>NC_137919.1:845920-850920 GCF_963457725.1 Sprattus sprattus
TGTCACAGTCTCTTTCTCTACACGTATGTAGTTTCTGATGCTTTAATCTGTCACAGTCTCTTTCTCTCTTTCTCTACACGTATGTGGTTTCTGATGCTCTATTCTGTCACAGTCTCTTTCTCTACACGTATGTGATTTTCTGGCCAGGAAGTAGATGCTTAATCCTTAAATTCATCAGATAGGGTAAGTTCTGTCTGCTTGTGTCTGTATGGGCATCTCATGTCTGTGGTTCTGTGTGCTTGTGTCTGTATGGGCATCTCATGTCTGTGGTTCTGTGTGCTTGTGTCTGTATGGGCATCTCATGTCTGTGGTTCTGTGTGCTTGTGTCTGTATGGGCATCTCATGTCTGTGGTTCTGTGTGCTTGTGTCTGTATGGGCATCTCATGTCTGTGGTTCTGTGTGCTTGTGTCTGTATGGGCATCTCATGTCTGTGGTTCTGTGTGCTTGTGTCTGTATGGGCATCTCATGTCTGTGGTTCTGTGTGCTTGTGTCTGTATGGGCATCTCATGTCTGTGCCTGCATATGGTGTGTGTGCTTGTGTCTGTGCCTGCATATGGTGTGTGTGCTTGTATCTGTCTGTGGTTCTGTGTGCTTGTGTCTGTATGGGCATCTCATGTCTGTGGTTCTGTGTGCGTGTCTGTATGGGCATCTCATGTCTGTGCGTGCATAGGGTTCTGTGTGCTGTTCTGCAAGAGTTAGACATTGGTTCACTCCATACCATTTAGTGTGTTTATGTTTCAAATGACTCATTCTGTGCAGTTGGACATGTTGTAACATGCTTTCCCATTCAAAGTTAACTCATGTTAACGTTCCACCTGACAAGACATATGATTAAGCTCTCTGTATGTGTTAAGGGTAAATCTGGATTGAACTCTCTACCCTACATTATAAACAAAGATGTAGATCTAGAAATAACAGTGAAACCGTTTGTGAAGTGTGGTGTGTCACCAATCCAAGCACTTGTCAGAGAGATAGAGAGAGAGAGAGAGAGATATATAGAGAGAGAGAGAGAGAGAGAGAGAGAGAGAGAGAGAGAGGTAGGTAGGAAGCGAGTGAATTAGGCGTGCTTGTGGGTGTAACTTAGTTTGTCTTACTCTAAGGGTGTGTTGCCAAACAAGTACCTGATTCTTTTTTTTCTCTGTTTGTGTTTTGCATGCTTCCTTGTGTGTGTGTGTGTGTGTGTGTGTGTGTGTGTGTGTGTGTGTGTGTGTGTGTGTGTGAGTGTGTGTGTTCTGCATGCTTCCTTGTAAGGTGTCAGTGAACTATTTACACGCCCCCTCCAACACAAGGCCAGTCTTGACACACTCTATTGGCACACTGACTCAACACACACACACACACACACACACACACACACACACACACACACACACACACACTCTATTGGCACACTGACTCAATGCCGATGCTGTCTGTGTTCGCCTCACCCGGAAAATCTGTCCCAACAAATAAGTTCTTATTTTCACGAATGTCTAAACGATTCCTCATTGCATTGCAGTGCATCGCTCGCCAGGCCTGATCAAGTCTCTGGATTATTTACCGTTGCTGTCATCCGAAGCTCATGCTAGTTCATGCTGTAGAAACTGATCTTGCGTCTCCTATGGGGGCGTGTGGAGAATGAGGAGGAGGACTGGAGTGCTGTAGAAACACTGCTTGGCTCACCTGAGGGAACAAGGCCATTAATAGTGACCGCCAGGGGCGGACTGGGACAAAAAATCGGCCCGGGCATTTTGAACCAGACCGGCCCACTAAATTCGATAACACACCTTTTTAATCTCGAATGTCTACACCAACCAGGCTTATAGCTAGCAGGGCGTCTGCCCTATAGTCTACTAAAAAATAAGAAGAAACGGGACGCCTATACTTTTAGGCAGGACGGCCTAAAGACGCCCTATTTTTCTCCCGTTTTACATGTTAACTTCGCTGAATGTGATCAAAATTCACCGTTTCAGTCGCTTCAGTGCTTAGCGAAGTCTAGAATCATACATATGACCTGCCAATTAGAAAATACAAATAGCATTGCTGTATTCCCGCTACAACAACGTTACATCATGATTCCAACGAAACATTGATTCACGGGCTCGCAGAAGCTCCAGAAGACAGCTGTCTCACCGCACGTCACTGAACCTACTACTGTATGAGTTCAACAAGAGTTTGTGTGTTAAGGTGGTGGTCTTAATTAATCTAAATGCAATACACATCATACACTTTAAAGCTTTGTTCAGAATACGGAGGTAGCCTAAGATCGGTCGATATTTTCCATGAAAATAGCGACTGAAGAACCCCCTGTTCTCGTCTCCGAGAGGACAGGCTGTATTGCTCCCTTTTCTTACCCTGGTGACACCAGCCTACGTATTTCCGCCTGAATTGACTGACGGAATGAAATGGAGTCACAGTCTGGTAACGGCCAGGCTACCCTTTTCTAGAAGGGAGTCTATTTCCTCCTGTAGGAAACGCGCTTGATGAGGTGGCATTAACGTTTGAACTACGCCCCTGAACTTCGGGGGGGACGGGAAAACTGGAGCGTATAACGGGCTATCATAATTCGGTATCTGGACAAATTGGCATATTTTCGGAATACCAGGGTTTGGGAATACTGGGCTTTCGGAACAATTGACATGGCACCGCGCACCACTCAAACACACAACATAGAGTGTAGGCTAACGGCTGGCTGTTTCAGAGTACAGTAGGCTGAGGGCTAGCAACAGCTACAGACTTGTCTTGTATTTAGCTATGCAAACGAACTTGGCCATAGAACATAGGTTCTAAGTCAAACATATTTTAGAGACGTTTTAATTCATGATCAGTAAGCTTACCGTAGGTCGTTGTATCGTATCTCCCTGGCTGTAGCCACCAGCACTGTCATCCACGGGAGCTGATGGCAAAGTTTAGCTAAAGGTAGAAGGTGTTTGCTGATATGATTGGACGAGACCCTAGTCACTCAAGAAGACGGCCAATGGGCCGCAGACTAGCGTGCGCGTGTCAAGCATGTCAAGGCCATGGGCCACGCTGTTTACCGTCCTAATGCATTATGTAGGCAGGTCCAAATCGAAAGGGGTTTGTGTTGGGTCAGCCCTGGGGATGTGATTGGGCCAGCCCAGTGTCAGTAGGGCCGCTGATGAACTAATTTCGTGGGCCAGCCAGTCAGACCATTATATGGGGAAAAAAATAAAAAATTAAAATTCGGGACCATCGGCCCATATTGCACCCCGGCCCAGCGGGCAAACGCCCGGTATGCCCGATGGCCAGTCCGTCCCTGGTGACCGCTTACTGTTGCTGTTGACTGAAGCTAGTTTAGGCGGGAAGAAATGACAGCCTGCGTCTCCCGTGAGGGTGTGGAGAATGAGGAGGGAGACTGTAGTGCTGTAGAAACACTGCTTGGCTCACCTGAGGGAACAAGGCCATTAATAGTGACCGCTTATTTTCTTCCCTCTGCACTTCTCACCAAAGGGGTAATCACTCATCGACACACACACGCACACTCACAGACACAGACACACACACACGCACACACGCACACACACACACACACACACACACACACACACACACACACACACACACACACACACACACACACACACACACACACACACACACACACACACACACACACACACACACACACACAGATGGGGCCCGCCCACACAAGCAAATCCACACGTATCTGTCTGGAGAGAGTATTCTTCATGTGCACACACGCACACACACACACACACACACACATGCACACACACACACACACACACACACACACACACACACACACACACACACACACACACACACACACACACACACACACACACACACACACACATATCTGTCTAGAGAGAGTATTCTTTATGTTCACACACACATGTGCAGAAAGTCTGTCCAGATGTACAGTATATATTTTAGCACACACATAGCACTGGAAGTCAGCCTACACAGATCGTGTGTGTCCCGTGCACAGGAATTTTGAAGGGCAGTTGCTCTGCCCTGAAAAAAAGGGGCAACACATTAATTTTTGTCACCGCCGCTGCCACGCCCCCGTCATCTGATCACAAATGTTGGCAATATCATTTCAAACTCTCTCTAACCGCTGCTGCCACGCCCCCGACCCCTGATCGCAAATATATATATTTCCTTCAGAGGGGCAACTTCAGTGGAGGAGGGCAAACGGGCAGTTGCCCGAGCAACCTTAGCCCACTCCTGTGCACGTCCCTGTGTGTGCACACCTGTGCTTGCGTAGGTCTCAAACCCACAACACTATCTGATGTGCTTCCGAATGTTTGAAATACTTTATTGCATAGAGCCAGCTGATTATGAATATGGCTAGACATGACTTGACTGTGTTAGCTCTGTCCCACACAGGGAGTCATCAGGTTAATCATTGGACTCCAGAGGGAAATGGAGAAAGAGTGACTGACTCTTGGTTTTTCCCAAATGTTGTGTGAAGTGCAGTGCTTCACTTCACCCGTTTAAAATATCTATATTTCTACAACTACAATGTGCTACTTTGGGACTGTGGTCACTGTTGTTGATAGTCGGTGGACACTTTTTGTTTTCCAATCCACTGAGTGAAATTGTACTTTTGAGATTTATTTCTTTTCCTGATGTCTTCACACACACACACACACACACACACACACACACACACACACACACACACACACACACACACACACACACACACACACACACACACACACACACACACACACTGAGTGAAATTGTACTTTTGAGATTTAGTTCTTTTCCTGTTGTCTTCCTCTTCATGTAGCTGAGCTGAGGGCCGTGCCTCCGGTCATGACCTATGACCCTGAAAAGAGAGGCTGAGAGACAGCTTAGGTGACTCGCGTTGACTACCTTCCCTTTGGGGGATGGAAGACAGTTTAGGTGACTCGCGTTGACTACCTTCCCTTCGGGGGATGGAGGGAGATAGAGAGAAAGAGAGAGGGAGAAAGAGAGAGAGAGAGAAGGTGAATGGAGGTAGACAAAGGTAATTGGAGACACTT
>NC_137919.1:853420-855920 GCF_963457725.1 Sprattus sprattus
TAGATGATGCCAAGTCTGATTGCACAAGCGCAGCGTATGTAAGGGATAATGTATAGAACGCAGGTCATTGTCGGGAAAATAAGCCCCGACAGGGCGAACAGCACCCCGACGCGAATGACCTGCGTTCATTACATTTAACAAACATTCTTTTGAACACAGCTGCTCAACCGTCCGCTGAAACTCCATTGACAAGTTGCCGAACTACTTGCGGAGTGCTACGAAAGACGTGAATCAGAGGCAAAAAGGCCACTTTCCTTGACAGTGGTCATTATTGCATAGCAACGGTCAGCTATCGGTTAATAACTGGCTGCAGAACGTTGGGAAGCCCCATTCAAGTGAATGGAGCATTCTACAGCATTAAGAAGAGCCGTGTAATATTAAGATGTGATGACAGAGATGAGTTATGTTCGTGGTTTAGAGACATTAAACGTATTAAGATGTTATGACAGAGATGAGTAATGTTCGTGGTTTAGAGACATTAAACATATTAAGATGTTATGACAGAGATGAGTAATGTTCGTGGTTTAGAGACATTAAACGTATTAAGATGTTATGACAGAGATGAGTAATGTTCGTGGTTTAGAGACATTAAACGTATTAAGATGTTATGACAGAGATGAGTAATGTTCGTGGTTTAGAGACATTAAACATATTAAGATGTTATGACAGAGATGAGTAATGTTCGTGGTTTAGAGACATTAAACATATTAAGATGTTATGACAGAGATGACTAATGTTCGTGGTGGAGAGACATTAATGGTGACAGAGATGACTAATGTTCGTGGTGGAGGGACATTAATGGTATTAAGATGTTATGTCAGTGATGACTTATGTTCGTGGTGGAGAGACATTAAAGGCTTCTCCGTGACTAACTGGCGTTTCCTGTTTGTTACAGCCCCAGGCAAGATGGCACTGAACAACACAGCCTCCGTCCTCCTCCAGGTCACCCGCTCCAGCCTCCGTCCCTTTCTCTCCTCCTCTTCCTCTCCGCTCACCTTCATCAATGGCACGGCGTCACCGTCGTCGTCGGGGCCCGTGGTCGTCCCCGGCCAGAGCATCGTGAGCAGTGCCGGCGCCACGGTAACCGGTGCGCTAATCCTGGGCCTGGTCTTCCTGCTGGGCGTCCCCGGCAACCTCTTCGTGATCTGGAGCGCGATGGCTCGGGCCCGGCGTCGCTCCGTGACCACGCTGCTCATCCTGCACCTGGCGTGCGCCGACGGCCTGCTCATGGCGCTCACGGCGTTCTTCGTGGTGTACTTGGTGCGGCGCGACTGGGAATTCGGCGGCGTGCTCTGCAAGCTGCTCTTCTACCTGTGCTGCGCTAACATGTACGCCTCCATCGCCCTCATCACCTTCATGAGCCTGCACCGGCTGCTGGCCGTCACCCGGCCCCAGAGCGCCTGGGCGCTGGCCACCCGCCGCACCGTGCTGAGGGTGCTGGCCGGGGTGTGGCTGGTGGTCCTGGGCGTCTCCGTGCCAGTGCTGGTGTACCGGCAGGTGGTGAAGTACCCGATGCCGGGGGGAGGGGTGAGGCACGTGTGCCAGCCAGTACACAGGCCATGGGATGTAAGTGGGCAACGTGCGTTTGGTACATGTGTGTGTATCCGTCTGTCTGGGCGTGTGTGTATGTGCGTTTGGTACATGTGTGTTATCCGTCTGTCTGGGCGTGTGTGTATGTGCGTTTGGTACATGTGTGTTATCCGTCTGTCTGGGTGTGTGTGTATGTGCGTTTTGGTACATGTGTGTGTATCCGTCTGTCTGGGCGTGTGTGTATGTGCGTTTTGGTACATGTGTGTGTATCTGTCTGTCTTTGCATGAGTGTACCTTCTTTGGTACTTGTGTGCGTGTGTGTGCATCTTTGTGTCTGGGCGTGTGTGTACCTGTGTTGGAACATGTGTGCGTGTGTGTGTCTGTGTGCCTGGGCGTGTGTGTACCTGTGTTGGTACATGTGTGTGTGTAGCTGTGTGCCAAGCCAAGTTTATATAGCTTCTCTCTTATCTGATATCTTGATCTGAACACTCGCAAATCACCTCTGTTAGTTCAGGGAGGACAGTATCTGATTCATGCTCCCCCACCCACACACACACCCACACACACACCCACACACACACACACACACACATTCACCCATCAGCTCACTCCATTTCCTTCCTGCATTCCACCAGCTCTTGTATATACCGCCTCAGTGGCAGTCTGCTGCTTTGCTGGCTTTATTATTATAGAGAATACTGAGAATAGCCTTCAGTTGGCTACTAGGTGGCACAGCAGGGCTTTATTATTAAAGAGAATACTGAGAATAGCCTTCAGTTGGCTACTAGGTGGCACAGCAGGGCATGAAAGGACTGTTAAAGTAGTGTGTTGGTGTTACGCCCCAACTACAGTGGCTCTATGGGGCGAACAAACAATCCACCACTGACCCAAGTAACTACTAAAACACCTTTTAAAAGTACCAAATCCATGGGATTTATTAACAACAAGTACACAGCACTACATGACAAAA
>NC_137919.1:860920-868420 GCF_963457725.1 Sprattus sprattus
TCATTCTCACACTCCATCGATTCATTCATTCTCACACTCCATCGATTCATTCATTCTCACACTCCATCGATTCATTCATTCTCACACTATCGATTCATTCATTCTCACACTCCATCGATTCATTCATTCTCACACTCCATCGATTTATTCATTCTCACACTCCATCGATTCATTCATTCTCACACTCCATCGATTCATTCATTCTCACACTCCATCGATTCATTCATTCTCACACTATCGATTCATTCATTCTCACACTCCATCGATTCATTCATTCTCACACTCCATCGATTCATTCACTCCCACCTCCATCGATTCATTCATTCTCACACTCCATCGATTCATTCATTCTCACACTCCATCGATTCATTCATTCTCACACTCCATCGATTCATTCATTCTCACACTCCATCGATTCATTCATTCTCACACTCTATCGATTCATTCATTCTCACACTCCATCGATTCATTCATTCTCACACTCCATCGATTCATTCACTCTCACACTCCATCGATTCATTCATTCTCACACTCCATCGATTCATTCATTCTCACACTCCATCGATTCATTCACTCTCACACTCCATCGATTCATTCATTCTCACACTCCATCGATTCATTCACTCTCACACTCCATCGATTCATTCATTCTCACACTCCATCGATTCATTCACTCTCACACTCCATCGATTCATTCATTCTCACACTCCATCGATTCATTCACTCTCACACTCCATCGATTCATTCATTCTCACACTCCATCGATTCATTCACTCTCACACTCCATCCATTCATTCATTCTCACACTCCATCGATTCATTCATTCTCACACTCCATCGATTCATTCACTCTCACACTCCATCGATTCATTCATTCTCACACTCCATCGATTCATTCACTCTCACACTCCATCCATTCATTCATTCTCACACTCCATCGATTCATTCACTCTCACACTCCATCCATTCATTCACTCTCACACTCCATCGATTCATTCATTCTCACACTCCATCGATTCATTCACTCTCACACTCCATCGATTCATTCATTCTCACACTCCATCGATTCATTCACTCTCACACTCCATCGATTCATTCATTCTCACACTCCATCGATTCATTCACTCTCACACTCCATCCATTCATTCATTCTCACACTCCATCGATTCATTCACTCTCACACTCCATCCATTCATTCATTCTCACACTCCATCGATTCATTCACTCTCACCTCCATCCATTCATTCACTCTCACACTCCATCGATTCATTCACTCTCACCTCCATCCCTCCCTTTCTTTCTCCCGCTCACACTTTTTCCTATCTTTCCCTCCCTTTATATCTGATACCCTAACCCCCCGCCCACACACACATAGACACATTTGCCTTTGTCTAACCCCCCCCCCCCCCTCTTCTCCTCTCCTCTCCAGACTAGACCAGCTCTGGAGGTCCGGTCGTACGGTGACGTCCACGCTGGCCTTCATCAGCAGCAGTGTGAACCCGCTCCTCTACACGTTCGCCGGGAAGTCGTACATGCGGCGCGAGGGCCTGGGCTTCATGGCCCGCCTCTTCGAGGCCACCGGACGCCTGGAAGCTTCCAGAAAGAGCCGGCAGAACAGCCGACAGAACAGCCAAGAGGCGAAGAAGATGAAGGGAGGGGAGGTGATGGGGGAGGGGGAGGAGGACGGGGAGGAAGGGACCGAGCTCAGGGAGTCGGAGTCGACCACCAGCGCCCACGCCAGCACCCAGAACCGGATCACGGGCCCCCACACCAATGGGAAATGAGGGACCCAAAGGGACTCAAAGGGCCCAGGCCCATGAGACTGTTTCCTGGGGGGATGGAGTGAATGCATTGTGTTGAGTGAAAGCATAAGATGGATGTTATAGAGTGGAAGGGGTTTTTTTGGGGGCGGGGGGGGGGGGGGCACCTAGGACATGCTCCTCAGTGGTGGGGGGGGTAGGTGTTACCCACTACAGTGTGTGTTGGTGGGGGGGGGGGGCACTATGGGTCAGTATTCGGCTACTGTGGGGCAACATCAGCCCTTACTCGTCCAGAGTTCAAATACCTTCATTAGGTCAGAAAGCCTTTCTGCAGCAGCGACTGAGGGCTTTTATCTCTAAAGACTGGGGCCAGCCTGGGACTTGGCATAAAGCAAGCATGTATCGCTCCACTGGTTGAGTCTTGGACTGACATCTTCTTTAGTGTAACTAAAATGTTAGCAATTCCTGGAATTGATAAATCATGTCAATAGAACATTTCAGCCACTAAACAGAAGAAGTCATATCCTGCTAGAAAGCTCTCGTGGTGAAAAATGACTTGGTCAATGAAAAACTTGTGTTAGGCACTGGTAACAGCTATACAAATGTTTAGGGTTGGTGAAAGTGACTGAAGAAGTATAAATGAGTAAAACTAAACAATTGGAGAGTGAATGGCAAAACAGTGGGCTGATTATCTGTGACTCAGAGGACTGCCTGCCCTGCCCTTAATGGGCTCACCATGGTGCACTGGCTTTTTGCTATCATGGTTCCAAATAGCCATACAAACAAAAAGAAATAGTTGGAAAGAGTCTTTGATTATTTTGCAAAGATTTGATCCAGAGGTAGCTGTAGCGTATCTGTTGCTAAGGAACCTAAACTAACACTACCTATCTGATTGTACCTTTTTTACGGTGTTATTGTTGCGCTGTATTCCCTTCAAAAAGCCCTCAGTCCCTGGAGCCATGGTCTCAGTAGTCATGGAGACTGGTGCCATGGTCTCAGTAGTCATGGAGACTGGTGCCATGGTCTCAGTAGTCATGGAGACTGGTGCCATGGTCTCAGTCCAGCCAAAGAGATGGAAACAAAGAAATGCTTTTCCTGAGACACTGTGTGTGTGTGTGTGTGTGTGTGTGTGTGTGTGTGTGTGTGTGTGTGTGTGTGTGTGTGTGTGTGTGTGTTTGTTTGTTTCAAATACACTGTTTGTTATCAATTTGAGGTGATCTTAACTGTCTGAATTCCCTAAATTATCATTTTTACTGCAGGAGATAAGCCAAGTGTCCATCAGTGTTGACGTAAGCTGTGAGTGTGTTTTAGTTAAGGTCAAAAGCCTCAAAGAAAAAGATGCCTGAGCCTGTCCCTAGACACTGGGGTTTCACTGGGGTTTACCTCCGTGGTGGAAATGCATCCGTTACTGATCTGGCCCTGATTTCTTGCAGAACAACATCAGACCCAAATCTGTTCATCAAGGACTTGACACAGTGTTTTGAGGTTGCCAGGTTGGATTGTAAGAATTCCTCCGAATTCCACCTTCACACACACACACACAAATACAAACACACACACACACAAATACACACAAATACACACACACACACACACACACATACACACACACACACACACACACACACACACACACACACACACACACACACACACACACACACACACACACACACACACTGTAGTAACAAGGGGATCTCAAACTTCCTCTTTGTATGTAACCCATATCAAGAACCATAACACACTGGGTGTCAGTACATTTCCAGTTCATTTGGTTCTATTTCAAAAAACCCCCATTCATCACCACCTCTTCACATGTGTGTGTGTGTGTGTGTGTGTGTGTGTGTGTGTGTGTGTGTGTGTGTGTGTGTGTGTGTGTGCATGTTTGCCATTCATCATCACTATGTTCACCATTTCAAACCTCTGCGTGTGGACGTGTGGACTGGCAGTGTGTTGGTGTGTTGATGTGTATCTGTGTACTGGCACATTCATGTTACGACACGAGCTCGAGGAGAACTATGTGTGCTTCAGGAAACCACAGTTTGTCATGATGCAACTGTGGCAGTGTTCAAAGTTGGTTGGGGAGAGGAGAGGAGGAGAGAGGAGGTGTGTTTGAGTGTGTGTGTGTAGCAGGCACATATAACTGCATAAAGATTGTATGTACGCAGGAGGTGTGTGTGAATGTGTGTGTGTAATAGGCACATATAACTGCATAAAGATTGTATGTATGCAGGAGGTGTGTGTGAGTGTGTGTGTGTAATAGGCACATATAACTGCATAAAGATAGAATGTACACCGGAGGGGTGGGGGGGGGGGGGGAGGGGGGGGTTGTTGTTGATGTACTGTATGGGTATTTTGTATGTTTGTTTTTCCAAACAAGCCAAATGTGTTTTTGTATGATTGTTGTTGTTGCCACAAATACATTTTTTTTTGTCCTGAGTTGCTTCATGTCTTTTGTCATGTCACCCATGAACCCATCCCTCTTATGTGGAGATCAGTGCCTCAGTCACTCCAGGATAATGTTGATTTTAAATGTTTTTTGTTTATTTTCTAGGATTATGATGTTAAATGCCCCATGTGTTAGCCTGATTCGTCCACCTACTGCTCTCAGATCAGTTTTCGCTGAGATTATAATCCCATTCACAAGATGAATCACTGTGAACTCTGACTCAGCAGCCAGTGGGGGTGGCTAAAGGCACTGATGTTGAGGTGAAGCATCTGTTTCAACTATTTAGGGCAGAGGTAGCACACAAAGCAATACACACCGTAGTCTCCTCCTCTACACTGTCCCTCTCTCCTCCTCTCCTCTCCACTTTCCCTCTCTCCTCCTCTCCTCTCCTCCTCTCCTCTCTCCTCCTCTCCTCACTCCTCTTCTCCACTTTCCCTCTCTCCTCCTCTCCTCTCTCCTCCTCTCCTCCCCTCATCTCTCCTATCTCCTCTCCTCTCTCCTCCCCTCTCCTCTTCTCCACTGTCCCTCTCTCCTCCTCTCCTCTCCTCTCTCCTCCTCTCTCCTCCTCTCCTCCTCTCTCCTCCTCTCTCCTCTTCTCCACTGTCCCTCTCTCCTCCTCTCCTCTCCTCTCTCCTCCTCTCTCCTCCTCTCCTCCTCTCTCCTCCTCTCTCCTCTTCTCCACTGTCCCTCTCTCCTCCTCTCCTCTCCTCTCTCCTCTCCTCCTCTCTCCTCCTCTCCTCTCTCCTCCTCTCCTCTCCTCCTCTCCACTGTCCCTCTCTCCTCCTCTCCTCTCTCCTCCTCTCCTCTCTCCTCCTCTCCTCTCCTCCTCTCCTCTCCTCCTCTCCACTGTCCCTCTCTCCTCCTCTCCTCTCCTCCTCTCCTCTCCTCTCTCCTCCTCTCCTCTCTCCTCCTCTCCACTGTCCCTCTCTCCTCCTCTCCTCTCTCCTCTATCCTCTCCTCTCTCCTCCTCTCCTCTCTCCTCCTCTTCTCTCTCCTCTATCCTCTCCTCTCTCCCTCTCTCCTCTCTCCTCCTCTCCACTGTCCCTCTCTCCTCCTCTCCTCTCTCCTCCTCTACAGCTTACAGGGTGTATGGTGCCATACAGTCTCATGTGTGACTCTGTTGTGTCCATTCATCAAAGTCTAGCAGCGAGAGTAGAGAGAAAGATAAGATCAGCTAAGAGAGAGAGAAAGATAAGCTGAATAAAAAAACTTGGTTCATAAATTCCTCTCCACTGTCCCTCTCTCCTCCTCTCCTCTCTCCTCCTCTCCTCTCTCCTCCTCTCCACTGTCCCTCTCTCCTCCTCTCCTCTCTCCTCCTCTCCTCTCTCCTCCTCTCCACTGTCCCTCTCTCCTCCTCTCCTCTCTCCTCCTCTCTCCTCTCCTCCTCTCCACTGTCCCTCTCTCCTCCTCTCCTCTCTCCTCCTCTCCTCTCTCCTCCTCTCTCCTCCTCTCCACTGTCCCTCTCTCTTCCTCTCCTCTCTCCTCTCTCCTCCTCTCAACTGTCCCTCTCTCCTCTCTCCTCTCTCCTCCTCTCCTCTCTCCTCCTCTCCACTGTCCCTCTCTCCTCCTCTCCTCTCTCCTCCTCTAGAGCTTACTTATGGTGCGATATGTGACTCTGTTGTGTCCATTCATCAAAGTCTAGCAGCGAGAGAAGAGAGAAAGATAAGATCAGCTAAGAGAGAGATAAGATCAGCTAAATAAAAAACTCAAAAACTTGGAACAGTGTGGTATTAACTTGGTTCATAAAATCCCCATCTAGGTTACGGCTGAGGGTTGACTTCCTGTGTGGTAAGGAGTTAAGAGTGTTTCCCCTTAAATCATGCAACGGGGACAACGCAGAAGGATGTGACACAGACTTTATAACATGTCCTTTCATGCCTCTTGGTCAGTGCAGTGCAGCGAAGAGGACTAGACGCAGTGACAGCCCACAGTACTGTGTTCTCCCCATACAGAGGACTGTACGCAGTGACAGCCCACAGTACTGTGTTATCCCCATACAGGCAACTTCAGGTAAGTCAAAGCTGTACGGTCTAACGTACTCTGTTTATGTGTTGATTTCACTCACTTTGTGGGGTTTGTATTTAGTTTATCTATCTATCTATCTATCAAACCTGTTGTGTCTGGTTGTGTCTGCTTGACGTGAGTAAGGCTGTGAGGAAGTGAGAACACTGAATGTTTTGAGAGTAGCTCTCCACTACTAGTGACTTACTAGTTTTTTTGTCACCACACACAGTTATGCCCTTGTTTGTGACATGTTTTAGGCACATTTTTGCAAGAAGTGGTTGAACTGGTAATAAACTCTAAACTATTCTAATACTCTTCGGCTTTCTGTAACAGCAGTAGTAATGACTGCCGTAGATGTGAGTGTGACTGTGTTCTCATACATATAATTGGCATTGGAGCTTTGAAAGGTTGATCAGAGATCACAGCCATTAGACAGAGAGCAGCAGACCTACATCAAGGACCGTAATAAAAAAGGATGTATTTAATAGAAAAACATAGCCATGTTGATCTTATCAAGTGTCTGTGTATTTCAGTAACAGCCTTGACCTAATTTGGCTTCTCTGTACTTCCTGTTTTTTCAGCTGTCTCTCCCTCCTCTCGCACCCTACACTCTCTCTCTCTCCCTCCCTCCCTCCCTCCCTCTCTCTCTCTCTCTTTCTCTCTCTCTCTTCTCACACCCTTCACTCTTTCTCTCTCCCCCTCCCTCCTCTACACCCTAAACTTTCTCTCTCTCTCTCTCCTCTCACACCCTACACTCTCCCTCCCTCCCTCCTCTAGTCTGAGGCAACCAGCCTCTAAGAAAAACTCTCAACATGGACTCCTTCAACACCACAGCTGACTCAGCCATGCTGCCCCTGCAACCCAATCTCTCCTCCTCTCTCTCTACCTCCTCTTCCTCTTCCTCTTCCTCCTCTTCCCCGGGCCTCTCCGTCTCGCACCAGGTGGGCATCAGCATCCTGAGCATCGCCCTGGTGGTGGGTTTCCCTGGCAACCTGTTTGTGGTGTGGTCGGTGCTGTGCCGCGTGCGCCGGCGCTCCGTGACCTGCCTGCTGGTGTTCAACCTGGCGCTGGCCGACGCCCTGGTTCTGCTCACCGCACCGCTCTTCCTGCGCTTCCTCACCGTGGGCGTGCGGGGCTGGGAGTTCGGCACGGCCGCCTGCAAGGTAGCTCAGGTCACATTCTCTCTCTCTCTCTCTCTCCCTCTCTCTCTCTCTCTCCCTCTCTCTCTCTCTCTCCCTCTCTTCCTCCTGTCCTCCCATCGCCCCCTTTCTCTCCTTCTCTCTCTCTC
>NC_137919.1:873420-895920 GCF_963457725.1 Sprattus sprattus
TTCTGTCTGTAGGTGGTCGGGCTGCTGACTGACACCGAGTGGGCGCTTCAGGCGGCGAAGGTGGCGCGTCCCAACGTGACGGCGTTTGCGTTCCTGAGCAGCAGCGTGAATCCTGTGCTGTACGTGTTCGCCGGCAGCTCGCACATTCGCGACGCAGGCCTGGGCTTCATGGCGAAGATGTTCGAGGGCACCTACTCCGACTCTCAGTCGCGCAGCACACGCACCAGCCGCAGCTCCGTGCCCGACGAGAACTCCATCTTCCGCAAGATCTCTCTGAGTGTGCGAGGAGGAGGAGGAGGGGGAGGAGGGGGAGGAGGAGGAGGAGGAGGAAGAGGAGGAGGAGGAGGAGGAGGAGGAGAGAGTGTCGCGGGTGGGGAGGAGGACACGAGGAAGACGGCCGAGCTGAAAACTCTCATGACAGTCGCAGAATAGAAGGGAGAGGGAGGAGGAGGAAGAGGAGGAAGAGGAGGAAGAGGAGGAGGAGAGAGTGTCGCGGGTAGGGAGGAGGACACGAGGAAGACGGCCGAGCTGAAAGTCGCAGAATAGAAGGGAGAGGGAGCGTGTGTGTGTGTGAGAGAGAGAGAGAGAGACAGAGTGAGAGAGAAGGAGGGGAAGTGTGTGTTTGTGTGTGTGAGAGAGAGAGTGAAGGCCGGCCCATGCGTTTGCAACGGTGTCACACTGTTGTGTAAATGTTGTTTAAATGAACTCATAGCAATTAATGGTTCCTAACAGGTTGCCCGTGTTGCAAAGCAATTCAACTCCAGAACAATAGGCGAATTAAGGTTATTTGCTCGGCAGGTAGAAAACAGTTTCCCTAACAGAAAGTCTGAAACTTATTTAAAAAAGTTATTTATGAAAGTTATTTTCAAACCTTTACTTGGGTAGCACTGTAACAAAGGGAGAGGGAGTGTGTTTGTGTGTGTGAGAGAGAGAGTGAGATAGAGGGAGTGTTTGTGTGTGAGAGAGAGAGTGAGATAGAGGGAGAGGGAGTGTTTGTGTGTGAGAGAGAGAGTGAGATAGAGGGAGAGGGAGTGTTTGTGTGTGAGAGAGAGAGTGAGATAGAGGGAGAGGGAGTGTTTGCGTGTCTCTGTGTGTAGGGAGGGGGGAGGGGAGTGTGTAAATATGCTAATCTTGCTACAAAAAAAATGCTATTTTTGGAAAGTGAATATTTTTGATATTTGATTGTGTTGCGTGTACGTTTTTTCATATACATTTGTATAAGCTTAGCCACATATATCTTGTCTTGTGTAGGTTTTATCATTATTAAATGCTCTTGATAGGACACATTTGTGAAGATAGATTTGTTTTATGAGAAAAACATTTTGGCTATCATGCATGTGTCTTGTCATTTCTGTCATCACACACAAAGGGCCTCCGGATAAATAGTAAGTTATGATATTCTTTGCATGTGAGATGAATAATAAACTTTATTTGAAAAAAGTCCGTTCATGTCCTTCCTATATTCATCTTTTGTGGTGAATGCCGTCGCTTCTTATGATGGGTGCAGTGGAGAGGCAGAGTGCATTTTCAGAAAAGCTGTCCATCTGTTTGTCTGTTAAAGAGTCTGGGGTAAATATTCTGTATATTTTGAATGCATGTGCGTATGTTTGTGGTCGTGATACTTCATGGCTGGATGTTTAAGAGGTTCAAATCCAGGAGCTGACCTCTGGTTTGAGGTGTCACTTGAAGTTGGCATCGCAGCCACCCGACTCGAAGATGTCCCCGTCCCACAGAGAGCTGCCACTGACCTCACTCTCAGCAAAGAGGGAGTCTCTCTCCAGCAGTCTGCAGCTGAGCAGGGGGCAGGTCCTGGAGTCTCTCTCCAGCTGAGCAGGGGGCAGGTCCTGGAGTCTCTCTCCAGCAGTCTGCAGCTGAGCAGGGGGCAGGTCCTGGAGTCTCTCTCCAGCTGAGCAGGGGGCAGGTCCTGGAGTCTCTCTCCAGCTGAGCAGGGGGCAGGTCCTGGAGTCTCTCTCCAGCTGAGCAGGGGGCAGGTCCTGGAGTCTCTCTCCAGCTGAGCAGGGGGCAGGTCCTGGAGCTCATCCCCCTCCGCCACCTTCTGAAAGTGGGCCAGGATGTACCCCTCGGCCGCCTGCACCCACTCCCCCTGACCATAGGCCTCCGCCAGGGCCAGGATGATACACTGGTACAGGAGGTAGAGAAGTCCTTTAGTAATCATAAGGTTGCTACTTCGATTCCCTGTCGAAGGGTCCTTGAGCAAGACACTGAACCCCTAATTACATCAGTGTAAAAAAGCAAAAAATGTGTATACATTCTTGTAAGTCGCTTTGGATAAAAGCGTCTGCCAAATGACATAATGTAAATGTAAAAGGATGTCCAGGCAGGAGCTGGCATCCATTCTCTCCTGGAGGAAGGCCAGGCAGAGCGACACCGCCCCCTAGAGGTGGAACTGGAGCACTGCCTCAGCCAGCTCCCACACGCAGGGCCAGCCCAGCTCCAGTCTGCCGGAGTAGAGGAAGGTCAAGAGGGGCTGCATCGCGCTGGAGGACATGTCGCGGAGGCACACCACATCCTGGCTGCATTCACGTAACCCTCCGCATAAGAGGGCCCGGAGAAGTAGTCCCCTCCGGCTGCAAGAACCACTCGGTGAGCTATGAGACAGAGAAGGAGGGAGGGAGGGAGAAAGACAGGAAAGAAGGGAGGGAGGGAGGGAGGGAGGGAGAAAGACAGGAAAGAAGGGAGGGAGGGAGGGAGGGAGGGAGAAAGACAGAGAAGGAGGGAGGGAGAAAGAAAGCGGCACAATAAACATTCAGAGAAGGAGAGAGAATGATAAAGAGTGAACAAGAAAAAGAGAGGGAAAGAGAATAAGAGAGCAAGAAAGGAAGAAAGAGGAAATGGAGAAAGAAAAACAGAGAGAGGGAGTGAGAGAGATAGACAGAGTAAGGGGGACAAAGAGATTGAGTAACAGCATTGTGGTCTCAGAGAAAAGTACAAACTGATAACTGATTTCCTTATTGCAGAGTCATGATTACACACAACCAGATCTGGGAAATGAACTGTATTTATACAAGTCGGTTTAAGGAAAGGCGTGCTTTTTCTTTGGGAGTGTTCAGTTCATCATCAGTGTTGTTTTTCTCTGTAAAAAATAGTACTACATAGACTCTTTTGACACCTGAAAAACCAATTGAACACATTTTACCCTGACAGTTTATTTTAATTTTTCCACGGTTCAGTGTTGATAATACAATTTCATTTTTTAATGGAGACTCTTTAATGAGATATTAAGACAATAGTTTCAAAACAGAGCATGCATTTGTTCTCATATTATCATCAACTTTGTGCTCGCTCCTGAACACACACACACAACTTAATCTCACACATGAAGATTCATGGGAAATGGTCCTTTTTCAAGTGAAATGTGAAATAAATAAATACAAGTAAATAAGAGTCTACCTGGAAAACTCTCTCCATTCTCGGTTTGAATGAGGACGTCGCAGCCTACTCTGTGCACCCACAATCTCCAGAGGACCTCCAGGCTCTGCTGTCTCTCCCTCGCCCAACAGGGGGCGCCATCCCCCCTACACACCTGTGCTAGCCGTGGAACACCTAGATATCTGAGAAAAGACACAAATAGGTAGATAGACAGATGAGTTAAAAAGGTCAAAAGGGAGGTGTTTGAGCAGCAGTGACTGTCATAGACATAACATAAATGTCAGGAGTCAATGGAGTGACATGCATAACTGTCAAATGCAGTAAAAACACCTCCCAGCACTAAGATCTATGGGTTTAACCAATAAAACACCTCCCTGCACTAAGATCTATGGGTTTAACCAATAAAACACCTCCCTGCACTAAGATCTATGGGTTTAACCAATAAAACACCTCCCAGCACTAAGATCTATGGGTTTAACCAATAAAACACCTCCCAGCACTAAGATCTATGGGTTTAACCAATAAAGCACCTCCCAGCACTAAGATCTATGGGTTTAACAAATAAAACATGACACATTGGCAGAGCTTTGAGTTAATTGTACAGTAATTTCATTTCAGCACAGTCCTACAATACAGCAACCTTTACTCCGTAGAACAGCATGGCGGTGTTAGGAAATTCTGTTCATCATAGTTTTAACTTCCTTAAACTAGCTGTCTGCGCAGACTGCGTCTTGCTCCTCCTCTCTGTACTCCTCCTCTCTGTACTCCTCCTCTCTCTACTCCTCCTCTCTCTCCTCCTCTCTCTACTCCTCTCTGTACTCCTCCTCTCTCTCCTCCTCTCTCTACTCCTCTCTGTACTCCTCCTCTCTACTCCTCCTCTCTCTACTCCTCCTCTCTACTCCTCCTCTCTGTACTCCTCCTCTCTGTACTCCTCCTCTCTACTCCTCCTCTCTCTACTCCTCTCTGTACTCCTCCTCTCTACTCCTCCTCTCTCTACTCCTCCTCTCTACTCCTCCTCTCTCTACTCCTCCTCTCTACTCCTCCTCTCTGTACTCCTCCTCTCTACTCCTCCTCTCTCTACTCCTCCTCTCTCTACTCCTCCTCTCTGTACTCCTCCTCTCTCTACTCCTCCTCTATACTCCTCCTCTCTCTACTCCTCCTCTCTACTCCTCCTCTCTGTACTCCTCCTCTCTCTACTCCTCTCTACTCCTCCTCTCTACTCCTCCTCTGTACTCCTCCTCTCTACTCCTCCTCTCTCTACTCCTCCTCACTCTACTCCTCCTCTGTACTCCTCCTCTCTCTACTCCTCCTCTCTCTACTCCTCCTCTCTCTACTCCTCCTCTATACACCTCCTCTCTCTACTCTTCCTCTCTACTCCTCCTCTCTGTACTCCTCCTCTCTACTCCTCCTCTCTCTACTCCTCCTCTCTGTACTCCTCTCTCTACTCCTCCTCTCTACTCCTCCTCTCTACTCCTCCTCTCTGTACTCCTCCTCTATACTCCTCCTCTCTACTCCTCCTCTCTCTACTCCTCCTCTCTGTACTCCTCTCTCTACTCCTCCTCTCTACTCTTCCTCTCTACTCCTCCTCTCTACTCCTCCTCTCTACTCCTCCTCTCTCTACTCCTCCTCTCTGTACTCCTCTCTCTACTCCTCCTCTCTGTACTCCTCCTCTCTACTCCTCCTCTCTGTACTCCTCCTCTATACTCCTCCTCTCTCTACTCCTCCTCTCTACTCCTCCTCTCTGTACTCCTCCTCTCTACTCCTCCTCTCTGTACTCCTCCTCTCTCTACTCCTCCTCCTTCAGATCCCAGATCAGAAAGCAACGCCTTAGGGTGGCTTTACACGACAACGCTCCCGGGTGAAAACGACAAAATATTTTATCAGATGTGCCTTTCGTTTAGATGGCGACAGCGTTTTGGGGATTTAAAAACGCAAAAAAATGAACACACCCTCCAGAGTGGAAATCTTAAAAACGCTCCACCGTTGCGTTCCCGTTGAAAACGCAAAAGTGTGCTCTGAGCTGCTCACGCTGGCTATCCTCGCATACGCGTTGACATCATATCCATGTGCAGTACAGCCAAACAACAACAAACATGTCAGATTATTTCCATTACTCGGAGATTCAAGCTGCCTTGATATCTATCCAGGAGTCATTTCAGCAAATAAGCCGAGTAATTACAGATAAAACAGAACAGAGAAGGCGCATTAATTACACTAGGTCTCGTAGCTAGACTGTTCTATCCCTTGTAGCCTACGTCGCTTTGGCCAAAGGCGTCTGCTAAATGACTAAATGTAAATGTACACGAACACTGCAAATGTAAGTGAATGAATACATAAATAAGCTCCCAATCGCGTTAAAATAGCCATAGTGGAATAGAATGGACACATATACATCCTGCAGTACCTCCACGTGTACACCGGTTAAGTTCAATTTCACACACTTTTGCGTCACCATCTGCATGCAGATTTCCACCCAAAGACTCTCGTCTAAACGCGAAATTAAAAGTGGGAACGCAACGCCACTTTTGCGGTTTGTGTTCAGATCGTTGTCGTGTAAAGCTAGCCTTAGAAACGACACCTGCAAACAGACATCACATCTTCCAGTGGCCCAGTGTCAGGGGGTGTCCCAACCATCTCTCGGGCGTAAGCCAAATCCAGCACAGCTCGAAGTCCCAGACCAGTCACATGGCCTCGTTGAGTCCCGCCTTTCCTGCTTGAAGCCACGCCTCCACCCTTTCACTGCCAGCTGCCAGCGCCACCCAGTGGAACCCTGAAGGAGTTGCCATGGAGCCGCAGGTCACAATCCGTCAGAAGCCCCTCCCCCTGTAGGCCTTGCAAGGCGGTAAAGAGCAAATCACAGTATGAAGGGAGAGAATAGGGGTGGAGCTCTGAATCAGAGGAGGGGTTAGGGGGAGGGGGAACTGTACTGACGCCTGGACTTCGGGGTTAAGAGGCTGGAGGGATGGGAGGTTTTGAGGACACTTAAGGAGAAGGGCGTGAGGACAATGTGCTCGCTTCTCATCCACCTCTGCCTTTGTCCATTACTCCCCTTCCTCCTCCTCCTTCTCCTCTTCCTCTTTGTCCCCTTCTTATGTCCCCTGGCTCCTCTGTGTTTGACTGAAACAGTGCCATCCACTGCTGGACGGGTACATCTGTCTCAGGATCCTGCCCAGACTTCCTTGGAGAGAGACTGGACATGGTCCTGGATGGATGACAGATGTGACAATATAGGCTAACAAAACAATACATTACATTGAAGATACAAACAATGTATATATTTACTATAGAATTATTAGAAATAATTGCATTATTTTAGCCAAATTTGCATCATGCGATTGCCTTCCCTTAATTTTTTCCCCTACATATTATCATTTAATAATTCACTGTATAAATCACAGACAATATAAAGGGTCAATTAGTTATTCTAAAACTTGTTTTAACACCAGTTTAGCTCCTGGCAGATACAGGAGAACAAGAGAGATTACAAGAGAGGTGTGTGTCTGTGAGAGAGAGAGAGAGAAGAAAGATTTTCTTAAAATCACCATAACTTCAAATGCAAATACACTGATTATATCCTAAATTTCCGCCTCCTTAATTGTAATGGTAGACTTACCTGAACAAGCCCCAGCGGTACAAAAGACCAATGACTTTCTCTCTGGTTGGACACCATGCGAGTTAATCCGTGCGTTCGGTTGGTTAGAGGTGCTAACAATAGAGGTTGGCACTGCGTCTCGCTGCTACTGGTTCTATATTGACCAACTGTCACAAGAAATAATGTTGCTTTGTGATGGCAGAGACATAACACACAATGTTTGATTATAGACGTGTCAAATCGAAATAATTTAGTTGTGTTTTTGGTCCGGGAGAGAATGTATATCTTTCCTATTCCTCGGATCTTTACCACTTATTGAAATATGTTTAATAATTGTTAGTTTAATCAAGAGAGAGGTTTGCGTCGAGTGGATAAAGATCCAATTTGACTCTTTTCATAAAGATGTGACCCTGTTTGATAGCTTAACCCGTGTTCTGCGCTTTGGGTTTGCTGGACTTTCCAGTGAAAAAATTCCAAGCAATAGTAAATCTATGCAAATTTCCCACATAAACAGTCAATAGTGCCATAGCCTCAGCTGCATGTGTGTCTGTAAATACAACATTCCAGACTCGGTCTTCAGTGGTTATGAAGCTGTAAATATCTGATATTCCTAGCAACACCTACAAAGACAGGAATCTGTCCAGCTCCCTTAACTGTCGTCAACTGAATGTGATTCAGAATATAGCCACTCGTTAATCACGTGGGTTTGCACAAGTGTCCTGCTTAGTGAGGTGAAAGGTCATGATTTCAGGAGCCCTAAACTGGAGAGGGTTCACAAAACTCACAGCGGGAATTTGGAATCAATTAAATGAACCAGGGACAATATTCTGTCAGGGCCAAGGGTTCAGAGCTATACGTACCCCAGGTTTCCACAACAACTATTCGCACTTATCCAGTGCGGTTCTTTGGTCAAAACATTTAATTAATTATTTCAATGTATTCCGATTATCAAATGCACAATTAGAGCTGCAGCCTCTTGTGTCACATCCCTCACAGATTAGATGCCGTTTCTAATCTCTATTCCACTATCAGTACGCGTTTGTCTTTGTCATATCGGGTATCTAAGAAAAGTTGTTAGACACTCTGAAGAAAGTGCGTGGACAACAGTACGCATTTAAGACATGTGGACTATCTGACTGGAGACAACTTACCAGTGTTGAATGAAGTCGTCATTATCACTAAGGGAGCGGGGAATAGGAGGAGCAGAATGAGGAGAGGTGTTACCATTGAACGTATAAATAAGTGATCTTTTGATGACATTTTAAAATCGTGAGGAGTTCTTATACTTCAGCCACTTCGTTCCCAAAAGGACCACTATTTTAGAGGAGGTCAGTAAGATCGTTTTTTTTTCTTTTCTTTTTCGTTTATTATTCCATGGACTCAATTTCACATTTGTGGATGCAAATGAGTCAGTAATGCTTTTTGATGTCATGTTTATTTGCATCTCCTGTCTAGGGAAATTAAAAAGGCAATACCAAGCATGTATAATTTGCATTTGTTGAATTTATGTACGAGTTAGGCATACAATTACTTAAGTTCCTGTGTTGACATAATACTACCTTTCAATAATAGCACAGATGTAAAATGCTGTACCCTATGTTTTTTTCAATGAACATGTTATACAAAAGGCAACGTCAGAGAGCTTGGCGTGAGGTGCAGATGTCTGACTCATGATGACAAATTGACTTCAAACGCCTCCAGACAATTCTATCAGCTAAAGACAACACGACTAATGGAGAGGGTGCCGTGTTAGAATCCTCCGTTAGCCCTCGCGACCACAAAGTAGCCAATTAGAGCTCCGTGTGGTCTCGAGGAACCAGCACAGTGATGGCAGGGAACTGTGGTATGCGGAGGCCAGCGAACGAGCAATAAAAACCTGTTTGACCCAAAGAAAGTTCGACAGCTTCCAGTCACAAATCTCAGTATTGCAAACTCTCTCTCCCTCTCCCTCTCCCTCTCCCTCTCTCTCTCTCCGTCTCTCTCTCCATCTCTCGTTGATGCTGTGATTTTACTAATACTTTTACACGTTTGTTGCTAGACAATTTTCAAAAGTCATAGTCTATGGCCTACATGTTTGTGTCTTTACAGAAAAGGAGCAACTAGACCCCACAAGCATGGGACACAAACTGTCCAAAGGAAATGCAAACAATGTCGACATCATTCCTCAAGGCCGCTTCTCCATCAGTGAAGAAGCGCCGCCGAGCTACGTTGCGCAGGAGGAAGTTGCTTCTCCAGATGTTCATTCCGCCGGGAGATCTACGGAGATGACCCAAGTCTCCACAGAGGCTGAACCTGAGGACAGTGCCGAGGGGCGTCGGGGCTCTAAGCAGGACGCCAGACGACCGTCCCTCTACAGTACCATTGACGTGGTGCCACAACTGGACTTCTATGCCAACACAACCTTCACCGGTCGGCAGCGGCGTAGTAGACCCTCCCTGGAGTTTCTCCGCAAGGCTTTTGATGTAGGCTTTTCCCGCTGGTCTTAAGTTTACCGGCAGGTCTGTTAGGAGGCAAATTGACGAGCCAACACCAAAATAGAATTTTAAATAATAATAATAATAATGTAAAAAAAAAGTTCAAACAATAGCTTTAGTAAAGTATTTGATTCTAAGGCACTGCATTTCGTCCCCTTCTTGCAATACTCTGTTACGCTCGGCACCTGCAGAGAGCGGTATGAGGAAATGTTTGTTTTGCGTAGGATGGAGATTCTGCCAGTAATGCTGAGGGCTCGGGAAACGGAAGTCTGCCTGGCATCCCAGAAGTGGAGGGCAATGTTGATGGGGCGAGCACACACGGGGCGAAGAAAGCAAAACCGCCAGTCCGCTTTGGCTGGGTGACCGGGGTCATGGTAAGCATACACGCGCGCGCACGCACGCACGCATCCACACAATAAGGAGCCGTTTGACGCTATTCGCCTCCTGTGTGTTTCAGATCCGCTGTATGCTCAACATCTGGGGAGTCATTCTTTTTCTTCGTTTGTCCATAATCACATCTCGGGCAGGCATCAGTGAGTCATTTCCAAACGATTTATTTGTCTTACTGACTGACTTACTTTCATTTTTACTTTTATATTAACCCCATCTGTGTACATGTTAATTCTGACATTTAATGAAAGATATGCTCCTAAAAACATTGGCTTTGTGAAAGTCAAGTTTCATATTTATAAATGAAAGTAAACGCTGTGTGTTTTATTAAAAGGAAGTAAACGCTGTGTGTTTTATTAAATGGTAGTGCTCCCTTCCTCATGCAGTTCTCACCTGGGTGATCATCCTCCTGTCCGTGCTCATCACCTCAGTAACGGCCCTCTCTGTGTCTGCCATCTCCACCAACGGCAGGGTCAAGTCAGGTGAAACATACCTCAGATCTCTCTCTCCCTCTCTCTCTCCCTCTCTCTCTCTCCCTCTCTCTCTCTCTCTCTCTCTCTCTGTGTCTGCCATCTCCACCAACGGGAGGGTAAAGTCAGGTGAAACATACCTCAGATCTCTCTCTCCTCTCTCTCTCTCTCTTTCTCTTCTCTCTCTCTCTGTGTCTGCCATCTCCACCAACGGCAGGGTAAAGTCAGGTGAAACATACCTCAGATCTCTCTCTCTCTCTCCCTCTCTCTCTCTCTCTCTCTCTCTCTCTGTGTCTGCCATCTCCACCAACGGGAGGGTCAAGTCAGGTGAAACATACCTCAGATCTCTCTCTCCTCTCTCTCTCTCTCTTTCTCTTCTCTCTCTCTCTGTGTCTGCCATCTCCACCAATGGGAGGGTAAAGTCAGGTGAAACATACCTCAGATCTCTCTCTCCCTCTCTCTCACTTTCTCTTCTCTCTCTCTCTCTCTCTCTGTGTCTGCCATCTCCACCAACGGCAGGGTCAAGTCAGGTGAAACATACCTCAGATCTCTCTCTCTCTCTCTCTCTCCTTCTCTCTCTCTTTCTCTTCTCTCTCTCTCTGTGTCTGCCATCTCCGCCAATGGGAGGGTAAAGTCAGGTGAAACATACCTCAGATCTCTCTCTCTCTCTCTCTCTCTCTCTCTCTCTCTCTCTCTGTGTCTGCCATCTCCACCAATGGGAGGGTAAAGTCAGGTGAAACATACCTCAGATCTTATGTTGCTGTCTGACTGTGATGTACTGGTCTCTCGCTCTCTCTCTCTCTCTCTCTGTCTCTCTCTTTCTCTCTCTCTGCCACTCTCTTTCTCTCTCATACATACATAATCACACACACATACATAATCACACACACACACACACACACACACACACACACACACACACACATATTTTTAATATACTGTGTTAAAACCTCAAGAGAATGGGAGAATTGTAAAATAAATGCAGTCCGCTCCTCTATCCCGTAGGGGGCGCTTACTTCATGATCTCCCGTACC
This sequence comes from Sprattus sprattus, assembly GCF_963457725.1. Taxonomy (NCBI): domain Eukaryota; kingdom Metazoa; phylum Chordata; class Actinopteri; order Clupeiformes; family Clupeidae; genus Sprattus; species Sprattus sprattus. The sequence continues at coordinate 884,771 of NC_137919.1, forward strand.
CTGGGCCCTGAGATGGGGGGTCCCATTGGGGTAGTCTTCTCCTTCGCCAACGCCCTGGCCTGTTCTCTGAACACCATCGGCTTCGCTGAGACTGTCCGGGACCTTCTCAAAGTGAGAGACGCCTGTGGACACACTTGAAAGAGATTGGAACCAGTTCTAGATAAACAAGACTTAAACTACAAACGTGACACCAGAGGTGTATTTATCGCCTTGTGTTTTCCACAGGAGTATGATGTCATCATGGTGGACGAGCTCAATGACGTGCGCATCGTTGGAGCGATCACAGTCACCCTGCTGCTCCTCATCTCACTGGCTGGAATGGAGTGGGAAGCTAAGGTAATGCCTCTCAAGGGGCATGTATGTATGTTGACGTCAGTCTTGAATAGATTTAATAAGGATCAAATTCGGATAAGTAAGTTGTAGTTATTAGTTGTAGTAAGTTATGTCTCCTTCTACAATAGTAGCTTTCCCCGAATTTTGTTAACTAGTTTTAGTTTTTGTATCCATTATTATCTATCTCATAATTATCACTCTCTCTCTCTCCCTCTCTCATCCCCCCTCTCTCTCCCTCTCTCTCTCTATCTATATCCCTCTCCCCCTCTCTCTCCCTCCCTCCCTCCCTCTTTCTCTCTCTCTCTCCCTCCTTCTTTCTCTCTCTCTCTCCCTCCCTCTTTCTCTCTCTCTACCTCTCTCTCTCTCTCCTTCTCTCTCTCTCTCTCTCCTTCTCTCTCTCTCTCTCTCTCTCTCTCTCTCTCTCTCTCTCTCTCTCTCTCTCTCCCAGACTCAGATCCTATTCTTCCTGGTGCTCATGGTGACCTTTGCCAACTACTTTGCTGGCACCTTTCTTCCTCCCACAGCTGAAAAACAAGCGCAGGGTTTCTTCAGCTATCGCAGTATGTGTGACAACCGAACAAACACATGCCAATTTACATCCATTTAAATGTATTTTATTTTTACCTTAATTTACCTTAGTTTTTATTGTTTTACGTAGCTATTATTCTTAGCACATTTTGAAAAAGAAAAATAAACAGTTTCATTTGGACAAGAGTTCTCTGAACATAGTCATTCTTTCTGTTCATCTCGATCATGTACCCTTTTACATAATAAATGCTAGCAGTTAATTCTCTGCGGCTGCATGCCGACTGGGGGTTTGTTCACCTCTGGTGTTTTCCTGTTCCAGGGGAGATATTCATAGACAACCTGCTGCCGGATACGAGGAGTGACAGTAGTGTCTTCTTTGACATGTTCGCCATCTTTTTCCCCTCTGCTATTGGCATCCTCTCTGGGGCCAACATCTCTGGAGACTTAAAGGTACCCGCTAGCAAATCACTAGACTACCCGTTAGCAAATCACTAAACTACCCGTTAGCAAATCACTCGACTAAAGGTACCCGTTAGCAAATCACTAGAATAAAGCCTCTACTAATATTTTGATTCAAATATCATTTTCACCACTGTGTACTGTAGATTTACTGTGAATGTGCCTATGGCCTTCCGTGCTTTCTGTTTGATCCAGTGACGTATAACTAATTAATTCATAAATATGATCTATCTTATTCTCTCGTCTATTTGTCTTTTCCAAACCCTTTCTCATATTTCTGTGATTCTGCACAGGACCCGGAGCATGCTATACCCAAGGGAACTCTCATGGCCATACTCTTCACCACCTTCAGCTATCTGGCCATCTCTGCAACCGTGGGTAAGAGGAGAACTCTCTCACACACACATGGAAGCTCACACACACACTGACATACACGGACACACACGGACACACACACACACATACACACACACACACACACACACACACACACACAAGGACGCACACACACACACACACACACGCACACACACAGACACACACACACACACACTCGAGGAGAACTATGTGTGCTTCAGGAAACCACAGTTTGTCGTGATGCAACTGTGGCAGCGTTCAAAGTTGGTCTGCATGTCTGAGGAGTTAAACATATAGGCAGAAAAGGTGGAAGGTGAATGCACATATAATTGCACAAATAATTGCATAATTATTTTATGTTTGCATGGAGGTGTGTGTGTGTGTGTGTGAGTACATACATCTCCATGGAAATATATGTTTTTTTTTTGTATTGCTGAGTACGATTCAAAACAAGCCAAATATGTTTTTGGATGATTTTTGTTGTTGACACAAATACATTTACACACACACACACACACACACACACACACACTCACACACACACGCACACGCACGCACACACACACACACACACATCTCCTCTTCAGGCTCGTGTGTGATCCGTGATGCCACTGGGGACCTGAACGACAGCGTGCCCTTGCTGAATGTGTCTGGTGTGTGTGAGGGGCTGGGCTGTGGCTTCGGCTGGAACTTCACTCGTTGCACACAGGGAGCGGACTGCAAGTACGGCCTTGCACAAGACAGACAGGTGAACACTCACACACACTCACACACACACTCACACTCACACACACACTCACACACTCACTCACACACACACACACACACACACACACTCACACACTCACACACACACACACACACACTCACAGCTCCTACACGGAGCGGACTGAATGCACAGAACAGACAGGTACACACCGGGGCTGTACCCTGCTCTCTGACTTTAAGGACTGTAAACTTTGGTTTGCTTCATTACGCTTTTAAGAACATACTAATGACACAATCTAAATGTAATGTGACTACTTAATATTAATACTATCTAAAGTATTCAGGTTACATGAAAAAAAGCATAGTATGGTGGTGTGACTTCAAAGTCGCAATGAATGACTTCTTAGGAAGTCTGAAAAATTTGTATTTTATTTTATACTTTTGAGGCAGATACATTTGGACAAATACTGTATTAAGACAGTGTCTGTGCAGAGGGACCCATATCTAGATATTTCTATGACCTCATTAGTCCAACCTTACATCAACAACCCAAAGTCCTGATAACTCACTGATAAAATATGTCCGTCAGGCTTTCACGAGTACATAGCGTCTCTATCTCTCTATCTCTCCATCTCTCAGGTGCTAAGGCTGGTGTCAGGTTTCGGACCTCTGATCCTTGCCGGGATCTTTGCTGCCAGTCTGTCCTCTGCTCTGGCCTTTCTGGTCTCTGCCCCCAAGGTGTTCCAGGTGAGCGTCTCTCCAATTCATCTTCGTTATGTTAAACAATAAAATGTTTATAATTTGCCAGGATTAGTGTTCAGTAGCATGCGGTTAGTCACTGGTCAAAGATATTCCACTACCAAACATGATTTAAATCACTCCATAAATATTGGAAATATATTGGTTATATCTACGGTACATTCATCAGTTCTCAACAGCCAATGTATTTTCTACGTTATGTTTTAGTACAAAATCTTGTCTCTCTTTTTCTTTTTGTCGCAGTGTCTTTGCAGAGACAAGATATACCCCTATATCGGCTTTTTTGCAAAGGGTTATGGGAAGAATGATGAGCCTTTACGTGCTTATATTCTGACTTACTTCATTGCTTTGGCCTTCATTCTGATTGGTGAGTTTCAGCATGGCAGTTTATCAACATGAGTGTTGTTAAGTGTAGTGTACTTCTCTCTCTCTCTCTTTTTATCAACATGAATGTTGTTAAGTGTAGTGTACTTCTCTCTCTCTCTCTTTTTATCAACATGAATGTTGTTAAGTGTAGTGTACTTATCTCTCTTTCTCTCTCTTTTTATCAACATGAGTGTTGTTAAGTGTAGTGTACTTATCTCTCTCTCTCTCTCTTTTTTCTCAGGGTCCTTAGATGTCATTGCCCCTCTCATCTCCAACTTCTTCCTCTGCTCCTACGCTCTCATCAACTTCAGTTGTTTCCACGCCTCCATCACCAACTCTCCAGGTGAGTGGTAGAAGTATCACAACAACAGATGTGAAGTTCAGATGACAAAGATCAGGGGTGCCAAAGCACAGCAAACCCACCGAATCACAGAAAAAGATAGCAGGACGCTTTTACAGAAAACTAACCCTAGCAAATTTGTCCAAATAACACGTAAAGTAATCAAATATTTGAAGCTGAACTACACTCCCACAGATAGTGAAATGTTTTAGTCTTGGTCAACTATCAGTGTGAAAATAAGACTATATTCCTGTATTACTGACATTATTTCTGGATCATCTACTGAAACTACTAATACATATAGTTATTGCAGCGACTTCTACAACAACACATATATAAAAGAATAATGTCATTTTGACAGTCAATTTTGCCAACCTGTGATTACAAGTATTGCTAGTATCTCGGTTATGAGTGACTTGGTAAGTAACACGTTAAATCATATGCTGTAAATGTTTTCAAAATCTGCTGCATGACTCATGACTTTGCCCCCACACACACACACAAACACACACACACAAACACACAGGCTGGAGGCCTTCATTTCGGTTCTACAACCACTGGACAGCACTCTTTGGGGCCATCATCTCCGTGGTGCTGATGTTCCTGCTGACCTGGTGGGCTGCCCTCATCACCTTCAGCCTCATCCTCTTCCTCCTGGGCTACGTCACCTACAAGAAGCCAGGTGAGCTCTTTCATCCTCTTCCTCTTCCTCCTGGGCTACGTCACCTACAAGAAGCCAGGTGAACTCCTTCATCCTCTTCCTCTTCCTCTTCCTCTTCCTCCTGGGCTACGTCAACTACAAGAAGCCAGGTGAACTCTTTCATCCTCATCCTCTTCCTCCTCCTCCTGTAACCTACAAGAAGCCAGGTGAGCTCTTTCAGACTCTTCCTCTTCCTCATCCACCTGGGCTACATCACCTTCAAGAAGCCAGGTGAGCTCTTTCAGCCTCTTCCTCCTCCTGTCACCTACAAGAAGCCAGGTGAGCTCCTTCATCATCATCCTCCTCCTCCTGTCACCTGTAAGAAGCCAGGTGAGCTTGGGCACAAAAGGCTGGTCAAAGATTTGAATGAGAGATTACTGAATACCTGGAGAAGTTGAAGAGTTGATATACGTGTTATGTATGTACTGTGTACTGTATGCTGAGTGTTTATAGGTATATAACTATATATATATATATATGTACACGTTTAAGTTTAGTTAACCTATATATGGCTCAGTAGATCTTCGGACCCCTCTCCCAACACCAAGCATTAAAGATGGAGAAACAAGTTAATATTTAGTTTGTGGACTTTTGGGTGTATGTCTGTTCAGGTGGAATTGCCTGATTTGAATTTGATTAAAACAAAAAGTTTAGTTGAATATGGCAGTAGATCTAATATGTCTAATATGGTAACATGTTCCCAATGTGTTTTGTCATGCAGAGGTGAACTGGGGTTCGTCTGTGCAGGCTAGCACCTACAAGATGGCTCTGTCCTACTCAGTGTCTCTGTCAGGGGTGGAGGACCACGTCAAGAACTACAGGTGACTTTAGCAAAAGCATTTAGCTAGAGTCTGGACTGAAGCTGTTGGCTACAAACTGTGTTATTGTGAGTCTTAGTCATACTCAGGACAATGGGACGATAGATTTAAGAAAATAACACTAACCGCACCAACCTCTGGCTTCTTGTGCCTTTCCTCTTAGGCCCCAGTGTCTGTGAGTAAATCGTCTGTGAAAAGTAATCACTGACTCTGAGCTGTGAGTACATCGTCTGCGAGTAGTAATCACTGACTCTGAGCCTTTCCTCTCAGGCCCCAGTGTCTGTGAGTGAGACGTCTGTGAGTGAGTCGTCTGTAACTAGTAATCACTGACTCTGAGCCTTTCCTCTTAGGCCCCAGTGTCTGTGAGTGAGTCGTCTGTAACTAGTAATCACTCACTCTGAGCCTTTCCTCTTAGGCCCCAGTGTCTGTGAGTGAGACGTCTGTGAGTGAGTCGTCTGTAACTAGTAATCACTGACTCTGTGCTGTGAGTGAGACGTCTGTGACTAGTAATCACTGACTCTGTGCTGTGAGTAAATCGTCTGTAACTAGTAATCACTGACTCTGAGCCTTTCCTCTTAGGCCCCAGTGTCTGTGAATGAGACGTCTGTGAGTAAATCGTCTGTAACTAGTAATCACTGACTCTGTGCTGTGAGTGAGACGTCTGTGACTAGTAATCACTGACTCTGTGCTGTGAGTAAATCGTCTGTAACTAGTAATCACTGACTCTGAGCCTTTCCTCTTAGGCCCCAGTGTCTGTGAGTGAGTCGTCTGTAACTAGTAATCACTGACTCTGAGCCTTTCCTCTTAGGCCCCAGTGTCTGTGAGTGAGTCGTCTGTTACTAGTAATCACTGACTCTGAGCCTTTCCTCTCAGGCCCCAGTGTCTGTGAGTGAGTCGTCTGTAACTAGTAATCACTGACTCTGTGCTGTGAGTGAGTCGTCTGTAACTAGTAATCACTGACTCTGAGCTGTGAGTGAGTCGTCTGTAACTAGTAATCACTGACTCTGAGCCTTTCCTCTCAGGCCCCAGTGTCTGTGAGTGAGTCGTCTGTAACTAGTAATCACTGACTCTGTGCTGTGAGTGAGTCGTCTGTAACTAGTAATCACTGACTCTGAGCTGTGAGTGAGTCGTCTGTAACTAGTAATCACTGACTCTGTGCTGTGAGTGAGTCGCCTGTAACTAGTAATCACTGACTCTGTGCTGTGAGTGAGTCGTCTGTAACTAGTAATCACTGACTCTGAGCCTTTCCTCTTAGGCCCCAGTGTCTGTGAATGAGACGTCTGTGAGTGAGTCGTCTGTAACTAGTAATCACTGACACTGAGCCTTTCCTCTCAGGCCCCAGTGTCTGTGAGTGAGTCGTCTGTAACTAGTAATCACTGACTCTGTGCTGTGAGTGAGTCGTCTGTAACTAGTAATCACTGACTCTGAGCTGTGAGTGAGTCGTCTGTAACTAGTAATCACTGACTCTGTGCTGTGAGTGAGTCGTCTGTAACTAGTAATCACTGACTCTGAGCTGTGAGTGAGTCGTCTGTAACTAGTAATCACTGACTCTGTGCCTTTCCTCTTAGGCCCCAGTGTCTGGTGCTGACAGGGCCTCCTCATCTCCGTCCGGCGCTGGTGGACTTTGTGGGTTCCTTCACCAAGAACATCAGTCTGATGATCTGTGGAGACATCCTCATGGTAAGAACATCAGTCTGATGATCTGTGGAGACATCCTCATGGTAAGAACATCAGTCTGATGATCTGTGGAGACATCCTCATGGTAGGCCCAAAGGGAATGCTTCTTGAAAGGGAGGCCTTTGCATTACATAAGACAGATCCATCAACTACATCTACCCCTCCACTGCTATATGACTTGATGAAACATGTGCTCTCTCTACCTTTCTCTCTCTCTCTCTCTCTTCCTAATTCTCTCTCTCTGTCTGTCTCTTTCCCCTCTCTCTCTTTCCTCTCTCGCTCTCTCTATCTCTCTCTCTTTCTGTCTCTCTCTCTCCCTCACTCCAAGGAGGATAAGACGGCTCTTACACAGCGCAGTACTGACAGTCTTGTGAAATGGCTCAACTGCCGAAAGGTTCGTTCCTTCTACACTCTGCTGAATGGAGAGAGTCTGAGAGACGGGGCGCGGACACTTATGCAGGTGAATAATAATAATAATATAAAAACAAAACATGACTCTGTGTCTGGACAAAACTATATTTAAGCAATATAGCAAGAGTGGGAGAGGGGTAGGTAAGGGATGATCCCACAGGTGGTGTTCGGCCGTAGCCACCGAGGCCGCAGGCCAAATGGCGTAGGATTATCCCTTACCTACCCCACTCCCACGAGTGCTATGTTGCTTTTATAAAACAATTTTACCGTCAACAAATTAACATTTCAACACGAAGTTATTGATTAAAAATGTTTTATTTCGCCATAGCTGTGAGTGTGTGTGTGTGTGTGAGTGTGTGTGTGTGTGTGAGTGTGTGCGTGTGCGTGTGCGTGTGCGTGTGCGTGTGCGTGTGCGTGTGCGTGTGCGTGTGCGAGAGTGTGTGTGTGTGTGTGAGTGTGTGTACTGTATGTCAGTAACGAACAGAAGCTGAGGCTTTGTTGTCTTGTTTGAAAATAGGGATACATCATCATATGTTCTGAGAACAGTGGTATTAAAATCAGTAACACTCAAGTTCCCTCACATATGTCAAACAAAGAATGGCTTTAGATATTTATTATTCTTATTATAAAAATGAGGGACACATAACAACACTTTTGTCATGTTTTAATGTACTTATATTGACTGTTTTTTTTTTTACTATAGGCCACAGGTCTGGGTAAACTGAAGCCCAACACCCTGGTTATGGGGTTTAAGACAAACTGGAGAGAGTGCTCCCCCTACAGCCTGGAGGACTACGTGAACACTATCTAGTGAGTATGTGAGCACTACATTCTAGTGAGTATGTGAGCACTACATTCTAGTGAGTATGTGAGCACTACATTCTAGTGAGTATGTGAGCACTACATTCTAGTGAGTATGTGAGCACTACATTCTAGTGAGTATGTGAGCACTACATTCTAGTGAGTATGTGAGCACTACATTCTAGTGAGTATGTGAGCACTACATTCTAGTGAGTATGTGAGCACTACATTCTAGTGAGTATGTGAACACTACATTCTAGTGAGTATGTGAACACTATCTAGTGAGTATGTGAGCACTACATTCTAGTGAGTATGTGAGCACTACATTCTAGTGAGTATGTGAGCACTACATTCTAGTGAGTATGTGAGCACTACATTCTAGTGAGTATGTGAGCACTACATTCTAGTGAGTATGTGAGCACTACATTCTAGTGAGTATGTGAGCACTACATTCTAGTGAGTATGTGAGCACTACATTCTAGTGAGTATGTGAGCACTACATTCTAGTGAGTATGTGAGCACTACATTCTAGTGAGTATGTGAGCACTACATTCTAGTGAGTATGTGAGCACTACATTCTAGTGAGTATGTGAACACTATCTAGTGAGTATGTGAGCACTACATTCTAGTGAGTATGTGAGCACTACATTCTAGTGAGTATGTGAGCACTACATTCTAGTGAGTATGTGAGCACTACATTCTAGTGAGTATGTGAGCACTACATTCTAGTAAGTATGTGAGCACTACATTCTAGTGAGTATGTGAGCACTACATTCTAGTGAGTATGTGAACACTACATTCTAGTGAGTATGTGAACACTATCTAGTGAGTATGTGAGCACTACATTCTAGTGAGTATGTGAGCACTACATTCTAGTGAGTATGTGAGCACTACATTCTAGTGAGTATGTGAGCACTACATTCTAGTGAGTATGTGAGCACTACATTCTAGTGAGTATGTGAGCACTACATTCTAGTGAGTATGTGAGCACTACATTCTAGTGAGTATGTGAGCACTACATTCTAGTGAGTATGTGAGCACTACATTCTAGTGAGTATGTGAGCACTACATTCTAGTGAGTATGTGAGCACTACATTCTAGTGAGTATCTAGGTTCTGAAATATTGATTGTCTTGTAGCTTGCCCTTGATTTTACCCACACTTCTCAGACACTTGTTTTTGTGTTGAGTTGAGTTCAGCTCAGCCGGATGGATTTGATCTGAAACATTTGTTAATTCCTTACTAACATGAGTTTGATTTTGGCTGGGACTTTGTGTGCTTGCCTGTTAGGGAGTGTGTCTGGGTTTGAGTATCGACATGTAGGTCAAGCAATTATTTATTAAACGTCTTAAAGTGCCCTTAATATCGATTTTCCATCCTCCTGATCCCATTGTTATTTGTACATGTCCTTTCTCTTTATCTTCAGTCTTATCTTAACCTTGCTCCCTCCATTGTTCTAGTGATACGTTCGACGCAAACTATGGCGTGTGCATTCTGAGGATGATGGACGGCCTTGACATCACCGAAGAGATGTTATGTGAAGGTCAGGATCGCACTGGTCGCCTTTGCAAACGTGTGTCTATGGTGACAGACGGGTACTTTAAGGATCGCACTGTTCGCCTGTGTGTGTGTGTGTGTGTGTGTGTGTGTGTGTGTGTGTGTGTGTGTGTGTGTGTGTGTGTGTGTGTGTGTGTGTGTGTGTGTGTGTGTGTGTGTGTGTGTGTGTGTGTGTGTGTGTGTGTGTGTGTGTGTCTATGGTGACAGGGTACATTAAGGCTGTTGGCTCTGCAGGCTAAATGGGTTTTAATGACGGTGTTGTCACTGGACTGGAGCTGCTAATGGGAAGTCCCTGCCAGAGTAATCTGGGACTGCATGGAATCAAGGCATGTGGTGGATGGATGAATAATCACTTACTCTTACATCAATAACACATGACTGAAGGTTCTGTGTCTTCAGGGTAAATAATTTTGTCTGGCCCTTTTTTGAGTTTTATGTGGAATAAAGTCAGATTTAGCATTATTTCTCAGATTTTTTGTGTTTTTCCAATGCGAACTAAGTAAATAAACATGTGAATACAAAAACATTTGTAATTGCAACACTTTTCTGGGAGTAGTGGTGCATTATTTGTCAGAAGTGCAAGGGTGCCAATATTTTGGTGTCCGACACAGAAGCCACAAAGCCACAAAGCTATAAGCGCTTGTAAATATTTTGGTAACTTCATTACCCAAGGCACTGTCATTATTATCAACATTAAGCCTTAATTGCCAACAACAGCATTGTAGATCAGTTCATGTCAAAGATACCTGCTCTTCTGTGTGCTCTTCAGATAATGCTGCCTTTGAACCAGATCAAAGATACCTGCTCTTCTCTGTGCTCTTCAGATAATGCTGCCTTTGAACCAGATCAAAGATACCTGCTCTTCTCTGTGCTCTTCAGATAATGCTGCCTTTGAACCAGATCAAAGATACCTGCTCTTCTCTGTGCTCTTCAGATAATGCTGCCTTTGAACCAGATCAAAGATACCTGCTCTTCTCTGTGCTCTTCAGATAATGCTGCCTTTGAACCAGATCAAAGATACCTGCTGTTCTCTGTGCTCTTCAGATAATGCTGCCTTAGAACCAAATACCTGCTCTTCTCTGTGCTCTTCAGATAATGCCTGCTGTTCTCTGTGCTCTTCAGATAATGCTGCCTTTGAACCAGACGAGTCGCCCCGGCAACAGTGCAACGATGACACTGGCTCCACAGCACCGTCTCCTTCAGGTACCGCATCTCAGTCCTACGTGTCGATCTCCGATTAACAGATTAAGACCATCACTGCTGAGTGCTGACCAGTATATGCTCTATTTATGAATCTATTTATTAATTGTTATTTATTATTATTTAGCTGTGTAAGA
>NC_137919.1:905920-908420 GCF_963457725.1 Sprattus sprattus
GACTCACTCACAGCTCAGAGTCAGTGATTACTAGTTACAGACGACTCACTCACAGCACATGTCAGTGATTACTAGTTACAGACGACTCACTCACAGACACTGGGGCCTAAGAGGAAAGGCACAGAGTCAGTGATTACTAGTTACAGACGACTCACTCACAGCACATGTCAGTGATTACTAGTCACAGACGACTCACTCACAGCACAGAGTCAGTGATTACTAGTTACAGACGATTCACTCACAGACACTGGGGCCTAAGAGGAAAGGCACAGAGTCAGTGATTACTAGTTACAGACGACTCACTCACAGCTCAGAGTCAGTGATTACTAGTTACAGACGACTCACTCACAGCACAGAGTCAGTGATTACTAGTTACAGACGACTCACTCACAGACACTGGGGCCTAAGAGGAAAGGCACAGAGTCAGTGATTACTAGTTACAGACGACTCACTCACAGCTCAGAGTCAGTGATTACTAGTTACAGACGACTCACTCACAGCACATGTCAGTGATTACTAGTCACAGACGACTCACTCACAGCACAGAGTCAGTGATTACTAGTTACAGACGACTCACTCACAGCACATGTCAGTGATTACTAGTCACAGACGACTCACTCACAGCACAGTGTCAGTGATTACTAGTTACAGACGACTCACTCACAGACGTCTCACTCACAGACACTGGGGCCTAAGAGGAAAGGCACAGAGTCAGTGATTACTAGTTACAGACGACTCACTCACAGCACATGTCAGTGATTACTAGTCACAGACGACTCACTCACAGCACAGAGTCAGTGATTACTAGTTACAGACGACTCACTCACAGCACATGTCAGTGATTACTAGTCACAGACGACTCACTCACAGCACAGTGTCAGTGATTACTAGTTACAGACGACTCACTCACAGACGTCTCACTCACAGACACTGGGGCCTAAGAGGAAAGGTTAAAAGCTTCAGTGTCAGTGATTACTAGTTACAGAGGATTTACTCACAGCACAGAGTCAGTGATTACTTCTCACAGACGACTCACTCACAGACACTGGGGCCTGAGAGAAAAGGCAGAGTCAGTGATTACTAGTTACAGACGACTCATTCACAGCACAGAGTCAGTGATTACTAGTTACAGACGGACACTGGGGCCTGAGAGAAAAGGCAGAGAGTCAGTGATTACTACTCACAGACGACTCACTCACTTCCCCACTGTCCAAACTCAAGACTCCAACTGTCGTTTCTCCCCCAGAGCGAGTTGGAGCGTGGTCTTCTTCATCCTTTGCCCCAATCCACATTCTTTAGCATGCCGGGGCTGCATGGTTTTAATTTGTGTAAACCTGGAGAGTGACTGAGTTTCCTTGCGTCCCATAACCCTGTGTGAGTGTGAGCGATTAATGTGTAATTCTGGTGGTACATTCGGATTTAGAATATACTTGTGCTTCCCCAGCCTTGGCTAATGTAAGTGTGGATCTATGTTAGCGATTAAGGCGTCTGTATGTTATGTGCAAAGCCAAATATAGTGTTCCTGGTGTATAAGCATCTGTGTACCCCTCACTGTGTACCCCTCACTGTGAACCATTGCATTCCCCTCAGAAACACTGAAAGTCCAGTATAGTGTTCCTGGTGTATTAGCCTCGTGTACCACTGTGTGTCCTGTGTAAACCACTGCCCACCCATGAGCTTTCTCTGTATCATTGTCTGTGTCCTCCAGCTCCATGAATGCCCAAGAGAAGCTTTGACTCCGCTCGTCGTTACAATTCCATCTAAAGTTGGTAAGGCTAATCCCCCTCAGAAACACTGAAAGCAACGGGTATCCACACACACCCTTCTTTCACTTTGTCACCATGAACTTAAAATGTCTATGGATATCTGTTATATGGAGCCTGTTGTAGGTGTTACAAAACAAGTACTCCAGTGTGTGTGTGTGTGTGTGTGGGTGTGGGTATGGGTGTGGGTGTGGGTGTGGGTGTGGGTGTGGGTGTGGGTGTGGGTGTGGGTGTGGGTGTGGGTGGGTGTGGGTGTGGGTGTGTGTGTGTGTGTGTGTGTGTGTGTGTGTGTGTGTGTGTGTGTGTCTATGGATCTCTGTTATATGTGACCCTGTTGTAGGTGCTTCACACAGGTATTCTAAAGTCACCTGTAGTTCTTGACGTGGTCCTCCACCCCTGACAGAGACACTGAGTAGGACAGAGCCATGTTGTAGGTGCTAGCCTGCACAGACGAACCCCAGTTCACCTCTACACACACGCACACGCACACGCACACGCACACGCACACGCACACGCACACGCACACGCACACGCACACGCACACACACACAGACACAGACACAGACACAGACACAGACACAGACACAGACACAGACACAGACACAGACACAGACACACACACACAGACACAGACACAGACACAGACACAGACACAGACACAGACACAGACACACACACACACACACAAACGCACAACGCACAGCACACAGCACACAGCACACGCACACGCACACGCA
>NC_137919.1:910920-915650 GCF_963457725.1 Sprattus sprattus
AGAAAGAGAAAGAGATAGATATAGAGATAGATAGATAGATAGATAGAGAGAGAGAGAGAGAGAGATAGATAGAGAGAGAGAGAGAGAGAAAGACAGAAAGAAAGAGAGAAAGAAGAGCTGTAAGGGTCTCTGACCTGCAACGATGGCAACACCCAAGTAGCTCACAGTGGTCCAGAATATGGCAAGCAGTGTCCCCTTTGGAATCGCTGATTCTGGATCCTAATTCACACACAAAAAAAAAATGACAAGAAGAAAATATGTGTTTTGGCTGAAAAGATGTTAATTTCCTTCTGCTATTGGTTGGGGACTTCTCATCCTCTGACTGTCACATGCACATAGCCAGAAACCTAACCAATTGTAAAACTGCCCAACCATAGATCATTGCAGCAAGATACAACAACAACGGCCAACTGACTGGTGCAGCATGCCGTACAAGGGATCAGTAAAGGCACTCCTTCACAATACAATTCATCACCTGTAATATTTTTCCTGCTGCAGACACACCTTCAGATCTCCACAGATGTTGACTCCTGAGAGGATGCCTGTGGCGGCCGGGAAGAAGATGGCAAACATCTGGAAGAAGCCTGCGTCTGATCCCCTCCAGTCAGGCAGGAGATTGGACACGAAGATCTCCTCTGGAAAAGGACAGACCAGGCCGTTACTGATCAACAACAGGACAAACCAGGCCATTACTGATCGACAACAGGACAGACCAGGCCATTACTGATCAACAACAGGACAAACCAGGCCATTACTGATCAACAACAGGACAGACCAGGGCGTTACTCTTCAACAACAGGTGTCTTTTCATACTCTCCTCTCACAATATACATCATGAAACCATTCAGTGTCAGAACATAGTTGGATACGTTCATACATAAATAGACCATAATATGCCAATATTGCTCTTAAAGAATTTAGCAGGGTATGTTTACCTTTTTATTTCTCCATTTTATTCATCTTATTGATGATGTCATTGAAATCACCTTACAATTAAAAAAATGTACTTGAAGTGTTTTGTGAACAGTGACTGACTGAGTTACACCTGAGTGTAACCTCCGAACTCACTGCTATAGCCTGAGTTTGACCTCTGAACTCACTGCGATATCCTGAGGGTGCTCTCTGAACTCTGAACTCACTGCGATAGCCTGAGTGTGACCTCTGAACTCACTGCTATAGCCTGAGTGTGACCTCTGAACTCACTGTGATAGCCTGAGTGTGACCTCTGAACTCACTGTAATAGGCTGAGTGTGCTCTCTGAACTCTGAACTCTGAACTCTGAACTCACTGCGATAGCTGAAGAATCCAGTGGCCTGCTTGTCCTCGCTGGCAGGGATCACAGTGCCCACAAAGTAGTTGGCAAAGGAGACGAGCAGCACAGCGAAGAAGAGGAGCTGGGCCTGGACACAGAGACAACACACACACACACACACACACACACACACACACACACACACACACACACACACACACACACACACACAAACATATATGAATGGCCTGTGCACACACAAAGACAACATTCGTCACACACGTCACACACATCACACACGTCACACATGAAGGACTCAGTTGGGCTTTAAAATTAATATTGTATCATCATCATCATCATCATCATCATCATCATCATCATCATCATCATCATCCTCAGACTCATCACCATCAACATCAACATCATCATTATCCAATATGACAGACAACAGAGTTGTACCCTTGATGAAGCGTTGGATGATGGTGTTTGGAGCAGTCAGATGGACAGTTACCTTAGACTCCCATTCCATACCAGCCAGCGATATCAAGAGCAGAGCCGTGACTGTCAGCACACCTATTATTCTCACATCATTGGTTGGGTCGACCATCTGTGCGTTGTATTCCTGTAACGACATACTCATGGTTAAATGGGTCCTCTGATGCTCATCTTCAATGTTAATCATTTTATTTTTGAAGTCTACTAGAATAGATGTAGATGCTTCAATGATCCAAAAATGCCTTTTTTTTCTCATACTGAGCAACTCTCTTCACCCTCTGTCTGAAACGTTTCATCAGAGCTCCTGTCTTTAAGCCCCCCAACCCCAATAAGCCCACACACACACACACACACACACACACACACACACACACACACAGAGCTCCTGTTTTTAAGCCTCTGCAGTCCGATGCCTTTTAGACTTTTCTAAGTTTTCTTCATCAGAGCTCCTGTCTGTAAGCCCCCCAACCAGGGCCGGAGTGGGGCCACTTTTCAGCCCGGGAATTTCAGGCCTATGACCGGCCCACTTTTTCCATGGAAGCGGAAATTGGATAAATGAAGCAACGGTTCAGCTCTTACTATTCTGATTTTTTTTTTTTATTAATACCATGGTTCAACAAATAATGTAAAGGTTAAATAATAATCCACTTAAACTGAGAAGTCAACAAAAAATATTCCGCTATTCCACAAGGATAGGTTGATAATTAACAAAAGAAGAAATAAATAAATAAAGCATTTGAAACCTATCCCACTCTTCAACAACGAGGATATTGATCTAATGTTTACAGTTCAACTCACAGTACAGTAAACAGTATCTACAGCATCAGTAACCGCCTAAGCATTGCACTGGTTTCAGCCACTTTATCAACCTGTGTGATGGACAAAGTCAACCCAAACTTATATGCTTACCTAATGACATGATAAGCATCTGTGAGGAGGTTGTACAGTGAGAGTATTAAATTGGCACAAATGGCACAGTTCTTGCAGGAGGAACAGGTCCTGCTTTCAAGCTCCATCTCTGGTTCTTCCTTATAGTCCGCCACTATCCTCCTGACCTTCCTGTGCCATCTCGGTAGCCTACATGCCCTGACAGTACAACCTTCAAGAGAGAACTTTTTCAGTCTCTCCCACTGGTATGCCAGGCTAGACAGCTCAGTTTGTAATGTGCTAACAGTAGCTCTGTAATCAAACGTAAGACGACATTTGCTGATTTCCTGAAGTGCTGAGTTAGGGAGCCCATCTATCTTTATTTCAGGAATGTTTTTAGGGTCAAGACAAGCTAAATCTGAGGCAAGTTTTGCATTTGCTGAAAACCTCCTATCCATGCTACCTGCCAGTGTCCAGAATAACATTATGGACATTCACTTCAAAAGCAACATCAGATGAGACAACTGGTTCATCATCTAAAATCTCCCCTGGCATTATTTTCTTTCATCAAGCACGGTCATATATAGGCTACTTCTCTTTCTTACATTAAATAACTTTAATTCATATTGTTTATTTGGTTATCCTCTCTACCTGTCCCTGTAGTCATGGCCTCCAATATTGCACATTTCGTGCTCATCATTTTCAGCAGGAATCATTTTACCATATAATGGGTGACATAAAAAGGCTAATATTTCAATTAAATGTAATATTTTGCTAGCGAATAGGTTTACAACGCTACAACGATATTAACCAACGCTACAATGCTAGCCGAATATTTACGTCGATACATTAGGCCTATGTCTCTCTTCTCTTACCAGTTGCCACTTGTGTTTTTACCTCTTGACAATAAATCGGTAAACTTGGCACATTTGGCAGCATCCTCCTCCAATGCCTTTCTTTATTTCAAACTGGCTTTTTCAGCCCCTCCTATGGCCTTTTCCTCCCATCCATCCTCCCTGCCTCGTATCGTTACGTTTGGGCCGGCCCAGCAGCAGTCTCTAATGAGAACACTTTTTGGAAAAGACGGGCTGTGGACCCAACCAACTCTATTTGGGAGGGGAGAACTTCCTCGCATGGTACAACCCATGCAGAGGCTGCGGTGTCAGAATGTGAAACGTGTTTAGCCTACTTTAAGAGAAGATGAACGAACGTGACAAATGTCAAAAAATTAAATTCTCGACCGGCCCAGAAGTGAAGCGGCCCAACGGGAAAGCTCCCGATTCTCGCGATTACCCACCCCGGGCCTGCCCCCAACCCCAATGAGCCCACACACACACACACACACACACACACACACACACACACACACACACACACACACACAGAGCTCCTGTCTGTAAGCCCCCCAACCCCAATGAGCCCTGTGTGCTCTGAACTGTCAGCTTCACAATCTGAATGAATGTTGGTGGTGGTCGGAGGGGTCGTTGGCGCTGATTGCCTGCCACGCTTCCGTCAGTCTGCCCCAGGGCAGCTGTGGCTACTGATGTAGCTTACCACCACTGGTATGATCGTCTGAATGAATGGACTGGGCCCAGTTTCCCGATAACGACGTATCTTAACGGCCTACGTGGATTTTGGCGACATCATAGACTCATCATTGCCGTAAGTGCGGTGTCGGGAAACCGCTCTGCAATATCCCTCTTACGACCGATTTCAAGTCCTTTTTAGCGTTCGGGAAACTAGGCCCTGGTCCGGACTACTCTGTAAAGCGTCTTCGGGTATCTAGAGAAGCGCTATATAAAATTGAAATTGATTGATTGATTGACAATGGCAATTACAATTGTGTCACGATACTGTGTCATCATGTAGCAGTATGGTAAAATGTAACACTGATAATGTTAGTATTACAGAATATCTATCACTGCAAGCAGGTGCTTAGAATAAAATGGAGAGAATCGATTACCAGGAGAAGGTCTCGGACAGTTTCAGCAAATCCGACGGTGTTCAGCGCACACGCCAGGGCGTTGGCAAAGGAGAAGACCACCCCAATGGGACCCCCCATCTCAGGGCCCAGGGTTCGGGAGATCATGAAGTAAGCGCCCCCTAGAGTTTGGAA
>NC_137919.1:920850-985850 GCF_963457725.1 Sprattus sprattus
CATTGAGATTTTGCCACGCCCTTTTTGAACGCGTGCTCATCCGTATCTCAGTTTCTGAAAGTCTTATTCAACTTATGGGCTGCTACTGCAGTATTATACATGTATTGTTCTTCCTCCTTATTTTTTTTACTAATTTCTTACACGTGTAGTCAGCAGCCAATCAGCAGGTTGGAATACAGGTGAAACTAAACAGGAAGTAGTCAGAGACCGTTGAGAACGTGAGTGCAGCTGCCTGACTGCAGAATGGAAAGAGTGAAAGATACAGTTTAATGCACAATAGAGTTTTAAGTTAGCGACACAGAGTGATTGGCCTTTTGCCTTCTTAGACATTAAAGGCACCCGGTGAAACTTTCGAGGCTTAAAAATAAACATTCAATTTCTAGTCTTTTTTACACGTAGTAAGTTTCAATAACTCCATACCATTACATACCGACATTCAAGCAGCAAAGATGAGACGTCGTTGTGTGGTGAGAACTGATAGAAAATCAATAACAACAACAATCGCCGCCATTTTCTTTATTTTTTGTAACCTAAAATAAATAAAGCAGGCTTCCAGTCAATGGAAAAATGGCTTCTCCCCACGCGCGATTGTTGTTGTTTACGATTTTCTATCAGTTCTCACCACACAACGACGTCTCATCTTTGCTCCTTGAATGTCGATATGTAATGGTATGGAGTTATTGAAACTTACTACGTGTAAAAAAGACTAGAAATTGAATGTTTATTTTTCATTGAATGTTTACATAAAGTTGCACTGGGTGCCTTTAAGACGATAGCGAGGCGCGTGCACCGGCCAAGGGAAGAAGTTACAATCACGTTGGTTTGTGTTCGCTGTTCTTGGATCTTTCCCGCTAATGAGTTTGACAGTGCCCTGCCAATCAGAGACTGCTTTAGAGCTCCAGCGACCGAGTGCAAACTATAGGGAGGACTTGAGGTGATGTAACCTGACTTTGTGTTATTTAACAGCAAGCTCTAGTGAAGAAAAACTATTGTGTTACTCGCGAATGCCACGGAGAGAGCTAACTCCGCCTGGACTGAAACTTTGCTTTGTTCCTTGTCCGTTTTTCCTATGAGGGCAACCAAACCTCTGTGTGATTTGAGTATTTTGCTCTGGACTGAATGATGGAACTTTTAAAGGACACTTCAGCTTGGAACTGAGTATTTTTTCTTATTGTTTGGACTGAAACCATTTCTGTTTAAAACACCTATTGGGTGAGAGGACACTTGTCTTTCGTGACTGAACTGAATATTTTTACTTATTTTTTGGACTGAAAACATTTCAACAACTATTGGGTGAGAGGACACTTATCTTTCGTGACTGCTGTTCATTTGCTGTGAAGTAACCTTGTTTAAATTCTGAATTCAAATGTTATGTTATCATAGCTTAAGATAAAGCATTGATTCCATTGATTCCATTGAATGCATTCGTTATTTTCAATATTTTGAAACAGTGAATGAAAGGGGTAAAATTCCAATTTCTTTAGATTAATATGATAAATCATATCTGAGCGCTCAGGTTTAGGAAGTTGGCCAACAGTAGTGGTAACAGGTTTGAATAACAACTGTGAAATGTGAATCCATGTGTGATTTTGAGTAACCAAAATATTTCTATGTACTTTGTATTTGTTTAAATATTTCAATTGATTTAGTATAATAAATAACTCATTTTCAACTGTTAAATTATTGCTAATCTACTATTCGTTTCTTGAGGGCAGATTAGGCTTGAAACTAGTAGGCCTGGGGGTTAGGGACTTAGATCCTTTGATCTGCAGCCTTTCAGGGAAAAGTTGATTACCCCTACTAAGCGGACGTAGGTCCTGTCCGCTACATCAGGTAAATGTTAATGTTTACATCAAATGTGAGTGTGTGTGTGTGTGTGTGTGTGTGTGTGTGTGTGTGTGTGTGTGTGTGTCTAAATACAGTATATATACTGTATATATATATACAGTATATATATATCCATCTTAGGTAGTACAGAGGTAGTGAGAACACAGATTTGCTTTCAAATGCTTTATTAAAGCAGCATAACGGATGAATTGCTTATCACTTACGAGATGCTAGCAGCTAAAACTAGCGAAACCGCTTGAAATGCGCTTACTTTGACACTATGACAAACTAGTTAGTCAACAACTGTCCTAACACAGTCAAACATCAAGCAGGTGCAACACAAGACAAAGCAAGATGGCAAATAAGCTACTTACTAGTTCGGCAGACAGTAGAAACCTGGCGGCTTCAGGCAAACCTACACAACGCAGTAGTATGCCTACAGACCCTTGTATGGCAAGCGATTCTCCATATTAAAAGTCATTGTAGCACCCCAATTTTTTTTATGCTGCTATATTAAGGTAAAACTGCTTAACCTAACCCTAACCCTGAAGTACAATTACTGCATAATGCCACTTTAATCAAAACCTTTCGTAGGTTCCCTCTGACTGCACACAACACCACAGCCACTCTAAGGGGCAGTGAGAAGTATTGCTTGCATTGGGGTCACAGGGGGAAAACCAGGAAACCATTGAAGGTATTGTGATTGTTTGAACTCATGAGGACCTGGTGATCGGCCCAAAGGCGAATGGTGACCTCGTCTCCCTTGTTCAGACTCAGCAGAGCGCTGTTACTGGCCGTGTCAGTGCTGTCAGAGGAGGGGTGGTCGTAGGCGGTGGAAATGCGCTGCTCGTTCTTGAAAAGGCTCACGCCCATGTTAATACTGCTGTAGCCGTAAATGTGGAAGTTGAAGGAGTAGACTCCGTTCACGGGTGCAGTGAAGATTCCTTGAGCGAGAAACACAAAGTGATACATAATGAGAGGAGGGGGAATAGCGATCAATAGATACTTCATTGATCCTAAAGGAAATTTAACCAAGCAGTACCTAAGTACGGTAATGAATACACACAATACAAATGTAGGCTGTATAAACATAACACAAACAAACAAACATAAATACTACAAACTACTAGCCTGGATACCAAACCGAACTTAGCCCCGCCCACAACATTTGAGGTCTGGAAGTTTGGTCTGGCACTGCTCCGTTGGGAAGTTAGGATTCGGTCCAACCAATCAAATTGTCAGGGCAGGCTTTTATACGATGATGGACAGATGATCAACCGTAAGAGATCTAAACCGCTGGAGAGCTAAAATTTGGGGATTCAAGTCTGTTTTAGAATACATTGACAGCGCATTCATTTTGAAAGAGGAACAGAGAAACGCGATCAAGGCATTTGTTGATCGAAAAGATGTTTTTGTCATCTTTCCTACGGGATCCGATGGCCATACTACGGTGCTCTGATTGGTTCTAGGTATATCCAATTAAGCAAAGAGGCATTTTTTTTCCTGGTTCGGTTGAAAAACGCTCCATAATAACAGCCCAATGGAGCAGTATCAGACTCATATTCTGACTAGAATTATGAGTATGACATTGTCAGGCTAACAAACTACAGTATAAGGCCCTGTTCACATGCAGGGTTGTTGAATACTGTAAAATACCGAATATTGAGCACCAAGAATGCGCACAAAGTTCTAGACTTGTAAGTATATTGACAGTTATGGAATGGGCGTGCAAGAATTGTCATTTCAAATCGACTTTTTTATCCTTCTGCTTTTTTGTCTTAGTTGTCCTCGGCAAATTAAATATCACAGAAATGTTTTACTTTTTTGATAATAATGTACAAGTTCTAAAAGGGAGCACATTACCTGTTGAATGGTTGTATGCTCCTCCGAGATTGAGGAACACTCCTTTATAGACCATGACTGTGTCTTGTGGGAGAGGACCAACAGCTCCCCAAGGTGCATCGAAGGCTTTAAGGGTTGCAGAAAACGCTACCTTGAGCTGGGTCTGATCTGGAGGTAGAAAAACGATAATAAGTAAACATAACCAGAGGTCGCAAGAGATGCAGAAAAAGCACTTTCATCAATACTGTCAATCCAATGCAACCATGTTATATAATCAATTCCCACTATAATATAATATAATATGATATAATATAATATAATATAGAAAAGCAAAACATTATAAGTATATTTTAGTAGCAGACAAGTTCTGCAGTATCGACACAGTAACATTTAATTCTACCTTTAGCTGTTTCATTTTGTCTCTTCATTGTGTCGAGCTCTGCCATGGTGTCATTTTGGTTGGACATAATGCTCTTCAGCTCATTCTTCAGCTTTTCAAACTGAGACTCTGTGGATAGCTGCCCTGTATGAGCACAATAGATTAATACAGACCCAACATTAAATTGATGTTCAATCTTTCCAACAGGGGAAGGGGTTTCACAGCCATGTAGATCTCTATGTGAAATACACTCACACTGAATTCATGTACTTGGCATCACCGTAGAAATAACAACAAAATGAACCAGAGTGTTGAAGAGGTTTTTAGATTCTGCTACATAATTTGTCAATTCAGACAAACTGGGTAGTTGTTCACTAACTGTGTCATATTTTTAGCTCAACCATCTGAGTTGTTTCATATCACACAAATTATGTATATAGACACAGTCGAAAGAGCCTGAATTAATCACACTCACTGCTCACATGTAAGGCCACCAGAATTGCCACCAAAGTGATGCAAAGGACAGCGAGGACGGCGACCATTAATTTGAGGAAGCCAGTCGGGCCCATCTTTATCCCACAACAAAGTTGCTTCCTTCCATCTGCACAATAAGAAGAAGCAGAAGAGAAAAAGAGAAGTCAGAAGTAGATTTGAGGATGACAAGCGTTCATTTGAGGAAGCCAGTCTGGTCCATTTGTATCGAACAATAAGGTTGCATGCTTCCATCTACACAATAGGGAGAAGAAGGGGAGAAAAAGAGAAGTCAGATGTTGAATTTCTCACCAAGTGAACTCTCTTCATAACAAACAAATAACCAACTCATCAATCAACAATTAAAATGGGATTAACATGATAATGAGCAACCACATACAAAAAAATATTTTTACCTGGTCATAGTGCAAATGCTGCTAGGAGATTATGTATCCTTTTAAGTACAAGTATTATTTTTAAGTTTTGCACCTACAGCACAAAGTGACACAATACATTCCCTGGGAAGCTAGTTGTAACAAAAGGTGTATTTATCTTTGCATGTCTCTGGTTGCCACCAAAATGTATTTAATGTTAAATGGTAGAAAGACCATATTGCAATTTCAGCAGAAGAAAGAAAGACAGTTACAAAAAGAAAATGAAGAAAGAAGTTGGAAAACAAACAAACAAAAAAAAAAGCAAAAGTGAATTAATAGAGTATCTCACCATGTTGTCCTGTGTTTTCACTGCCAGCCATGTTACCTTGGCATTAATGAGGCACAGAATCATGAGATGGCCCTGCACAACAATCAGAGATAACAGATACAGACAGTGAGTCTGGAGAAAAGGCTGTTTATATTAAAGTTTAACAGCCAATCAAATAACATCCCTCCCTTCCATGCTCCTGACGCATTGTATCACTGTTCAGCTCAGTACCACTGCCTAGCTTGTTTTGTTTTGTTTTGTTTTGTAAGGTGCTGGATTGTTTGTGAGTGAGCGGTTTTAGTTTACACAAGCTAATACATAAAATCATCTTTTATTGCACCAGAGTTGAGGAATGCTCTTTTTTGATTGGCTGGCAGGTGATCATTAATTCTCTGTAACAGAGCACCTATGCGGTTGATCTGGTGAAAATGTTTAATCACTTTTCTATATCAGTGCTCTAGAAGCAACCATAGTAGATAGCGGTTGATGGAAAAGCTGCCCTTTGATAATGACCATAATAAATAAAACACTCTCACAGTGTCTCACAGCACATTCTTCAGGGAAAAGTCACTACATTGGTGTGAAGGAATCAGAATTTGAGGTTCAGAGTTAATAATAGGGGTGGGAGAAAAAAAATCGATTAATCGATTTTTCTCGATTCTCTCTAAAACGATTCTGTCTCGATTCAGAAAAGTTTATAATCGATTTTGTAATAAATTTTTTTTTAAAAAACACATCCACACATCCATTTTATGTTGAAATGCAATTATCGATTGATTATCGGTTATCAATTCGAAACCGATAAAACGATTATCGATGCATTTCGACTATTAAATCGTTTGAGTTTGCAACTCAGAGTCTAAAATCACTTCCTACTTTGTGTTTGATAATCAAAGAAAATCAACAGATGAATTACCTTCTCTATTTGCTTTATTAGAGAAAAAGCTTTTTCTTGTCACAATTTTGACTTTCTATAAGCAATGCAATAATCGATGCAGCTTGCATTTCAACGTAAAATGGATGTGTAACAATGTGTAAAAATGAAAATAATCGATTTAGAATCGAATCGTTGACCTCTGAATCGGAATTGAATCGAATCGTGAGGTGCCAAGAGATTCCCACCCCTAGTTAATAATGAGTTAATAATGATAAATCTTAGTCAATAATTCACTGCAGAATATAAGCATTTCTGTTGTAGAGAGATTGACCTGGGCCTCATTTACTAACATTGCGACCGCAGCGCAATTAGCACCTTTGCAAAACTGCATATAGCACACAGTGTTTTTCCAGGGAGGTTGAAACAAACTATCCCGTGGAAGTCGTTGATTGTTCATTTACGCCCTCCCGTCCTTGTTCTTCACACACACAGTGAACGATGGCAGAGAGGGCAATCCTAACGATGGCAACCGGCACAGTGTATGGAGTTCGAGCTGCTGAACATTGAAGAGCAAATGCTTGTTTTGCACATGTGGAGAAGAGAACAACCACAGAAGAGGAGACGGAGGCGGAGGTGGTCTGTAAGGCCACTAAATCAACCGAGGCCATGGACAGGCGATTATTCAGCTCTTATTCAGCTCTTATTCATCCTATGAAGAATATTGACAAAGAGATGCACTTCAAGTATTTTCGCATGTCGGCTGGCAGATTCTATGACCTTCTTCGTACGCAACCACACATACGGCATCAGGGCACACACAACAATCGATGTCGCCCAGAGACTGGCTGTGGTGCAAACTATGTTCTATTCAGTAACACTCTCATTTCTGTTGTATTATCAGGGGAAAATCTGAGCAGGGAGAAGCGGATTTTCAATTAGAGACTCTCTAGAGCCAGAAGGGTCACTGAAAATACATTTGGTGGATAATTCACCAGAGGGCGCTTGAGTTCCTTTGAGAGAAGGCCGTGGATGTGGTCAAGGCTTGTGCAGTTTCTGTGCCTAGTTTCTGTGCCTAGTGTCTGTGCCTAGTTTCTGTGCCTAGTTTCTGTGCTTAGTTTTTGTGCCTTGTTTCTGTGTGTAGTTTCTGTGCCTAGTCACTAGGCACAGAAACTAGGCACAGTAACTAAGCACAGAAACAAGGTACACACTGTTCCCAGATCTAAACACCCCTTTACACTTCACCTCACAGCAGCCAAGTGTGTTCTTGTGCCAGTCCAAAAGCTCAGCGCTCCTCCAATGCTTCTCTCAAAAGTCTCTCCTCATGAAAATGAGTCACCATTTAAATAGGGTAGTCCATTGGGCTTAATTGGACCAATCAGGTCTCCCGAGTCCAGCCACTATTGTGGGGGAGCCCGGTCCCAACCATTGGAGAGGGGGAGTCCACCCGACACCAGGGCCAAACTCCTAATGTGAGTCACAGTGAGAAGAGGGGGGGAATCTCACCTTCTCACAGTCATACTTTCTGTCTTGAAAAAATAAGTTATTTAAAAGTCTAAAGATATATGAATATGCAGCACAGTTCTGGCTCTGTAGATGTATGCAATAATGAAATTTGTAAAACATTAAGTAATGTAATATTTGTTGTGGTAAAATAGATTGATATCACATACCTTTATAATGACTGCAGTTGTTGTATTACCAACGTGCTACGGAGCTTGGAAAAATACCTCAAGATGTTTAGCAGACAGCTTGCGGAATGGTTCTGAGCTGAGAAAGGGTGTCTGTGTCTGAACTATTAATTGTGAACTATTGTGTCATTTTTAGTTTCCCCCTTTTTTGCAGAGGGTTAGCGTTGCACAGGCGTATACATGAACGGATTATGAAACCCTGGGCCTGGACGCGTCCTGAACACACACACACACACTTACACACAAGGACACAAGCAAAGTTTTATTAAAGCAAACGCACGTGCCATCGGCCTCATGAGACTGAGATGTTACACGTTAGTCAGGTTAGGTTTAGAGAGTATCATCCATATCTTGATATCTTAATCTACATGTTTCTGTGAGGTTGCTTGGCCTCTCGATTTTATCACTTGTGTCTTTACTCCATTCGCCTGAAGGGGGCAGCAGAATCCTTTAAAACCTAAAAGCTGGGGAGTCTGAAGAGATACTCAGGAAAAACCAAGTCCCATTCCCGACCTTTATCCTTGTTCTTCAAATACATACTATTACTGTTCAGTCTACAGACTCTACAGTGTGTAGTTTAACAGTGACTGTCTTTATCATGCCAGATGACACACACAATGCCATGACACATGAAAGACCTGGAGCATTTCAGAGCAGAGGCGGTGTTGCAGTGTCACAGGGTCTTGCCAATGTCAAAAGTCGTTGTTAATCAACACACAAACCAGCATGAATAAAAAACATCGTTAGATCCAAAAAAAAATACGGACAGGTAATATAAAAGAGCACCATAGCAACATCAGTATGACAATTACGGCTTCCAACCTTGTTGAACAAGATGGCCTCGGATGAACATTTTGCCAAACCAGCTTGAATGATCGCAGTCACCATGAATATGCAATCAGATTACTCTTATCTCTGTAAGACAATAAAGCAGGTTCAACAGGTTCTCCTGTTGTTATGCAGAGGAAGTTGGTGTGTGTGACACATTTGACAAAGAGGAGAGTGGGCACAGATAAAGCTGAAGTCTGCCCGATATATGACCTAGCTTACACACACACACACACACACACACACACACACAAACACACACCACACAAAACACACACCCTCACACACACCACTCACCACACACAGCACACAGAGGGGCTACAAAGACCAGGGCAGCTTGTTCAGTTAGATTAAATACGGTATGTCTTGGGAGCATCACACGTCCTCCAGGTCTAACAAAGTAAAACACACAAGCTAAATACAAGTTCATAGGTTAGTTGAAGGGGCCTTGGAAATGAGGAGCAAGGTCTCACCAAGAAGGGAAGCCTACTCATCCCTCGTGTTATTTCCATCTTATCTGTCCATCTCTGTCTTCCTATCTGACCCATACATGCTCTGTTCCTATTTCTTGTGTTGACAACAACACATGGAGACACTAGATAAGGGCTATTACAGGGCACTCTGCATGGTCATAGTGACTGTCAGACCAAGGCCGATTTAATCGCTGGGTGGGAAACACTGCTGTGTGTGTGTGTGTGTGTGTGTGTGTGTGTGTGTGAACAACAGCAGATAAGCTATTTTCACAAATTTTTTTTAAGATCTGCTCGATAAAGTGTTTCCAAATGAATGTAAGTCTGCCTTACTTCAAACTCACATATCCCAGGAGCCACAACATTGGCAGGGGGAGCCCTCTGCCCATCGAAACACAATCCCTGACCCAGAAGCTATAATTAGACTGTTTACGCCAGGTTTGTGTGTATCTCTAGGTTTGTGTGTGTGGGGTGTGGGTGTGGGTGTGTGTGTGTGTATCTAGGTATGTGGGTGTGTGTGTGTGTGTGTGTGTGTGTCATTCCAGGACAGGAAGGGAATGGTGTACAGGGTAGCGGTCTTCAACACAGAGCAGAGAGCAGTTTGTCCAGAAGCTAAAAGGTAAACATTCTCACCATCTGCTGTATAGAAGACCATAGAGTTTACTAGACCATAGAGTTTACTAGACCATAGAAGACCATGGAGTTTACTAGACCATACCTTCCCCTGGAGTGGGAGGAGCGCTGGAGGAGAGACAAAGAGAGGAGGAAGAGGATGATTGAGGAGGGAGGGGAGAAGATGCAGGAGGAGAACAGGAGGCTCAGTTGGATCAAGGCCTACAATGACAACAGAATGGGCGTGAAGCACAGCGTATGGCAAGAATCCACACACAACTACCGCCTCCCAGAGGACGAAGGAGGAACTGCGCGGAGCACGGATGAGACGGGTTCTGAGGAGCGTAAACAGACATACCACAGTGCCACCTACACACAGCAGATGTTTCAGACTCTGGAGGATTTCAGGCACTCCTCCCTGCTCACTGACCTGACTCTGAGCACTCAGAATGGGCAGAGCCTCCGTGCCCACTCCAGTGTCATCGCTGCCGTAAGCTCCCTCATCCAGCAGAAGCTGCAGGAGCAGGATGCTGGTTGTAGCAGGGGGGAGATCCAGGTACATTTAGGCCCTGAGGTGAACCACCTGGGTCTTGCAGCAGTGCTGGAGTTTGCCTACTCAGGAGCCATAACTACTCTTCACAGGGACACAGCCGCCCAGATCCAGGCTGCAGCTCTTGCACTCGGCGTGCAGAGAGTTCTGGACCTTTGCGAAGGGGGAGGATGGGAAGAACAAAAGGATAATGGGAATAAGAAGAAAGAAGAGGAGAAGAAAAAGAGGGTTTCTGCTTCAGACCAGCTGGACGTGAGTCTGCGGGCCATCAGACAGCTGTGGGTTGAAAAGGTTGGCTGTGATGTTGTGCTGGAGGCCGAAGACAGAGAATTCACTGGTAAGTCAAAATGACTGATGATAACGACCTCATCAGAATTATAATCTTAATATCTAAAAATGAATTAAAAAGTTCAAATTTGATGATACAAAAATGTAACAGCCAACAGCTAATATCAACAAAAATGTTGATTTATATAAGTGATATTGTTTATTTCTTAAAATCAACAACAGTTAAACTTCAGACATAAGTCTCATGAGGATTGGGGGAACTTTAGCCCATCGTAGCTAATCATAGCTTCATCCATCCTCTCTTCTTATCCTGTAGCCCATCGTAGCTAATCATAGCTTCATCCATCCTCTCTTCTTATCCTCTAGCCCATCGTAGCTAATCATAGCTTCATCCATCCTCTCTGTTTCCCCTGAAGCCCATTGTAGCTAATCATAGCTTCATCCATCCTCTCTTCTTATCCTCTAGCCCATCGTAGCTAATCATAGCTTCATCCATCCTCTCTTCTTATCCTCTAGCCCATCGTAGCTAATCATAGCTTCATCCATCCTCTCTTCTTATCCTCTAGCCCATCGTAGTTAATCATAGCTTCATCCATCCTCTCTGCTTCCCCTGTAGCCCATCGGGTGGTCCTGGCAGCCAGCAGTGACTACTTCCGTGGCATGTTCTCCAGCGGCATGAGGGAGTGCCAGCAGAGGTCCGTCTCAGTGCCATCTCTAGGTGGGGAGGAGCTGGAGCCGTTCCTCCACTGCTTCTACAGCGGAGCGTTGGATCTGTCCTGGGAGCGGGTGTTCGATCTAGTCTGTTCCGCCCTCCAGGTTGTATAGCCTTTTTCACTCTGGCAGGGGGACTGCCAATGGAAACTAGCCTTTTGGCTATAATTGGGTGCATTTACATCTTAATGTTCATGAATGTACACTGTCCCTCTTGATCAAATAAACAAATTGATTGATTGTTTGATTGATTGATTGATCTAGTCTGTTCCGCCCTCCAGTTCCAAATCCAGCCCGCCCTCTCTCTGTGCCTCGGTTTCCTGGAGCAGGAAATAGATGCAACTTCCTGTCTGGATGTGGCGTCTTTCGCCGAAGCGTACGCCATGGGAGACCTACTCGAGCTAGCAGACGACTACGTCCTCAGACACTTCCAGGAGGTGTCAGTCACTCCTAAGTTCCAAGACCTTCCTGCGGAGAGACTCCTGGGGTACCTGTGCTGTGACGGCCTGTGCACCCCCTCTGAGCTGACCGTGTTCCGGGCAGTGGTTGCCTGGCTGGAAGCCGACCTCTCGGAGAGGCTACCCCAGGCTCGGAAGCTGATGACAGGCGTCCGCTTCCCTCTCATGACCTTCCGAGAGTTCTGTGAGGTGCGTGCTATCAACCTGCGCATGGAGTGCAGTGCAGACGGGGAAGTTGAGCTGCATGGCACGGCTCTGAAGGACTTTGGCTTGGGGACGGCCAGCTCTGAAGAGTGCTTCCGGGTGCGGCGTCCCAAAGACGCGTTGGTGCTGATCGGCGGGGACCAGCTCAACCCCGACATGGGTATGCGTCTTCCCAGCAGGCAGTTGTGGTTTGCCAATGCCTTGCGGAGCGGAGTTGGCCTTGTGAAGGACATCGAGTGGAGGACACTGGGAGACATTCCAGAACAGGCCCGTTTTCAACATGGAGCTGCTGTCATGGCCGGGAAGCTGTACGTCGTTGGAGGTTGTCACTTTTATGCGAATAACGACACCATGAAATCAGGATTCTGGTGAGAGCCATGTCTGATCCTGTCTTTACGTTATTCATGTTATGGGTCAGGCTTCTGGTTAGAGCCATGTCTGATCCTGTCTTTATGTTATTCATGTTATGGGTCAGGCTTCTGGTTAGAGCAATGTCTGATCCTGTCTTTATGTTATTCATGTTATGGGTCAGGCTTCTGGTTAGAGCCATGTCTGATCCTGTCTTTATGTTATTCATGTTATGGGTCAGGCTTCTGGTTAGAGCCATGTCTGATCCTGTCTTTATGTTATTCATGTTATGGGTCAGGCTTCTGGTTAGAGCCATGTCTGATCCTGTCTTTATGTTATTCATGTTATGGGTCAGGCTTCAGGTTAGAGCCATGTCTGATCCTGTCTTTATGTTATTCATGTTATGGGTCAGGCTTCTGGTTAGAGCCATGTCTGATCCTGTCTTTATGTTATTCATGTTTTTTTTTTAATGTCAGTGTTACATCTGTCCTCTGAGGCTCATTTTATAATATTCTCATAATTATTCTTTATTAACTTATATACTAATAAACTAAAATATAATATTCTCCTTTGTACGTCGCTTTGGACAAAAGCGTCTGCTACTGTAAATGACTAAATGTTAATGTAAATGTAAATGTAATATTATACTAGTTACTGATCATTAGGTTGTATTTCTCACACATCTCAGTGTGTCAACATTTCATCAAGCAGCCTGATGGAGGAAAGACTGTTGACCCTTCCTGCCCTCTGCTCTGCTTCTCCATGCTGTCTTTGCAGCTACGACCCACTGCACAACACATGGCAGAAGATAGCAGACATGCACGAGCCAAGGAGCAATTTCACAGTGGTGGTTCGAGAGAGTGCCCTCTATGCCATCGGAGGAGACAAGGACAGCAACACAAACCTGGACAGCGTGGAGGTCTACTGCCCTGACAGCAACTCCTGGAGGTAAAGAGGCTGAGAGGTAGATGCTGAGCTGTGCAGACCCCAGTGCCTCATGAAGGAAAAATAAAATGGTTCTGGACAATCATTCTGTGGGAAAGCCTAACATCATAGCTGTACATTTCCAACTATTGCCTCCGTTTAGTCTTGGAAATCGTATCTAAACCTCAAGCACAGCATGAAACTATCCAATTGTATTGTATTATGCCATGGTAAAACAACGCAGCACTCTGAATGCACGTCTCTGGTATATTATCTGTAGATTCACTCGCCCCCTGGATCAAGCCCTCAGTGGCCACGCAGCGGTCGTGTGGAAGGGCGATATCTTCATCTCAGGAGGCATGAACTGTGAGCACCAGTGCTTGGTGTCCGTGTTCCTCTACCACCCCGAGAAAGGAACCATGTACTTGTCCGACATGGCTCATGATCGGGCCCGGCACAGCATGGAGAGCCTGGGCGGGCGTTTCTACGTGGCCGGAGGTGTGTGTAACTTCAGGAAGTTCTACACGGACCTCCTCGCCTGTGAGGTCTACGATCCCATCGGAGACTCTTGGTGCAGCGTCGCTCCTCTCGCCATCCCCCATGTTGGCGCGGCGTCGGCCATTTTGGAGGATAAGCTGTACGTCCTGGGTGGGTACAGTCAGGAGGACTACAGCGAGTCCAAACTGGTGCACCGATACGACCCAACCACGGGACGCTGGCAGAACGTGGGCAGGATGCCAGGCCCCAACACTGACATATGTGCCTGTGTGCTCCGCCTACCTGACCAGCTACGCCAATGAAAGAGGGCATGAGATGGTGTGATTGATATGTCATCCCTTTGAAGAACATTCAAACGCTCATGTGTTGCTTTTCATGAACAGTAGCAGATTGTGGATGGCCAGTTTGTTACATGATATTATTATACGGCTCTTCAGAACGTTCCAAAAAGCCCTGTTGATTTGAATGGGCCATCCCCAACGTTCGCAGGTACTTATTTTCATATAATGACCTGCATATAATGACCGCTGTGCTGTCAATGGCAACGGGTTTATTACACAGCTCTTTTTAATGCTGTAGAATGCTCCATCAATGGAGTTTCAGCGGACGGTTGAGCAGCTGTGTTCTAAAGAATGTTCAACGTCTTTGAAGTTCAACGTCTTTGGCGAACTATTTCTCTGCTTTTTAACACTACGTATAGTAACAAATACATTGTAAAAAGACACTGTGTTAAGCTATTTTTTTGTTTTGGCAAGTAGCCTTATAATAAGCGGGATAATGTATAGAACGCCGGTCATTGTCGGGAAAATAAGCCCCTTCAGGGTGAAGTAACACCCTTCCGCTTCGCGTCGGGATGCTGTTCGCCCTGTCGGGGCTTATTTTCCCGACAATGACCTGCGTTCTATACATTATCCCTTACATAAAGATATCAACTGAGATGTGATGATGTGAAATTATCTAGCTGACGTGAAGGGAACATGGGGGGAAGCCTTATTGTTTCATGCTGCTCCTAATTCACAAGGAGCCATAGGCAGAGGCCAAAGACATTTATTGTGTTATGTCAGATAGGACACAGGACAAATGTTTACAGTGTTATGTTTAAGTGAGCGTGAATGTGAGGTGGGAAAAGTTTAACGGTAGCAAGCATGTTTTTTAAAGAGCGAAATGCTGTATTTCTGAATCAATATCAGGTGAATGTGAGTCAAATCATGTTTGGAGTAATTTATAACACTTAGACTGTTCATAAAAAGCATGAAATATTTGAGATACAGTATGACTTATCTGACATGTTAACTATGAATGCAAATGAACACCCATGTTTTACCAGACTTCACTTATTCAATTTTATGCAGGAAATTACACTTCTTAGAAAGCAATATAGGCAATCTGGGAAATTCCCTATTTGTTCCAAATGCCAGTACCGTGGGAAACCTTTGGATCAATACATCTACTGTGGTCTACTGAAAGGGGTCAAAGAACTAGTTACTGTTTAACGTTATCCTCCTATTCCTATCATTGGAAAGTCCTGTCAGTTGAAACACCCAGCGCTAAATAAATAGACTATTTCAGAATGAATGAATGTAATCTTGGATTTTCCCCAAATGGCAGTTAAATGATGTTTTCAAAAAGATTTGGATCAATATCTCTACCTTGCTCTAGGAAAGTGGCCATAGAACGAGTTACTGAGTAACTAGATCTACCTATATATATTAGTTGAGGTACCTAGAGCAACAACAAATATGCATTTCAGGATGGAGAGGACAGCTGTCATATCAGTGCTGATGTCACTAGCCTGCATGTGCAGTGGTCAGTGGTCGGAGTTCTCCAGCGTTAACATCTACAGTGAGCTGAAGGAGCTGAGGTCCCTGGTGGAGGAGCTCTCGGGGAGGCTTAATGCAACACAGCAGGAGCTGGAACGAGAGAGAGCAGGTACCAGCCATTTTGAATGCTAATTGAGTACCTGTGTGCAGGTGTTGTTATTGACTGTCTGTCTTATTGTGTATCTGAAATACCGCTGGAGGTGAGAGGCTGTCATGGAGGAAGAAATATAGAATATTATTTGTTCAAACATTGTTTGATTGGTAGCGGTGGTGTTTATGTTGACCAGTTATTTGAAATAATGTTAATCATTTAATTTAAAGGTAAAATGAATGCTGCAGTAATAGTGTGTGTGTGTGTGTGTGTGTGTGTGTGTGTGTGCGTGCGTGCGTGCGTGCGTGCTTGCGTGCGTGCGTGCGTGTGTGTGTGAGCTAAATAATATACAAAAAAACATGTTAAATGGTGTACATTTGGTGTAGAGTACCAACTACTAGAAGCTTACGTTTGTAGATGTCAATCATCACAAGGGTATAGGAACAAAGGCAACAAATGACAGTGACTGAAGCAATTTACACCCAGTATATCTATTTACAGTTCCAATGTGTAAAACCATAGGGCTCATAAGAAAAGAGTTTAGTCCTGAGTTCATTCTGTTTCTTTTGTTGGTGATAAATCCTACAGACAAAAGGGTGGCTTTCACTGCATCAATGCTGAGTACTAAGGGCAGGAATCATGGTCCCTTTGATCGCGAGACAAACCTCATCTTTGAAAAAGTCCTGACGAATGTTGGAAATGCTTACAATACAAACACAGGTACTGTCCTCATGTGAGGTTTTATTTTATTTGGAGAAATATAAATCTCTGACTAAAATAAAGTTTGTATGTATGGTATTATTTTAAGTGCTGACCATTCTGGCTGTGTGTGTGTAAATAAACTAGTGTTAACTTTTAATTCACACTTCACGTTCATCTGTATATCTCACCTCAGGTCATAGGAGAGAAATCTTTTATTTGTGTGGGTTCTTGATCATCTTTGACGTATGTTTGGTTAAAGGTTAACTAGATTTAGTTAGCCCGGCATTTACTGACCATATGGCTGACAGCAGATAAACTGTCCTTTTGAATAGGTGTCTTCACTGCACCAGTGAAAGGATTGTACTTCTTCCGATACTCTGGACGTGCCTCTTCCACTAAAGACATGGGCCTGAGCATCTTCAAGGGAAGCTCACGCATCGTGTCCTCTTATGACCACCAGTCTAGCGACACGAACGACAGCATATCCAACGGCGTGACTCTGGAGCTGGATGTTGGGGATGTGGTGTACATGCGCCTCTGGATCAACTCCTGGATCTTTGTCGATCGTCGCTATAACTACTGCACTTTCAGCGGGTTCTTGGTCTTCCCTATTGGCTGAAGGATGCGTGGCAGCTTGGTTATAAATTAGACCAATAAATAAAGTCTGCAGTTAAAGTAATGACTCTTGAGATGTTTTTGACGATACTGAAGCATTTGTACTCACAGTGAATCATTTGCAAACACATCACATTCAAACCCCAAAATGTGTATTTACCAATTATGCTTTTCTGGTTTTGTTTCCTTGTCCTTCAGAGTGCTATATAGCTTTATCTCTATGTAAAGGGTCTGCAAAGTTCCAAAAACCACAACGCCAGAAGAAGTTACTCTCTCTCTAACAGACACCATTTTTCTCAGCTACCTGAAACACCTTTTTCTTTGCTACAAAAAGATACTTATTGCCAGCCTAGCTGACCAATCAGAACACAATGGGCTTGTTGGGGGGGGGCGGACGGACTTAAAGTCACAGGAGCTCAACAGAGCGTTTCAGACAGGGACCGAGGATAGAGAAGTGTGTGTTTTTGGAACATTGAAGCATGAAAAATCAATTCTAGTAGACACCCAAAATAAAATGAAGAATATTGAAAATTAGCATAATAGGTCATGATAGGTCTAAGGCTGTTTCAATGATCAGTCTGAAAAATAAGCAGAAGTTGAATATGAGGTGGCACTGGCTTCACTTATTGTGTTGAGTTTCTGGTGATTTGAAGGTTCTGTGTGACACATATGTGTAATCTGGAAAAAGATTAAAGAAAGATTTAACATTCATAAAGGAGACATAGTGCTACCATCTACAGTGCTTACAGTATGTTAATAAAAGGCTTGTCTGAGGCTTCAACATTGTCTTGTGCTGTTCTGGGATGTCTAGTGGATTGGCAAATTTGAGCATGATTAAACCTGTTGCAGATATTAGGCTCTTATGCAATACTAAGCAATATGTTATATAAATGATGCACTGACCTTTCAATCACACACTTGATTCACTTTCCTGTCAATTTAGTTATTGTGAATGTGCAGTTTATCTTAGTTTAGGATTGAAGACGATCCAAATGCACCATACTATGAAACTGCCGACGTTCTGTGACAGCTGACTGGAAATGCCCGAGGTGTTTTTGAATAACGCCCCTGTTAGATAACTAATTACCCCGAGACTCATGCGGACTCATGTCCTGACTCCTTTGTGCAGGGAAATGCTAACAGTGTCCTTGAGCAGATAGCGCACAGGGGATTATTATTGTTGAGTGAGTTGTTGACAGTTTAATGACAGTTTAATGTGTGCTATGCAGTTCCCTAGTCCCTCAGCATCTTCCCCTTATTCCCTAAGGGCTCAGATACACATACGCGTTTTTGTAAAAACGCGACGCTAGGAAATGCATTGATTCCTATGGTACGATGCGCTTTGCGTGAAAGCGCGCCGTACCATAGGAATCAATGTATTTCCTAGCGTGGCGTTTTTACAAAAACGCGTATGTGTATCTGAGCCCTTAGGGTTCAAATACACATACGCGTTTTTTTTAAACAGGACGCGAGCAAATGCATTGATTCCTATGGTACGGCGCGCTTTGCGTGTGCGCCCCTTCTCCACCACGCGTTGAGTTTTTGTAGCGTTTTTTAGGTGCGCTTAGAAGTTGAACTATTCTCAACTTTCCAGCGCAAGGCAAAAATGGTTTGGAATTATAAGAATTTTGAATGCGCTTTCATCGCGGAGTGATTTATTATAAGCTGCGAAAAGTCTATAGACCAGGCTGTTTTGGCCGCTGCACTTTGCCAAGGCGTTACTGAAGCGTCTGCGCCTGAAAAAAGACGCGTGTGTGTATTTGAACCCTTAGAATACACTGTTCATATCATAGTTGTTTTCAGGGGATGTGAGGCATGGATCCTCTTGTATATATTGATTGATCTAGAGAGAGAGAGAGAGAGAGAGAGAGAGAGAGGGACGGAGAGAGAGAGAGAGAGAGAGAGAGAGAGAGAGAGAGAGAGGGGGACGGAGAGAGAGAGAGAGATAGAGAGAGAGAGAGAGAAAGAGAATGGCATGGATCCTCTTGTACATGAGCAGGCACTTTGACACTCATTTCCATTTGTGTGGGTGGATGAATGTTATTGGGTTTTTTTTAAATCAGAAATCTGTGCAAAATAGAAAATACATAGAAATATTAGATAGAATTATATTTTATATATACACACACACATTTCCTTAATGCTGAATTTTGGGCTTGTTCCACCCTTCATCTTTCAAAATTCAGTAACAGAGCACAGTTTCTCTATTCTAACACATTTGTGAAAGGCATTTGGTGCACAGTGTGAAAATAGTGCTAGATGCTTTCAGTTAGTGCTCAGATGCTTTCAGTAAACACATGATCTGTAAATATCACAGGGGAAGCATAGTGTTAGTGCTCAGATGCTTTCAGTAAACACATGATCTGTAAACATCGCAGGGGAAGCATATTTGCATGACCTCTAATCCTCTCTCGTGTCAAAGCCTGTTTTCATGACACACACATTCTTCCCGGATTCTACCGACATTTACCTGTCTTGACATGCTGGCAGCCCCCAAATGCCCCCCCCCCCCCCCACACACACACACACACACCACCAAAACCACCTCCAGCTGCTCTTAAATAGCTCCCTGCGTAAGGCATTTTCCCAAAACAATCCAAGAAGTGCAATGGCACACGCCACCCTTTTCCCCATAGCCCTCCTGGGATGCCTGTGTCTGGGCCTGGCGTCTGGACAGACCCGGACAGGGGATTCAGACCTGACTGTGGAGCTCAGTGAGCTGAGGGTCCTGGTCAAGGGCATGGAGGCCAAGCTGAACGACTCCAGCACTAAAGACGGGGACCTGGAAGCACGACTGAACGCCACGGAGCAGCAGGTAGAGAAACTCCAGACTGAGGTGCAGCGTCTGGGGAAGGAGAACCAAGGTGATGTATGACATCAAGCTGCAGAGCATGGTAGACGTGAGATACCATTCAGAATATTATATGTTAGAAAGTTATATCTCGTGGTGATTTCACACTTGATTGTACTTTAGTTACATATCAGGTTACTTATCATGGCTCAGAATTAGAATGCAAAAGCCTCTAAACACAGACAGGTATTCTGTCACACACTAAATAACTCACATCATTCCTATATCAATCATAAAGTTACACATAGTCATCTTGATGCTTAAATGTATGTTATATCTGTCGAATGTCCATGTGAAGTGCTACTTGATGCAGTGATGTTTAAATTGCAATAACGATTTATTCATGCCTAAATGTGAGTTGGATGATACACTGAGCCATATTGTATCCATCACTTCAAATTCAATCCACAGATATCATGGAAAAGCTGAATGCCACAGTAAAGGAGCTTGATCAAATAAAGAAACAAAATGGAACAACTAAAGGTAAAACTACAATGTTTCATACATTGCATTTCTACTGGTTAGCTTTCTGTTATTTCTGAATAGATATTTGAATATATAATGTAATATAATATAATGTCATATAATATAATACAATGTTATATAATATGATATAATAAATTGGAGTCAATGATCTAACATGTTGGCGTTGAATGACAGAAGGACCAAAGGTAGCTTTCTCTGCATCCCTTGCTGCCTCCGGTGAGGCTCGGTTGAAACACAGTGATGCCTCCCCAAACCTGGTTTACAAGCGGATCTTCACTAACACTGGAAATGCCTATGACAGCAACACAGGTAACGCAAAAGCATTGTTAAGTCTTTTGGCTCCACATAACGGCAAGTGTCCTTAGGTACTTAGGAAGTTTAAATGTAATAATCTGTAGAGTAAAATACTTACATTTCCCCTCTCTTTTCATAGGTACATTCACTGTATTGACTCTCTCCCTTCATAGGTTCATTCTCTGCTCCTTTCTTTTCATTGGTTCATTCACTGCTCCTCTCCTTTCATTGGTTCATTCACTGCTCCTCTCTTTTAATAGGTTTATTCACTGCTCCTCTCCTTTCATAGGTTCATTCACTGCTCCTCTCCTTTCATTGGTTCATTCACTGCTCCTCTCCTTTCATAGGTTCATTCACTGCTCCTTTGAAGGGCCTCTATTTCTTCAGCTTCAGCACATTTGGCTACCACAACGTCCTGAGTGGCGCCATTCTCACCAAGAACGGTGAGTACATGGTCTCGTCCTATGACCCACCTGCCACCGGAGACACTGGGGACACCGGAGGGAACTCCGTCATTCTGCAGCTGGAGGCGGGAGAGAAGGTCACCATGACACTCTGGAAGAACTCTGAGGTGTTCGACAACCTCAACGGCCACACCACCTTCAGCGGCTTTCTGCTTTTCCCTTTGTAGATGGACTCAGTGGTTTTCTCTAACATGCTCTAGAATATTCTTTTAGGAGCTGGCCTAGTATATCTAGAGCTATGGAGAGTTTCAGAGCTCCAAGTGATCCTTAACTAAATTGCCAAAAATGTGTGTTGTGCTAAAAAACGAATTACACTTGCAATAAAACACATGTATGGAAGTGTAAAATTGCCAAATAATTACATGTTTTGAAAATTAAACATGATTACATTTTTCATGTGACAGTGGTGAACAGTTCATGTGTTAAGGTAAAGAGAAAAAAATTAAAACCATTTCTCCAAAACCATGTGAATCATTCTTTTTGTGATGAGTTTTCATGTAGTTTATTTTAGAAACTATGTAGAAACATCTTAACAACGAAGCAGAGCCTCATGCAATTGTTGTCAAAGTAGACAGTTTGTATTTCAACATCTACAGAATATTATAAAAAGTGAAATGTGTATGTGAAGGACCGGGTGGTCAACCCATGTTATTTTAGGATCTGGGGACTGGACTTAGTGGTGTTGTTGGTGCAGATGATAGTAACTTCTTATGAGAATATAAACATATATTTATTTACAACGGGGGGACTCTATGTCAACCCCACAACTGTGCCAACAAAACAAACATTATAATACAGACAGTACTCACAGTAATCCAGGTAACCTGCAACCTGGGCACCTGCTTGGCCGATTTTGGACAAATACCAACACCTTTCTAGACCCAAGCTAGGCCCAAGCTAGGCCCCACACTATAAATAGGCACTAGGCATGAAACTAGGTACAACACCAGGGGCCTCATTACAGAAAAAATCCTAACTGCTCATCCTAACTTAAGTTAGGGACTCAAAGATAGAAAAAATCCTAACTTCCTATTACAGAAGCAATCCTTAACCTGTTGGTCGTTTCCTATCTTATCTTTGGCCTCCTATCTTATCTTAACTTAGGAAATCCTAACTGTTCTGTCAATCAGATTTTTCGATCGTCAATCGTCAAGTTATGTCTGTTTCTGCACTTAGAATGTGCACGAGATTGATGGAACACATCACTTTTAACGTTAAAAAGCGTTGGTTGTTGCGCTCTATTAAATCTGTAATGGATAAATTCTTATCTTAAGATAAGATAGGATCTCTTCCTAAGTTAAGTTAGGAAACCTCCTTCTGTAATGCCAAAAATCCTAAATACCCTCCTATCTTAAGATAAGACAGGATTTCAGAGTTAGGAAGTTTCTGTAATGAGGCCCCAGGCCCAAAACAAAACAGCTAAACTAGGCTCAAAGACAAGGCATACAGACAAAGCACAAAACAGAGGAACAAAACAGCTAAACTAGGCTCAAAGACAAGGCATACAGACAAAGCACAAAACAGAGGAACAAAACAAAGCAAAAGTGTGTCTAACTCAAAAAGTCTCCCCCCATGCTTGCCTGAGGCACCTTTACATAGGGCAGCCACTTAGGCTTTATAGGTCCAATAACCTCCTATGGGATTCCACCACTATCTTGGGGGAGCCCGGACCAAACCATGGTGATGGGGGAGTCCACCACACACTAGGGCCAAACCATGGTGATGGGGGAGTCCAACCCACACTAGGGCCAAACCATGGTGATGGGGGAGTCCACCACACACTAGGGCCAAACCATGGTGATGGGGGAGTCCAACCCACACTAGGGCCAAACCATGGTGATGGGGGAGTCCACCACACACTAGGGCCAAACCATGGTAATGGGGGAGTCCACCCCACTCTAGGGTCAAACCATGGTGATGGGGGAGTCCACCCCTCACTAGGGTCAAACCATGGTGATGGGGGAGTCCACCCCACACTAGGACCAAACCATGGTGATGGGGGAGTCCACCCCACACTAGGGTCAAACCATGGTGATGGTTTGGTGGCAAAAAAGGTGGCAAAACAACAACAACACAAAACGTCTGGCATGCAACTCACCTCCACAAGGCTGTGCAATTGACATTGGTTTATTGAGCAATATTTCTATGTACAGACTTGTAGAGCAATAAACAATTAGAATACTTTGAAGTCCCAAATTGCCAGTCCACGAAGTGAATAAGGGAGAAAATAGAAATAGGCTGGACAGAAAAACCAAAAGATAATGGGGGAGGAGTACTACTCGCAACTTACCCCCGAAGCGCCGGTAATAGCGCTGGCTCTAGTCTATTTTAGGTCGGGGAATTTAACTTTCAGAGCGGCCGTGGCCGCCTCTAAGCTCCCGATCTAAGCTCCCAAACTTCAACTGTTCATCGCCAATCCAGACAAGGAGGGTGCCTGGGTCCCGGACTCTGGTCTTTACATTTTTTGCCATGGAGCTGCTCACGCAGCGGCCAGTATTGGTCCCGAAGTTTCCTACGACACACCAACATATCCTCAGCAATCCGTAGCTTCACGCCGGGAAGGGCCTTGAGCTCCAACAGGGTGGATTTCACTGCCTCCATAATGGAGATCTTCACAGGAGTTTGGAACTGTTTGTTTGTTTGTTTGTCTGTTTGGGTTAACACACGTCTCACTCACTGCCGTCCGCCATTTTTGTTCCATGTCTTTTATTGAAGATCTGCTTGCTACTATGCTATTTAAAGTGCGTATGACAGCTTAAAAAAAAAGGTAAAAGGCATATAGGTATCAAAACTATACATAAAAGATAGTAGTTTGAAGTCATGTTTAAACCCGAAGATTGAAAAATTAAGTTTGTACGGAGTTTCAAAGTGTGGTTATCGCGACTCTTAACATAAAACAGTTGCCGGCTTACCTCAAATCTGTCAAGTGGTCCTTTAACGTCAGCTATGATCCGGATCAGTTAGTACACGAGATTGTGGGCATTGAACCGTACCGATTTGAGCCCTATCTGGATGACGAGCCAGCAGAAGAGGCGAGGTCTGAAAACGATGACAATGGGCAGAGGCTGAGTGGCCATCGGGACGACCGGGAAGTTCCGGCAGGCCAAGGAGCTCACGAGAAGCAGCCTGAAGACTGCACGCAGCCGTGGAAAGTAGATGAGCGGCCCATTGAGTTAAAATAAATGTCAATAAAATGTGTGAAAATCTCTAAGTTCTCCGACAGCTAAAGTTGGTTGGAGTCCAACCAATATATATAACACTAGTTGTCGATCAACTTCTCACTCACGGTGACAAACTCACTTTCATTAATCCAGCCTACTGATTTTTGTTTAACCTCCTATCTTGATCTAATTCTTTTTATTCAGACGTTATACAACTTTCATGACCAGTGGCGGCTCCTGAAAAAATTCTCAGGGGGGGCAATTTTTTTTTTTATGATTAAGGCGACCTATTCAGTAGGTACATTAAGTTATCCGATTTACTCATGCAGCAATACCTTTTTTTCCACTATTGGCAGCAACCAACAGTAATATCTCCCCTCTTTCTACATAGCTAGAGTAGCAAGATACAAGTGGAACGCTATGGAAGAAGGTTACATTCAGGAACCTTCATAAGCAAACATGATGTGGCTCCACATTAAATTATCCCACTTTTTCGTTATCCACACGTCTCAAATGTTGTATGTTGTAACATAGCTGACCAGGACACATGATATGTCCACTAACAACATAAAGAAGGGGGCAACATACGTCAAAACCAACGATATTTATTGACTGAAAGTATTGGCTTACAAAAGCAAAATAAGTCATCACATAAAAAATTATTCAAAGATAGTTCACACTGTGAAACCTATGAAAAGTGACAGTGGTAAATAGAAATACAGACCGCGTTAGCCACTTCACGACCGCGACTTTCTTTTGTTCCAATTTCCCTCCCTTTGTAGAAAACTGTTGAATGGATACTTTTGGTCTAGGAAGTCCTAATTGTTTTTTTGGTCAATTTATCTTCATTATTACGCTGACTAAAAAGAAGTTTCTGTCAAAGAGCGGATGGAATTGTTGTGCTGAACAGGTGCCATCTTGACATGCCTTTGTCGAAGCTGTGTGACGTCCTCATTGGCTTTTACCATAGCCTTTTGCGTCGCTTACTTATGACTAGACTTGGAGGGGCGAGCCCTCCCGG
Source organism: Sprattus sprattus (assembly GCF_963457725.1). Lineage (NCBI taxonomy): Eukaryota > Metazoa > Chordata > Actinopteri > Clupeiformes > Clupeidae > Sprattus > Sprattus sprattus. Next base: position 946,033 of record NC_137919.1, read on the forward strand.
AAGCCATAGAGAATGCATTGAGAGCTCTGTTTTGTGAAAAAAACGCATTTAACATGGGAGTCAATGGGAGAGGTCTGGGGCGATTTTCATTTCGTCCCAGATCGCCCTGAAGGGGCGGGGCCATTTGAATTTTGACTCTAGGCTGACTGAATGACTGTTACCTGATTCGACAATGACATACAGAGGCAGATAAGACGGTCTAGTGGTAGAATCCGACAGAAAAAATATATGAAATTTACATTTACATGTAGTCGTGCAATTTAATTTATACATCAGGAATTTTTTTTTTATTATAATTTTTTATTTTTTATTTTTCCCTTCTTCTTTTTCCCATAGGCAGTGCGTCGCCCAATCGCCCTTATGGACGAGCCGCCACTGTTCATGACCACATATATAAATTGGCCAGCGATTTAAATAGTTTTTTTGTTAAAAAATGCATGTAGAATGGTCGAAGCAAAGCCTCATGGGAAATGGCACCTGCGTATCGCTCTGCCTTTGTACAGTGAACGTAACTTGGGCCAGATGGGCTCGTTGTGAGCCGGTGGTGGGCTGGTGCAGACAAAATTGTCCTTGTGGATTTTTGCGTCCCACTCCGCCCCTGACAATGTGCATGTGGATGGGGCGCACGGAAACGCGGTAGGCGAAATTCTGAGAGATATGCAGAGACTGCAAAACACCGAATGGGAAGGATGACTTTGACCTTGTTGACAGTGACCAAGTTCAAAAGAGTCCCGCCGTTGCCGTCATTTCCATTTTATAACACGGGGCGGAAGTGAGACACTTGGGAAGTCGGTAGCTCAGTGGCTCGGAATTCAAATGTTGATTTTAACAAGTATATTTATATATTTTAAGTAAACATATATTTCGATTGTGTAATACCTCCTTTGTTTTATTTATTTGAAAAATGTTGTATTGAGGTGTCATATGCACTTTAATCATGTTTATCTTATTATACGGTTCTTCATAATGTTCCAAAAAGTACCACCCCAAAATCCCTGCCTGATTGTAGACGCGTGTACATTTACCCCAGATGCTGCCAGAGAGGTCCGCAACTCTTTAGAGGTGATGTGTGGGCTGGCTTTTACCTGATTTATTATTCTTTTGGTGCTTTTTGGTGATGGTCTTGATGGGCGTCCACTTCTAGGCAGAGTTGCGGTCATGTTAAATGCCCTCCATTTGTAAATGATTTGTCTAACAGTGGATGTATGGAGCTGGAATCTTTTGAAGATGGTCTTACAGCTTTCCCAAGACTGATGGGCTGTCAGTACCTTCTTCCTGATGTCCTCGGATATCTCCTTTCCTCTAGGCATTGTTGATCTGTGTGGGTACACCTTGGCACTACAGTAGTTTTGTTGGTTTCCTCTCTCTTTTAATCTGTGTTGCCCAACCATTTTCCTAAGGATGTCTCATTTGATTGGTTTGCTTAATTGACTAAATAAGCACCCAAATGTGTTTCACCGAATCTGTTACCTACTTGACTTTACCATGCAGCTGGGGGTTCACTTACTTTTGCACATTCACTAATACCATGTTTCATGTAGTTTTTTGGCTACTCGCACAATTCCCTCTAAACAAGTACATGCAATTGATAAACATAAACCTGGCATTTCATCTATGGAGAATTGGTGAATAAAAAATTGAAAAATCATCGTAAAACAACAGAAAACTCTTAACTGCTCAAGGTGTTCACATATGTCAAGTTCCTGCTGAGCTCCGCTCCGGCCATGCCCCCTTCAGCTCATTAACTCTCCCAGCTGCATTCAGGTCCCCAATCACACAAGCACATACACCTGTTCCACTCTCTCGCCTCTCTCACCAGGGTAATGTCACGTCAGAGCCCGGACCGCACCAGCCACACCCCCTTTGGTTCCCACTCGCTCACACACACCTGTCACAGTCCCTACATATACCTCACACTCCCTTCACTCTGTGTCTGGTATCGCACTTCAACGGATTAACCCTTCGAATTCCCTCGTTACCTTTGTACCTGTTACTTTCATAGCCTTAGCTCCAGTTTCCGTTTGAGTCTTTTGTTCGTGTTTAGTTTGTACCTTGCCAAGTGTGACTCGTGTTTTGTTTGCCGTTTATAAATTAGTTAGCTCAGAGGTTGCCTCCGCTAAGTTCCTTTCTGCGCTCATATCGAGCGCTCGGGCCTGCGCCCCTCCATGGGTTGTGACTGTGTTCTCGAGAATTAACTCCCTCAGCATCTACGTGTCTGCAACCTGTTGTCTGTCCTGTGTGTTCCTGGCTATCACTGTCTGCAACTAACTCTGTTTCAAGTATTCCCATCTCGTAGTCTGTTAGTTCCGTGACAACATACTTTCAAGCGGCACTGTATTTCTACGTAGTTTCTAAAAAAAACTGAATGCTTTTTTTCCTTTATCTAAACACATGAATTGTAAAAAATAACATTGTAAGTTTACGCCTCTAAAGAAAAGATTTAATCGTGTTTCAATTTAAAACATATGGTAATTAGTACATTTTACTCCATTCCATACATGTGTTTTATTGCAAGCATAATTAAGTGTTTTAGTATAACACACATTTTTTCAATTTTGTTGTCCATAGCTCTAGATTTACTAGGCCAGCTACTAAAAGAATATGCTGGAACATGTAAGAGAAATGTGACCACTGAGTCCATCTACAAAGGGAAAAGCAGAAAGCCGCTGAAGGTGGTGTGGCCGTTGAGGTTGTCGTACACTTGGGAGTTCGCCCAGAGTCCCATGGTGACATTCTCTCCTTCTTCCAGCTGCAGAATGACGGAGTTCGCTCCGGTGTCAAAAACGTCTTGGATGTCCCCAATGTCCCCAATCTCTCCGTTGGCAGGGTGGTCATAGCATGAGACCATGATCGTACCGTTCTTGGTGAGATAGGCGCCACTAATGACATGGTTGAGGCCAAGCGTGCTGAAGCTGAAGTAGTAGATGCCCTTCACAGGAGCAGTGAATGAACCTATGAAAGGAGAGGAGCAATGAATGAACCTATGAAAGGAGAGGAGCAGTGAATGAACCTATGAAAGGAGAGGAGCAGTGAATGAACCTATGAAAGGAGAGGAGCAATAAATGAACCTATGAAAGGAGAGGAGCAGTGAATGAACCTATGAAAGGAGAGGAGCAATGAATGAACCTATGAAAGGAGAGGAGCAGTGAATGAACCTATGAAAGGAGAGGAGCAGTGAATGAACCTATGAAAGGAGAGTAGCAGTGAATGAACCTATGAAAGGAGAGGAGCAGTGAATGAACCTATGAAAGGAGAGGAGTAGTGAATGAACCTATGAAAGAAGAGGAGCAGTGAATGAACCTATGAAAGGAGAGGAGCAATGAATGAACCTATGAAAGGAGAGGGGAAATGTAAGTATTTTACTCATCAGATTATTACATTTGAACTTCCTAAGTTCATACGGACACTTGCCACTATGTGGAGCCAAAAGTCCTTTGGAATGACCAAAAGGAATGCTTTTGTGTTACCTGTGTTGCTGTCATAGGCATTTCCAATGTTAGTGATTATCCGCTTGTAAACCAGGAATGGGGAAGCAGAACTGTCCACAAGAATCACACCAGAGGCAGCAAGAGATGCTGAGAAAGCTACCTTTGGTCCTTCTGTCATTCAAATGCCAACATGTTAGATAATTGATCCCATTTCCTATATCATATTATATTATATTATATTACATTATATATATTACTTTTAATAAAGTGTTGTAGCACTTCACATGGACATACAACAGACATTACATACATTTTAGCAGCAAGACGACTACGACTATTTTGAGTCTGTGACAGAATACCTGTCTGTGTTTAGAAGCTTTAACATTCAAATTCTGAGCCATGATAAGTAACCTGGGGCCGTATTCACAAAGAATCTTAGGGCTAAAAGTAGCTCATAAGTGGCGAATTTAGGAGAAACTCCTAAAAATAATGGGCGTGTCAGTCTTAAATTTAAGACTCCTACAATTCACAAAGTATTTTATCCCTAAAAGTAGCACCTAAGTCTAAGACAGCTTAAAACTCCTCATGAGGACTCCTAAGTCACTAAGACTTATTCACAAAAAATCGTAAGATGGCTGCAGGAATTGATAAAATACATTGCTTAAACCGTGAAGGTATTAATATTGTCGTAGAATTAGCGCGGAATGCAATGACGCCTTTAAACAACGATGTGCCCCGAAGTGAAATGTTTGGAAACATAAAGATAGCCTATTTGGCTTCGCGGAAAACGCAAATGACGACACTGGGAATCATCAGTCAGCCGTTTAATTAATCAAACTATCAACGCACTGTAGACCCCACATCATCCAACAGTTTATCCAGTTGCCTTTGGACAATCGCTTACACAAGATCAAAGTAAATTCCATGGCGATCGCAGGAATGTCCAGTGACGGGACACACATTACAATAATTGCCCCATCAAAAGATGAGGACGATTTCGTCTACCGTGGCCTGGATGTACCGATGACTTGTGCATTTCAACGGAGAGCGGTCTGCAGCAGGTTTTTGAGATCTTACCAGCTGGATGCCGCTGGGGTGACAGTGGCTATTGATCCTGGGACCAGTAGGCTTTCGCTTAGGCTACGTTTCACGTTCGTTTCGCTTTGATCAATTAAGATTGGAGGGCTTGAAGGGCCGTATGTGCTGATATTTGAAGTGGTCAAGGGCTGGAAATATAATAGCCTAACAGTTTGCTGGGTGCTTTAATTATTACTGCATTGATTACATGCAATTGCCATATTTTATATTGATCGCTTAACGTGCAAAGTGTCATTCCCGTTGGATGCACAAACTTGTCATCATGCGTGTGCATTCTGCTAACTGCACTGTCCATAACTATTTAATATGACTTAATTTGAAGCCTAGGTTATTCTCTTATTTTCAGTTGATATAGTGGGATTGTTAGAGGGACGTCACGAATGAGTTTTTAATGAGAGAGCCTGTCAACAACCAATCACCGTCCTCACCCCTTCTAAACTCGTGCATGAGAATCGACGTCATCCATAGCAACGGTGCTTTTATCTTAAGCTTAGGAGTTTGTATTATCCTTAGTATGAGTAGGTCTCAGAGGCGTTGTGAATCACTTTTAAGAAATTACTCCTACGTAAAATGTTTTAGCGCGAGTTAGGAGCACTCCTAGTGGTAAGATAAAAGGCTTTGTGAATACGGCCCCTGATATGTAACTAAAGTAAAATCAAGTGTGAAATCACCACGAGATATAACTTTCTAACATATAATATTCTGAATGGTATCTCCCGTCTACCATGCTCTGCCAGCTTCAGGTCATACATCACCTTGGTTCTCCTTCTCCAGCTGCTGCACCCCAGACTGGAGTTTCTCCACCTGATGTTCCGTGGCGTTCAGTCGTGCCTCCAGGTCCCCGTCTTTAGTGCTGGAGTCGTTCAGTTTGGCCTCCATGCCCTTGACCAGGACCCTCAGCTCACTGAGCTCCACACTCAGGTCTGGATCCATCCTTTTTTCTGTCGGATTGAACACCAACAAAAGAAACAGAATTAACTCAATATATATGTCAATAAAGTGACAATAAGTATAATCACAGTATGAGCCCTATGGTTTTACACACTGGAACTGTAAATAAATATACTGGGTTTAATTTGCCTCCAGGGCTTCTGTTATTCAAATGACAAAATGTTAGATAATTGAATTCCATTCATTTAATTTTAGCTATAAAACAGAAAAACGGTATTTCATGAAGCAGAAAACTAGGAAATACGAAGATTTTGACGAGACCCCAATCAAAGTCAATGGGCAGCTTGCCTCTAAAAATATCCTTTGTGAAGACAAACGGTGAAAAATAAACGTGTTATTATTGTGTTTCTAGTGAGAAATCAATGTCTACATTTTACAATATAACAGAAAAACAGTGTTTCATGAAGCAGAAAATACGTAATTACAAACATTGTGGTACCATTGATTTAATAGGAAGCCCTCAATCCAATATGGCGGACACAGACGGATTGAGCGCTTCAGAGTTCAGAGTTTTGTATATTCAGACTTCGTTTTGTATATATATTCAGACTTCGTTTTGTATATATATTCAGACTTTGTTTTGTATATATATTCAGACTTTTGTATATATATTCAGACTTTTATATACAGTATATATTCAGACTTTTGTATATATATATATTCAAATGTTAATTTCCTGAACGGCATGCCATAAATATAATATAAAATAATATAGAAAAGCAAACAATGATGTATATATTTTAATACGTTCTGCAGTATCGACACAGTATTAAGTCTTTTCATTGTCTCGAGCTCTGCCATGGTGTCAGTAAGGTTGGACATAATGCCCTTCAGGTCATTCTTCAGCTTTTCAAACTGAGACTGTGGATAGCTACCCTATATGAGTACAATAGATTAATACAGACACAACATTAACTTGAATGATCAATCTTTATAACAGGAGAAGGGGTTTCACAGCCATGTGAAATACACTTATGCTGAATTCATGTACTTGGCATCACCATAGAAAAAAAATAAAAATGATGAAGAGGTTGTTAGATTCTGCTACATAATTTGTCAATTCAGACAACTGGGTAGTTGTTGACTTATTCTGTGTCATATTTTCTTTAAATCAACCATCTGAGTAGTTTCATACCTCACAAAAATGATTTATATAGAGACAGTTTAAAGAACCTGAATAAATCACACTCACTGTTTACATGTAAGCCCAACAGAATTGCCACCAAAGTGATGCAAAGGACAGCGAGGACGGCGACCATTAATTTGAGGAGGCCAGTCGGGCCCACCTGTATCCCACAGCAAAGTTGCTTCTTTCCATCTGCGCAATAAGAAGAAGCAGAAGAGAAAAAGAGAAGTCAAAAGTAGATTTGAGGATGACAAGCGTTCATTTGAGGAAGCCAGTCTGGTCCATTTTTATCGAACAATACGGTTGCATGTTTCCATCTGCACAATAGGGAGAAGAAGGGGAGAAAAGGAGAAGTCAGATGTTGAATTTTTCACAAAGTGAACTCTATTCATAACAAACAAATAACAAACACATCAATCAATAATTAAAATAGGATCAACCTGATAATGAGCAACCACATACAAAAAATAAATAATTGATTTTGATATTTTTACTTGGTGGTAGTGCAAATGCTGCTAGGAGATTATATATACTTTTTAGTGTTATCTATACAAATTGAACTACCAGTAAAAACATGGCTCAAAATGTTCCAATCTATCATTGAACCAATTGCACTATATGGCGGCGAGGTGTGGGGTACACAAATTCAACATGATTGGACAAAATGGGACAAACACGCTATTGAAATCTTACATACACAGTTCTGCAAGAGTATCCTCAAAGTGCAGAGGAAAGCTCCCAACTCTGCATGTAGAGCTGAATTAGGCCAATACCCTCTAATATTAAATATCCAAAAACGAGCCCTACATTTCTGGCCTTTGTAGGAATAGGAGAGTGGGTCACTTGTTTTAATATGATTCCTATGCTGCCAGGAGTTGACCCCACAAAGGAGTCCCCTCTGCTTACTTGTCCTGAGGCTGGGTGAACCATCACCCACCCAGGTCATTACACAACAACAACATCAGCCTCAAAACTCAGGATCTCTGATAGTCAGACCCAACCAAATCATTATGAAAAAAAAAGAAAAATATAGAGATCACTGAGAAAAACTAACAAAATCCCAGAACAAATAAGAAACATATGTATCACTAAACAGACAGTACACCGTGGCAAACTACCTGACCACAGTGTATAAAAAAACTGAGGGAAATTTTAACTAAATACAGACTGAGTGAGCACAACCTGGCAGTAATAGTCGGCCGGCACAGACAGACCTGGCGGCCCAGAGAAGAGAGACTGTGCTCCCTCTGTAACCAGGGAACAGTAGAGACGGAGCTACACTTCCTGATCCAGTGCAACCATAACCAAAGTCTTAGAGACCATTGTTTTGACAAAATAACACAAATAGTCCCAGAATTCCACCATCTAAATGATCTGGACAGACTCTCAGTTCTACTGGGTGAGAGGGAGGACTGCTGTAGACTGGCAGCAAAATACGTATCAGCCTGTCATGAGCTCCACAGTAATGTGAACCCCCTGTCCCACATAACCAATATTTTTTTTTTTAATAATTGACAATTAACCTGCTATATGTTTATATACCACATTGTTGCTATCTATGACTTATTGTTTTTTTATTGTATTATTATTATTTATTTATATTAATTGTGATTTTACATTTTATGTAGACATGCTTTGGCAACGCTGTATTGTATGCAGTCATGCCAATAAAGCCTTTTGAAGTGAAGTTATTTTTTAGTTTAGCACCTAGACCACAAAGTGACACAATGATTTCCATGCGAAGCTAGTGGGAAGAAAAGGTGTATTTCTCTTTTCATGTCTCTGAACGCCACCAAAGTGAATTTAATGTTAAATGTTAGAAAGGTCTAGCATATTGCAATTTCAGCAGAAGAAATAAAGAAAGTTACAAAAGGGAAAATAAAGAAAGAAGTTGGAAAACAAAAAAAGCAAAAGCTAATAAATACAAGTAAAGTATCTCACCATCTAGCATTTCAAGGCCAGCCATGTTCCCTTGGCATTAATGAGGCACAGAATCATGAGATGGCCCTGCAAACAGCAGAGATAACAGATACACACCGTGAGTTTGGATTAAAGGCTGTTTATATCAAAGTTTATCAGCCAATCAAATAATATCCCACCCTTCCGTGCTCCTGACGCATTGCATTACTTGTATCACTGTTCAGCCCAGTTCCACTGCCTAGTTTGTTTTGTTTGTTTGTTTTGCCTGTTCCTCCTGAAATGGTTCATTGCCATCTGAAAGAAATCTGAAAATCCAGATTCAGACTCTACAGGTGAAAGTTAGTCACAGTAAAAAGGTCCATCCTGATATCCTAAACCAGGGGTCTCAAACTTCCGGCCCGCAGGCCAGATCCGGCCCACTTAGCGATTTTATCCGATTCTTCCTCAGATTGTTGCTAAAAGTCCTTTAATTTGAATGGGCCACTCCAATGTTTACTGCTGCCATTGGCAACATGTTTTGTGCTTCTAATTCACATCTTTCATATCATTCCTCAAGTAGTCCAGTCATTTAACGTAAAGGAAACGTAATTGAAATAAGCAAGTAACGGGTTGCTACGCAGCACCTGAAACGTACTTGTTATTCAACAACACTAACCATTGTACCGCTGATCACACATGGTAAATTTGCCACACTCAAAAGTGGAATCTACAGTATTGTGATAAAGCAAACAGATTAAAAAAAAACGTGCCCCCCACTGACCAGACTGGACACTCATCGCCCCCTGGTTATTTGAGTTTGAGACCCCTTTCCTAAACGGTGCTGAAGATATCAGTGAAAATGCACAGCAACAGCACCCTTTGGAGCAGTTGTGTGAGGGGACCTTTTAGGTTTGTAACTGTACTTTTCTGTTACCGCTTTTGGAGTCATCGGCATTTCCAGCATTAGCGTTCATTTGAGGAAGCCAGTCTGGTCCACCTTTATCTAACAATAAGGTTGCATGTTTCCATCTGCACAATAGGGAGAAGAAGGGCGAGAAAAAGAGAAGTCAGATGTCGAATTTATCACAAAGTGAACTCTCTTCATAACAAACTAGGATGGATGACAAGCATTAATTTGAGGAAGCCAGTCGGATCCACCTTTACCTCACAGCAAGGTTGTGTGTTGTCATCTGCACAATAGGGAGAAGAAGGGGAGAAAAGAGAAGTAGAAGTAAATATGCTTACCAACTGAACTCTAATCAGATCAACAACTAGGTCTGAAATATATCAGAGAACGGGTCTTTTTCATGCATGCTTTGATGTGACCAAATCAAAATTATTGATTGCATATGCTCTGGGACCTAAATATGGTGCATATGTTCTGTGACTTAAATATGGTACATATGCTTTGTGACTTAAATATGGTGCATATGCTCTGTGACTTAAATATGGTACGTATACTCTGAGACATAAATATGGTGCATATGCTCTGTGTCTTACATATTCCATTATCTTACTCAATTGTCTTTGATTCATTTATTCCCAAGAGAATCACAAAGTGAAGAATCTCGTCAAAGGTCATACACCAACAAATGGTTGTTCTGTGAAAAGCAGAACTGGAGATTGCTGTGCATATGACCTATCCCCACATTCAAACCGGCATGTGCACATTCTAGGCTTGCAAAAACGTTCAGAACGGAAGCGGACACCTGGTGGACAACTTGTCAGTACAGTTAAGAGAGGAGGTGGTACATTGAATGCTTGATAATTTCATGCTGCACGGAAATTACAGCACAAGTAGTGTACAGTATCACGTAGAGAAGCAAAACAATGATTACAACATATGCATTCACTCTAACAAAGGTAACTAGGGGAACAGACAGGAGAAAATCTAGATTCTTTAGAAATGGCTTTTGCGAATGTTTGGTATCTATCCAGCTGTGGAATCTCTATCAGAGATATGTTGAACGATGAGAAACTCAGTCAGTTAACCAAGTCAACTCAACCTAGTTCAGATTGGCCTGAAATGGAAAACAATTGACCATCGTCCATTATGCATCATCAGATCTGTTCCTTTCTGTGGAAAACAAGCCTGTAACTTGTGTTGTTTTCTTACTCACCTTCCATCACTCCTTGACCCACATAGCTCTCTGCTCTGGCTGTGGGGGAGATATATGAGCCTGCTCTGGGAGCTCCTGGGCAATTCTTTCCGTATGAGACGTATAAATAGCGATCAGTAAGAAGTGAGTTCAAAAAGTAATCCTCATAGTCTAAGAAGAACTGTGGAGAAGCACTGAGGAGTAGTACTGACCCGAACAACAGCACAAACATCTACAGTGAGTCATATTAAAACAGACCATCATTTTGCAGCACGGAAGAACCAAGTCTCTGAGGTTTGTGTTTGTCAAAGTGACTGACTGAAGACATGGCTGTGGCTGCTCCTCACAGTCTGAATGATTGGGGCAATAGATGGAGTGAGGGCAGAGGCACCAAGAGGGTAGGTGAGGCCAGTGAAGAGGGGTGGGAGCAAAGTGACAATGAGGGGACGAGTGAGGAGAGGGAGGGGGGAGTGGACCAAGGTGACCCTAAAAGCAAAGATGCGGGGAAAGCGGAAGTAGAGGCAGTTGTAGCTTCCTCTTACAATGATGATGATGATGATGATGATGATAAAGAGGATGGTAATGAAGATGATTCTAAAACACTTCATGCTGTGGACAAGGCAGGTGTTGATGAGATAACAGGGTGTGAAGAAGATGGAGAGCGCACTGTACCCCAGGGAGACACAGAAGAGAATGAAGCTGAGGATGAGAGCCAAGAAGGGGTATCACCTTCATAGTTAGATTACTAGCCATTGTCGCGGGTGTGTTTCCAGAAAGTTACCAAAAGTCATTCACTTCGCAGAAACAGAAGCACCCGACGAGGCAAAGTCCCGGACGATTTGGGAATCCCTGCCGAACACGTTTTTTAGGTCTCAAAAAGAGGACATGTCCGGGAAAAAGAGGACGTCTGATCACCCTAACTAAACGTGAGAAGGTTTACTAAGATATATTTTCATCAGCCTCTGCTTGGCTAACGCAATTAACTAATTAATGGGTAATCCTATGATCAGGGAGATCGGTGATCCCCTTGGCATATGTGCACATTGAGATGCTGTACATTAAACCTGTGCATTAATGTTGTACATTAGACCTGTGCTGAATTTGATCAGTGTGGGTGTTTGTACATTTTAGATGGCATCATCCTTACATGTCCTGCTTTGTTTCATGATCTGTGTGTGTGCCATTTATGTTTCCACATAGGGAGGATAGGGTGGCTTTCTCTTTTTCGCTACAACGGGCCATTCAACACTGAAACCGTACTGATTCACAAGGATCCTTTCGAACATGGTTCATTCTTTAAGAACCCAAACACAGGTTATAAACAGATCACAACTCTGCTGTGGTAGCTCAACAGCACCGGTGTCATGAATGCAATACTCATACTGATAGCATGTTGCACTGTGTACACATATGCACAGTATGTACAACTTACAGAACGGTTTTCAAAAGGCTTCATGCTAACATATTGCTATTCTGTAGGGATTATGCAAATGATTTTCCTGAAACTTTCTTTTTTGAGTTTTTATTTTCAAAAATATTTTTGTATTTGACTAATGATGTAATAGTTCATATTAAGCAAAACATTGCGTATCAGACAATTCAGTGATTCTTGAGACCTGGGACAAAACATGTCCGGGACATAAATCACAGTTTTTCATCTTAAAATGTACATAATATGTTTTAAAAAGCCTCACCAATCTCATCAACAGGAAAAGGGTAGCACAACAAAGTGTGTTTTGTTGTTGTCTAACATTTAGTTTTTATTCTAAATGATGTGATATGTGACCAGTGCCTCCAAAAACCCATGTCCGAAAGCAGGTCACATCACACTCCAATGCTTTAAAAAGTCTGAAAAGTGACATAAAATTTAACTTTATCTATATCATATGTAAATAACATAGTATTTATTTCACAGACATTAAAACAAATAATTTTGAAACATTTTTAATATACTTTCTGGTCAGTTGAACATGTGTCCAGAGTTTTCGTCAACACCATCAGACTTTTTTAAATTGGGGAAAAAATCAGGAATAATTTAGGACAGCATTAACTCAAAGGACCCCTTTCCTTCCTCCTTGGTCTTCCTGGTGACATGAGAAAATTTGAGCTCTGGTAAGTTTTTAATAATACTTTGTTTTTCATATCTATTTACTAATATGCACACGTCACAACCATAGCGTATCAACTCCAAAATGGCTAAAGAGTCAACATTAGAGTAAAATGTTCTGCAATCTAGTGTTTATTTATATAGATTGGCTGGACCATGATCAACAGATGATAAACAAGATGGCTCCTGTGAGAATCTTGTGTGATATAAGGAGAAATGTACTTTTTTTGTCAACACCATCAGACGTCAACACCATCAAAACACCATCAAACACCATCAACATTTGTGTCTGATGGAGTTGACTTTCTCTGATGGTGTTGACTAAGGCCATTTTAGTGTCCATTTTAATCATTTTAATGCTGTTTATGCCAAAAATATCACTTCCTATGGATTTTTATTGCTATTTCAGTTTCATGTGTCGAATTAAATCTAGTTTAGATATAGAGTGTCAACTCCTTCAGATATAGTATTTTATAGTTTAAAAAAAAAATGGTATCTGTTTCATTCCTTGAAGGATATTTGTTCAAAGACTAACACATTTCCAATGTAGATGTGTATTTTTAATGCTTAAAAATGTCTCTGTTAAATCTGAAGGTTAAAGACAAATGTAATTCGTGGTATGATTTCAATTCTACTCATTTAACATTGACTTCTTTGGCTCTACACTTTTGTTTTTAATGATTTAAAGACCTGTGTACATTATAAGGGGAACTGGGAAAACTAATGAGTACAAACATTTCTGATAAGATCATTTAAAATCATTTCCATAAGTCTATTTATGTTTATGATGGTGTTGACAAAAATCAAGTGCTGACCCAGCAAACATTCAATTAACATAAAAAATATACAACTGGGAGGTTGAACCAAAACATGTTTGGATAGACAAAACTTCATTTGACAGAAATGTAATCATATATTTTGGAAGTTATCCAAATATTTTTTGGGAAAATCAAAACCTGTTTTGTCCCTTATCTCAAGAATCACTGAATTACATATAATACTGACAGCACATCTCTTGCAGGCCAGCCACAGACCCCAATGAGACCACTGAAACAACATGCATGTTCAGAGGCCAGCTACATTTACTATCTTCAAGTTCCAAATAAAAACGTAATACTGACACCTACCATATAACCAAAGACCAAAGATGAAATAAATCAGATTTAAAACATCAGTAGCACATATAATGCATGGTATTAATGAGGGAGTTTCATCTCAGCAATCACCAACAGTCTAATGCATAGGGATTCAATGTGGTTGACAGTTTCTCTCTTAAATCCCTCTCATACTATTGTATTTGTATGTTAACATATTAAATATATTAAAATATGTGACAGTGACTGAAAATATCAATGTTGCTATCTGAAATACACACACACACACACACACACACACACACACACACACACACACACACACACACATACACACAAACACACACACACGCACACACATCCATGCCTGAGCCGCCCTCATTCCCTTAAGTGGGTGGGCAGGTGAAGCAAGCAGGCACGGATATCAGTAATGGAGCCTGGCATCTTCCCCATTTTCTCCCAGCAGTCAGTGGCAGGGTCGTACCGATGAACCATCTTGCACTCGCTGTAGTCCACCTGGCAGTAGCCCCCCAGGATGTAGATCTTGTCCTCCAGAACGGCTGAGGCCGCACCAACATGTGGGGAGGGGACGGGGCAAATGCTGCACCAGAGGTCAGTCTTGGGACTGTACATCTCACAAGACAGCTGGTCGAAATAATTGCTGCTGCCACTGTCAGACAGTCCACCAACTACATACAAGTGATCACCCACACACTCCATGCGGTGCAGGGCCCGATTGAAGGGCATGTCTGCCAGGTAGGTGGTTCCTCTCTGGGGATGGTATAAAAACATGGACACCAAGCACTGGCACTTGCAGTTCAGACCTCCTGAGACGTAGATCTCTCCTCCCCACACAGAAGCAGCATGGCTGTTCATGGACTGGTCCAGCGGGTGGACAAAGCTACAAAAGTGAAACAGAAATGTTTATTCTGGAGGTGGAGGGTGAGGGATGGAGATTTTGTGGTTCACCTTTTGTTTTCCCACTTCATACAGATTGGCCAAGGGGGTTACATTAAGGTTAAGTGTTTTTCCTTCCCAAATCACCTAGAGATCCCCACATGACCCTGTTCACCTAGAGATCCCCACATGACCCTGTTCACCTAGAGATGACCCTGTTGACCTAGAGATGACCCTGTTCACCTAGAGATGACCTTGTTCACCTAGAGATGACCCTGTTCACCTAGAGATCCCCACATGACCCTGTTCACCTAGAGATGACCCTGTTGACCTAGAGATGACCCTGTTCACCTAGAGATGACCTTGTTCACCTAGAGATGACCCTGTTCACCTAGAGATCCCCACATGACCCTGTTCCCCTAGAGATGACCCTGTTGACCTAGAGATGACCCTGTTGACCTAGAGATCCCCCCATGACCCTGTTGACCTAGAGATCCCCACATGACCCTGTTCACTTAGAGATGACCCTGTTGACCTAGAGATCCCCACATGACCCTGTTCACCTAGAGATGACCCTCTAAACCTAGAGATGACCCTATTCACCTAGAGATCCCCACATGACCTTGTTCTTTTTCTCCAAATCACATATACCCATAAGCCATCTTAGGGCACAGGCAAAGTTTCAGTGCCCAACACCAACCAAATTATAACAATTTAAATAAAGGTACCCTCACACAAATGTTCCTATTTGCACTCTCTAAAGTGTGCTGTATGCTGTGCATTGATATCTTCAACACCGTTTAGGATATCAGGATGTCATTTTGACTGTAACTAACTTCCACCTGTAGAGTCTGAAACAGAATTTGGAAAGGCAATCTGCCCTCAATGATAACAATAATGTACAATAACCATTTCAGTAGAGATTTCTTTTACAAACACTATGTGACTGGTCTGCAGTCATAATTTGGCGGTAATATCTGAAGAATAGGTATACATTGAAAGGAAAATACTAAATTTAAAGGAAAATTTAGGAGGGTTCATGTGGGAAATTCTTTTGATTCAAAGTGACTTGGCATTAACTTTTTTGTTATTAATGATTTAAATAAAAATCAGTTTAATGAACGTATTCACACATACACATCTAATGATTGACCCCTTTCCTATACGTAAGTGCATCCAATTACCTCCAGGAGTCTGTGTTAGGACAGTATTGTTCCACACTGTCCACAGTGATTTGATCTTTTCTTTCACCCCCGATGGCGTAAATCATTCCTTCTCTCACCACCATAGAGAACCGATTCCTCTCCGTCTGCATGTCAGCACGTCTTTGCCAGCTGTTATCCAAAGGGTCATACCTGAGGAGGGAATAAAGTGCCATTTAAATCAATGTTTCAACAAGTGAATGTGAATTCTTTATATTTCTTTTTTATTATCAAGTATGTAACATGTCCTCCCAAATTAGTTTAGTGCAACAACCCCAGATACGGGTAATTTGTAGACATGTGATTCTCATCATCAAGACAATATTTTTCAGGTCATTTGCCATCAGATTTACACATGCACCTGTGCACCCCTGATTTCCTAGGATGACTAGTATATGGGAGACACAAGACATGCTTTCAGTCGGCATGCTGGTCGGAATACAGACAGATTAGTCTGATTGGCCCACCTGAACATGGATTTCATGACATCATCTGTGCCATAGTAATGGCGGCCACCACTCACATACAGCTTGTCTTCCAAAACAGCGACTTCATGACAGAACCTTGGTTGCTCTGGCAGCTCTCCCAGAACCCTCCATTCCACTGTTTTGATGACGCCTGTGTAGGTGGCGAAGAAGTTGCGGAGGGAGTTGCTGAACCACAGCTCTCTGCTGAGCTTGCGTTTGCCTAAGTCGGGAGTGATTCCATCCCCTCCCACCAGTACCAGGTTTTCCTTGGGCAAGTAATCCCTGAAATGTCGTTGATCATCTACGTTGTCTGAATGAAATTTCTCCAGTATGGTCTTGTAAAGCTCTTTCATGCTTTCTTGGGGCTGCTTGGTATTGGTCTTTGCTTCACAGAATTCCTTGATGGTCAAGAGAGGAAATTTGATTGTGTCGATCAGCTCCCTAGCCCGTCTCACTCTCGGTCTAGGGTTGGCACCAATCCAGGACAAGACGGCCCTCAACACAACAACTTCAGAGGGCACACACAGAGTCTTACTCTGCAGGAATTTAAGCAGCTTGTCTCTGGGCAGGTCCTGGAATTTGGGGGTTGTGGACACATCCTGAAAGTGCCTGAGGACAAAGTCATCAGCAAAATGGATTAACTCCGCTATCCTGTAGGCTTCGGCAAAGGATGCCACATCTAGGCAGGAGACTGCATCTATTTCCTGATGGAGGAAGTCAAGGCAGAGGGAAAGGGCAGGCTGGATCTGGAACTGGAGGGCAGCACAAACCAGATCAAAGACCCACCCCCAGCTGAGGACCAGAGATCCACTGTAGGAGCAGAGGAGGAACGCCTCCAGCTCTTCGTCTCCAAGGGAATGTAGCGTCACGGCACGCTGTCGTGACTCCCTCATGCCGCTGGTGAACATGGCACGGAAGTAGTCACTGCTGGCAGCGAGGACCACACGATGGGCTATAGGAAGGTAGTATGCAAAATTAAATAGTATAGTATACTTTCTGAGGAGAAATGATACCCTGTCTGACTGTCAAACGTTAATTGATGGACAGTGAAGGTAGCATGTTCTTTACAGGTTATATATGTTAAATATTATGGCAGAATTGAACATCTCCTAATTGACTTTACAGTCCCAAAGGTAACTATTTTGAGGTGAAAATAGCAGGTGTATGTCACTTCCACACCTGTGAATATTAGTATTCTGTAGGACATATAATGCCAACTTTGCTAACATACTTAGTAAAGTCAGAGACGTTATAAGAGAGGAAACAAATCACTGACAGGAAAATTAATAGGGAATTAATAATGATTTATTATTTAAACAAAAAATGACCATTAAACATTATCACTATTCTTTATAAATGTAAATTTGTTGACTTACCATGAAACATTCGCCTTTCAACCTGCAGCACGATATCACAGCCAACTTTCTCCACCCACAGTTGCCTAATGGCCTGCAGAGTAATCTGCAGCTCTTCTGAAGCAGATGAGCGATGTGTCTTCTCTTCTCCATTCTTTTCAGTCTCTTTAACCTTCTTCTTCTCCTCTTCCTCCTCTTTCAGCTTGCAGAGACCCAAAACTCTTTGTACACCCAGTGCAAGAGCTGCAGTCCGTATAGGGGCGACTGAATCTCTGTTAAGAGTAGGTATGTGTCCTGTGTAGGCAAACTCTAGCACCGCTGCAAGACCCAGAGTGGTCACCTCAGGGCCCAAACACACGTGGGTGTCTGCTGGGCTCCATTCAGGGCCCAAACACACGTGGATGTCTGCTGGGCTCCATTCAGGGCCCAAACACACGTGGATGTCTGCTGGGCTCCATTCCCCCTGCGTCTGCAGCTTCTGCTGGATGAGGGAGCTTACGGCAGCGATGACAATGGAGTGGGCACGGAGACTCTGCCCATTCTGAGTGCTCAGAGTCAGGTCAGTGAGCAGGGAGGAGTGCCTGAAATCATCCAGAGTCTGGAACACTTCTGTAGGGTAAGTAGAACGATGGTATAATGACTTGGTGTATTCGCGATACTTCTGTTCATCTTCATAGCAGGCTGATACCCCTTCTTGGCTCTCATCCTCAGTTTTATTCTCTTCTGTGTCTCCCTTGGTTACAGCGCGCTCTCCATCTTCTTCACACCCTGTTATCTCATCAACACCTGCCTCATCCACAGCATGAAGTGTTTTAGAATCATCTTCATTACCATCCTCTTTATCATCATCATCATCATCATTATTAGAGGAAGCAACACCTGCCACTACTTCCACTTTCTCCGTATCTTCGTTTTTAGTATCGTCACCTTGGTCCACTCCCCCCTCCCTCTCCTCACGCCCTTCATTGTCACTTTGCTCCCACCCCTCTTCACTGGCCTCACCTACCCTCTTGGTGCCTCTGCCCTCACTCCATCTATTGCCCCAATCATTCAGACTGTGAGGAGCAGCCACAGCCATGTCTTCAGTCAGTCACTTTGACAAACACACAATCCTCAGAGGCTTGCAATCCCAAATGGTCCTTCCGTGCAGCAAAATGATGGTCTGGTTTGAGATGACTTACTGTAGATGTTTGTGCCGTTGTTCGGGTCTGTACTACTCCTCAGTGCTTCTCCACAGTTCTTCTTATACTATGAGGATTACTTTTTGAAGTCACTTCTTACTGATCGCTATTTATAAGTCTCATACGGAAAGAATTGCCCAGGAGATCCCAGAGCAGGCTCATATATCTCCCCCACAGCCAGAGCAGAGAGCTATGTGGGTCAAGGAGTGATGGACGGTGAGTAAGAAAACAACACAAGTTACAGGCTTGTTTTCCACAGAGAGGAGAACAGATCTGATGATGCGTAATGGACGATGGTCAATTGTTTTCCATTTCTGGCCAATCCAAACTAGGCTGAGTTGACTTGGTTAACTTACTTAGAGTTTCTGATTATTCAACCTATCTCTGATAGAGATTCCACAGATGGATAGATACCAACCATTCGCAAAAACCATTTCTAAAGAATTTAGATTTTCTCCTGTCTGTTCGCCTAGTTACCTTTGTTAGAGTGAATGCACATGTGGTAATCGTTTTTCTGCTTCTCTACGTGATGCTGTACACTACTTGTGCTGTAGTTTCCGTGCAGCATGAAATTATCATGAAATCAATCGCTAATGTACCACTTCCTCTCTTACCTCTATTGACAAGTTGTTGTACCACCAGGTGTCCGCTTCTGCTCTGAACGTTTTTGCAGGCCTAGAATGTGCACCTGCCTGTTGAATGTGGGGATAGGTCATATGCACAGCAATCTTCAGTTCTGCTTTTCCTAGAACAACCATTTGTTGGTATATGACCTTTGATGAGATTCTTCACTCTGTGATTCTCTTTAGAATAAATGACACAAAGACAAGACTGTTTCATCAGATATTTATTTTATCCCTCACTGAAAGTTATTGATTCATTTCCACCACGCAGTCCCTCCAAGTGATGATGATGGGTGTACCCAAGGGCCCGCTCCAGTCCCTCCAAGTGATGATGATGGGTGTACCCAAGGGCCCGCTCCAGTCCCTCCAAGTGATGATGATGGGTGTACCCAAGGGCCCGCTCCAGTCCCTCCAAGTGATGATGATGGGTGTACCCAAGGGCCCGCTCCAGTCCCTCCAAGTGATGATGATGGGTGTACCCAAGGGCCCGCTCCAGTCCCTCCAAGTGATGATGATGGGTGTACCCAAGGGCCCGCTCCAGTCCCTCCAAGTGATGATGATGGGTGTACCCAAGGGCCCGCTCCAGTCCCTCCAAGTGATGATGATGGGTGTACCCAAGGGCCCGCTCCAGTCCCTCCAAGTGATGATGATGGGTGTACCCAAGGGCCCGCTCCAGTCCCTCCAAGTGATGATGATGGGTGTACCCAAGGGCCCGCTCCAGTCCCTCCAAGTGATGATGATGGGTGTACCCAAGGGCCCGCTCCAGTCCCTCCAAGTGATGATGATGGGTGTACCCAAGGGCCCGCTCCAGTCCCTCCAAGTGATGATGATGGGTGTACCCAAGGGCCCGCTCCAGTCCCTCCAAGTGATGATGATGGGTGTACCCAAGGGCCCGCTCCAGTCCCTGGATCTCTCCTTCTCTCCTCGAGATGGCACTCACCCCACTGCTGATACCAATGTAGTGACACAGAGCACTGATATAGAAAGAAGAAGAGACAGTTTTACATATTAGCTTGTGTACATTACAACCATTTACTCAAAGATAATCCAACACACGGACAAAACAAACAAAACCAACTAGGCAGTGATACAAGTAATACGATACCTGAAGAGCATGGAAGGGAGGGATGTTATTTGATTGGCTGATAAACTTTAATATAAACAGCCTTTAATCCAAACTCACGGTGTGTATCTGTTATCTCTGCTGTTTGCAGGGCCATCTCATGATTCTGTGCCTCATTAATGCCAAGGGAACATGGCTGGCAGTGAAAACACAGGGCAACATGGTGAGATACTTTTATTCATTCACTTTTGCTTTTTTCAACTTTTCTTTATTTTCTTTTTGTAACTTTCTATATTTTTGCTGCTGAAATTGCAATATGGTAGATCTGTCTACCATTTAACATTAAATTCCTGTTGGTGGTATATACACAGTCATGCAAAGATACATGTATATTTTGTTCCCCCTGCTGCCCACGGAATTACTCGTGGCACTTTGTGTGTTTGTTAAGAACAGTGTTTAACAGTAGGTATAACTGCAATATATTTGTAGATTAATGTATTGTAAATATAACGTCCTAACAGTGATTGTGCTACCACCTATGAAAAATCAATTAGTCAAAATCAATTAGTTTTACCCTATGTCAATTATTCAGTGATGTTTTTGTCATTGATGTGTTTGTCATTTGCTTGTATTAGGAGTCAGTGGTAAGATAAGGGAATATTTAAGTCACAGAGTATATGCACCATATCTAAGTCACAGAGCATACAGTATATACCATATTTAAGTCACAGTGCATATGCACCATATTGTGTTATTGTACAAATGGGCTGCTGCTCCAACATAATTTTGATTTGGTCACATCATAGAATGCATGAAAAAATCTCGCTCTCTGATATATTTCAGACCTAGTTGTTGATATGATTAGAGTTCAGATGGTAAGCATATTTACTTCTACTTCTCTTTTCTCCCCTTCTTCTTCCTATTGTGCAGATGGAAACATGCAACCTTATTGTGAGATACAAATGGACCAGACTGGCTTCCTCAAATGAACGCTTGTCATCCTCAAATCTACTTCTGACTTCTCTTTTTCTCCCCTGCTTCTTCTTATTGTGCAGATGGAAAGAATCAATCTTGTTCTGGGCTACAGATGATCAATCTTGTTCTGGGCTACAGATGGGCCAGACTGGCCTCCTCAAACTAATGCTTGCCGTCCTCGCTGTCCTTTGCATCACTTTGGGGGCAATTCTGGTGGCCTTACATGTAAACAGTGAGTGTGATTCATTCAGGTTATTTAGACACTCTTGTTCATTTAAATGTTTCTTGTACGGTGATGCAAAGTACATGAATTCAGTGTGAGTGTATTTCACATAAAGATTCACATGGCCTCTCCTTTCATAGGTTCATTCACTGCTCCTCTCCTGTCTTTGGTTCATTCACTGCTCCTCTCCTTTCATAGGTTCATTCACTGCTCCTCTCCTTTCATAGGTTCATTCACTGCTCCTCTCCTGTCATAGGTTCATTCACTGCTCCTCTCCTGTCATAGGTTCATTCACTGCTCCTCTTCTTTCATAGGTTCATTCACTGCTCCTCTCCTTTCATAGGTTCATTCACTGCTCCTCTCCTTTCATTGGCTCATTCACTGCTCCTCTCCTTTCATAGGTTCATTCAAGGCTTCCATCCTTTCATTGGTTCATTCACTGCTCCTCTCCTTTCATTGGCTCATTCACTGCTCCTCTCCTGTCATTGGTTCATTCACTGCTCCTCTTCTTTCATTGGTTCATTCACTGCTCCTCTCCTTTCATTGGTTCATTCACTGCTCCTCTCCTTTCATAGGTTCATTCACTGCTCCTCTCCTTTCATTGGTTCATTCACTGCTCCTCTCCTTTCATTGGTTAATTCACTGCTCCTCTCCTTTCATAGGTTCATTCACTGCTCCTCTCCTTTCATAGGTTCATTCAAGGCTTCCATCCTTTCATAGGTTCATTCACTGCTCCTCTCCTTTCATTGGCTCATTCACTGCTCCTCTCCTGTCATTGGTTCATTCACTGCTCCTCTTCTTTCATAGGTTCATTCACTGCTCCTCTCCTTTCATAGGTGTATTCTCTGCTCCTGTGAAGGGCATGTACTTCTTCAGCTTCACCACGCTTGGCATCACCAAAGAACGGAGTGGCAGCCTTCTCAATAAGAACGATGAGGTCATGGTCATGTCCCTTTCCCCCGCCTCTGACAATGGTGGCAGCGGATCGAACTCAGTCATTGTGCAGATGGAGGCAGGAGATAATGTCACCATGACGATGTTTATACAATCAACGGTGTACGACGACCCAAGAGGCCTCACCACCTTCAGTGGCTTTCTGCTTTTCCCTTTGTAGAGGGACTCAGTGTTCACATTTGTCTAACATGCTCTAGAATATTATTTTGCCTAGTTCATCTAGAGCTATGGAGAGTTTCAGAGTTCCTAGTGATTCCTTACCAAAATGCAAAAAATGTTCCATTGTCGTTTTGCAGTTGCTGGTTTTATCAGTCTAACTCAATAGTGGACCAATTTAGTGGACTTTTAATTACTAAATATGTTAGGCTCCAACCATCTTGTAGACAAGAGCCAACAACCAACTCTAATGGCCTGGATCCAAACATAGACAATGGTATGTTCTCCAGATCCATGGTGTTATTCAGGGGTCTATTGAGATATGGTCTGGTATGTCAACTTATGATTTGGTATGTAAAGTTTACCTTAACAGCTTTAGGTACATTTAGCTAGCTACTCAAACCCATCGACATCAACAACATTTGTATGTACTAGCATGTACATTAGACCTGTGCTGAATTTGATCAGTGGGGGTGTGTATACATTTTAGATGGCATCATCCTCACATGTCCTGCTTTGTTTCCTTATCTGTGGCACCAGCCCAACTGTAGCCTGCTACTCAAACCCATCGACATCAACAGCATTTGTATGTGCTAGCATGTACATTAGACCTGTGCTGACTTTTTGGTGAACAACTACATTCTTGCTCTTATTGATCAGTTCAAACGAACTTACAGAAATGATTTCAACAGGCTACATGCTAAAATAGATTATTGCTATTCTGATGGGATTGTTCAAATGATTTTCCTGATTTTCATAATAAAATATCAGCTCCTCTTAACTTGATACTAAAAACACCCACACTCAGCTTTTTTATTTTCAATACTATATTTGTATTTGACTAAGTAAATGTAATGATTAATTTAAAGCAAAACATTGCACATCTCTTGCAGGTCAACCACAGACCCCAATGAAACCACTGAAACAACATGCATGTTCAGAGGCCAGCTAAATGTATCTTCAAGTTCGAAACAAAAAAGTTAAAACTGACACCTCATATAATACCAAAGATACAAATGTAAAAAAAAAAAATGGTATCCATGAGTGAGATTATGCGTTCATGTGTGTGTGTGTGTGTGTGTGTGTGTGTGTGTGTGTGTGTGTGTGTGTCTTTTTCTTTAAACTTAATACATTAAACTAACAGAAAAGCAAGAATAAAACCCAGAAATGATGCAGGAGATGGTGTAACCCATGGGCATCAGGAACAACCAAACAAGCTTATTATAGGTCCCTTGATCAAACCAAAAAGCTGCTATTAAGCTCTTACTGTCACTGAGGATTATAACAGTAGTGATCAAACTCATTCAGACTGAGGATTATAACAGTAGTGATCACACTGAGGATTATAACAGTAGTGATCACTCTCATTCAGATTGATGATTATAACAGTAGTGATCACTCTCATTCACACTGAGGATTATAACAGTAGTGATCACACTCATTCACACTGAGGATTATAACAGTAGTGATCACTCTCATTCAGACTGAGGATTATAACAGTAGTGATCACACTGAGGATTATAACAGTAGTGATCACACTCATTCAGATTGAGAATTATAACAGTAGTGATCACACTCATTCAGATTGAGGATTATAACAGTAGTGATCACACTGAGGATTATAACAGTAGTGATCACTCTCATTCACACTGAGGATTATAACAGTAGTGATCACACTCATTCACACTGAGGATTATAACAGTAGTGATCACACTCACTCACAATGTATACCATGCTCTCTAGCATCTCATAGAAACTAAAGTACAAACACCGGCAGTTAAAAAAAAGAAAAAGCAAACGTTGCAGGCCTGTAAGTGTGTGTGTGTGTGTGTGTGTGTGTGTGTGTGTATGTGTTTCTGTGTACCCACTGACTTATTCTCCATGTGAGCATGTCTGTATGTGACCAGCGCCCAGGTTAAGGTGGAATACTGTGTTGTGTGTGTGTGTGTGTGAGCGTGTGTGTGTGTGTGTGTGTGTGTGTGTGTGTGTGTGTGTGTTTCTGTGTACCCACTGACTTTTCTCCATGTGGGCAGGTTTTTGTGGCTACCTCTCTCGTTGGGCTGGTGTCTCTCCCCCCCTTTCTGCTTCTTACTCACTTCTTAACCAATTAGCCTAACGGCACGTTCAGACACAGCATTTGACCAGGTGTTATTCGTCTTGCTCTCATTGAATCGGCGCCGAAATTACGGCTGTTTGACCGGCTTGAGGAGGAATACGCCTCTGCGGCCGATTCCAAGTTGGCGATTCTTTAAGTTTATGCAAATGAGAACAACCCGAGAGCAAATCAGTTAGAAGTGTGTGATTTGGAAGCCTACGTTGTTCAGAGGGGCGGGAGTATTCAGAAAAATCGAACCAAGATGGCGGATTCTCGGGAGTCTGTTATAATAGAAATATTTTATGTGAATAAAGGTTTCTCTAGACCCAAGACAAAATTTCACCTGACGAACTACGCCTGGTCATATGCCCTCTCTGTACGAAGGGTAAGGGTTGTTGGCCAACCATATAAATGCACAGAATAAAGTCTCCTCGAATGTACATTATAGTCCTCATTCCCTAAAGTGGTTGGGTAAGTGAAGCAAGCATGCACGGATATCAGTTATCGAGCCCGGCATGTAACCCATGTTCTCCCAGCAGTAAGTGGCAGGGTCGTACCGAATAACCATCTTGCACTCGGTGTAGTCCACCTGGCAGTAGCCCCCCAGGATGTAGATCTTGTCCTCCAGAACAGCTGATGCCGCCCCAACACGTGGGGAGGAGACGGGGCAAATGCTGCACCAGAGGTCAGACTTGGGACTGTACACCTCGCAAGACAGCTGGCTGAAAAAATTGCTGCTGCCGTTGTCTGACAGTCCACCAACTACATACAAGTGATCACCCACACACTCCATACGGTGCCCCGCCCGATTGTAGGGCATGTCTGCCAGGTAGGTGGTTCCTCTCTGTGGATGGTATAAAAACATGGACACCAAGCACTGGTAGACGCAGTTCAGGCCTCCTGAGACGTAGATCTCTCCTCCCCACACAGAGGCAGCGTGGCTGTTCATGGACTGGTCCAGAGGGTGGACAAAGCTACAAAAGTGAAACAGAGATGTTTATTCTGGAGATGGAGGGTGAGGGATGGAGATTTTGTGGTCCACCTTTTGTTGTCTCACTTCAAACAGATTGGCCTAGTTGGTTACATTTGGGTTAAGGGTCTTTCCATCCCAAATCACCTAGAGATCCCCACATGAACTTGTTCACCTAGAGATCCCCACATGACCCTGTTCACCTAGAGATCCCCACATGACCTCGTTCTTTTTCTCCAAATTGGAATCATATACACCCATAAGCCAGATGTTGGCACAGGCAAAGTTTCAGAGGCCAATACCAAAACCAACCAAATTATATCAATTTCAAGGTGAGGTACCCTCACACAAATGTTCCTATTTGCACTGTCCAAAGTGTGATATATGCTGTGCATTTTCACTGACATCATCAACACCATTTAGGATATCAGGATGGACTTTATTACTGTGACTTACTCCCACCTGTAGAGTCTAAGTCTGAGTGCATATTTAATCGGTCCTCACTTACAATAATGTGATTTTCAGATTCCTTACAGACCACCACTGCACCACTGTAGTGTGGAATTTCTTCCCAGACAAAACATATCGGTATGCATTGTAGTATTTAGTATCTAAATGTCTTTAATAGAGCAACTATACTGCTGTGGTGAAGGTCTAAAATGAAATGGCCCAAATCTTGTCATTCTGATATCCTCAAGGGTGTTGAAGATGTCAGTGTCTGAAAATGCCAGAGCATACTTTAGCCCAGGGGTACTCAATTAGAAACCCAAAATGTCCATTTGCCAAATTTCCGTTCAGGCCAGGTTCCGGAACAGTGACGGTCAAAATCCAAAAACATTACTCCAACAAAAACGTTTGAATTATGCTCAAAAGGTGATGTGGTCTGGCCTTATTTGTGTGAAAGGTGACACCTGATGTAAGGCACTGATTTAAATGTTCATTAGTGAATGTGCTCCTGTATTTATTTTTCACCATATTCAGACTATGGCAGCTATTCAAGCTCTAATTGTGTGGCTGATCTAACTATTACACTGCATGTTGCTTGGTATGATGATTGGGTGTGTGTGTGTGTGGCTGATCTAACTATTACCCTGCATGTTGCTTGGTATGATGATTGGGTGTGTGTGTGTTTGTGTGTGTGTGTGTGTGGCTGATCTAACTATTACCCTGCATGTTGCTTGGTATGATGATTGGGTGTGTGTGTGTTTGTGTGTGTGTGTGTGTGGCTGATCTAAATATTACACTGCATGTTGCTGGGTATGATGATTGGGTGTGTGTGTGTTTGTGTGTGTGTGTGTGTGGCTGATCTAACTATTACACTGCATGTTGCTGGGTATGATGATTGCGGATGGTTTGTGCCCCTAACCTCAGAGTTCTGGGGGTAATTTAGTTTGAAGTGTGCATGCTTTGTTTCATAGTGAAGTTCACGTTACCACTTTTGACAAGGGCAACCGTCTAGTTGCAGATTAAAAACATCGGTTTTGTACTCCCCACAGACGGCACAAATGCATACTTGTCAGTCCACCTTTTTCATAAATTTGCGATTTTTGGAATCAACTTTTAGTTTTTTGCCAAATTTGATTGCGTCTGGGTCCGGATCTGAACCAGAGTCTGCCTATTGAGTACCCCTGCTTTAGACAGTGCAAGAGGGAAAACTGGAAATGAATTGAAACTAGATGTACTGCATACGGGTGTATGTGCAAGAATTTGTGAAACTAGGAAATTAAAAAAGTATTGAAAAAATGTAAAGACATAATATTATATGTGTGTGTGTGTATCACAAATTGGGACATTGTTTGGCCTCTAGAGGCAGCCAAAGACTATCTGCTTAATGTGTGCCTTTGGTTTTTTATGTGCTTTGAAGTCCTTTTGCCCCAACCTTTCACCTGGTATGCTTACTTACTGTCTTTGTCTGGTTTCCCGCCCTTTTTCGGTCATCATCTGCTCGTCAGTGAGTAGTAATACCCTATTGTTACACCTCTCCCTTTGTCAAACTCGTCACTGGTCTTGAGTTTCTGACCTTGAGCTTCAGTCGTTCCATTTTTTCTATTTCTTATGTAAAATAGTATGTACTGTTACACTAGATCTCTATTGCTCGTAGCTTGACTGTTCTCTCCCTTGTATGTCGCTTTGGACAAAAGCATCTCCTGTATGACTAAATATATATGTAAATGTAAATGTCTAATGATTGACCCCTTTCCTTTCCTATAAGTGCATCCAATTACCTCCAGGAGTCTGTGTTGGGACAGTATTGCTCCACACTGTCCACATTGATTTGATCTTTTCTTTCACCCCCGATGGCGTAAATCATTCCTTCTCTCACCACCATAGAGAACTGATTCCTCTCCGTCTGCATGTCAGCAAGTCTTTGCCAGCTGTTATCTAAAGGGTCATACCTGAGGAGGGAATAAAGTGCCATTTAAATCAATGTTTCAACAAGTGAATGTGAATACTTTATATTTACAAACATGGAACATGGCCCCCAGATTAGTCTAATACAACAACCCCACATACAGGTAGTTTGTACTGTACTGTGATTCCCATCATCATCAGAGTATTTGGAGGTCAATTGCCATCAGATTTACATATGCACCTGCGCACTCTAATATCCTAGGACAACTAATATATGTGAGAAACAAGACATGCTTTCAGTCGGCATGCTGGTCTGAATAAGGATTAGTCTGATTGGCCCACCTGAACATGGATTTCATGACATCACCTGTGCCATAGTAATGGCGGCCACCACTCACATACAGCTTGTCGTCCAAAACAGCGACTTCATGACGAAACCTCGGTTGCTCTGGCAGTTCTCCCAGAACCCTCCATTCCACTGTTTTGGTGATGTGTGCGTAGTTACGGAGGGAGATGCTGAACCACAGCTCTTGGCTGGGTCTGCGGTGGCCTATGTCGGGAATTATTTTATCCCCTCCCACCAGTACCAGGTTGTCCTTGGGCAAGTAGTCCCTGAATTGAGGTTGATCATCCATGTTGTCTGAACAAAATTTCTCCAGTATGGTCTTGTAAAGCGTTTTCATGCTTTCTTGGGGCTGCTTGGTATTGGTCTTTGCTTCACAGAATTCCTTGATGGTCAAGAGAGGAAATTTGATTGTGTCGATCAGCTCCCTGGCCCGTCTCACTCTCGGTCTAGGGTTGGCACCAATCCAGGACAAGACGGCCCTCAAGACAACAACCTCAGATGGCACACATAGAGTCTTACTCTGCAGGAATTTAAGCAGCTTGTCTCTGGGCAGGTCCTGAAATTTGGGTGTTGTTGACACATCCTGAAAGTGCCTGAGGACAAAGTCATCAGCAAAATGGAGTAGCTCCGCTAACCTGTAGGCTTCGGCAAAGGATGCCACATCTAGGCAGGAGACTGCATCTATTTCCTGATGGAGGAAGTCAAGGCAGAGGGAAAGGACAGGCTGGATCTGGAACTGGGAGGCAGCACAAACCAGATCAAAGACCCACCCCCAGCTGAGGACCAGAGATCCACTGTAGGAGCAAAGGAGGAACGCCTCCAGCTCTTTGTCTCCAAGGGAATGTAGCGTCACGGCACGCTGTCGTGACTCCCTCATGCCGCTGGTGAACATGGCACGGAAGTAGTCACTGCTGGCAGCGAGGACCACCCGATGGGCTATAGGAAGGTAGTATAAAAGTTGATAGACTTCAGAAAAAAGATTCATGAGCTTTTTAGAGTATTTCTATTTTTACTTTTCACATAGCACAAAAGTTCACATAGCAGTGTATAAAGCTTCAGCATCTACTACTTTCTGATGAGGAATAATATCCAATCTCTCTGACAGTGACACGTGAAATTCTTGGACAGTAAAGTTAGCATTTTCTTTGCTTACATGCTATTCATGCTAAATATTATAACTAATTTTACTGTTGAACAGAATAGACATCGAATCATGCCTTCTCCTAATATACTTTACAGTCCCATAGGTAACTATTTTGAGAGGATCCTGATCCTTTCTTTAACAGCTGCTCAGAATAGTTGCCAAAATGGCTGCCTAATAGCAAGACTTGCCTTTAAGGACTTTGATATCAAGCAGAACATTACATCGTTTTATATACATGTTTTGAAGGTAACTAGTTCTATTGCTGGTCCTACAGTATATGGCCATGGAAAGGAGGGAAAATCTTTACCACTAGCCACCCAGACCATTTAGGCGACTAGGTAGAGCTCTGAGAAACCAGTAAAAGTGAACCGCTTTTCCAGTATAAGGTCGCCAAATATATTACTGAAATACATCAGCTAGCTAGATTGCTAGCTTTTATCAGTGCCAACTGTGTTGCTTGGGTTTGAAATGCAGCTCACTAGTTTTGGACAAAAACCCTGCAATGTCTTTTTTTAAATGACTATCTATTATACATATAAATCTGTTGACTTACTATGAAATACATACTTAGTAAAGTCAGAGGCGTTATGAGAGAGGAAACAAATCAGTGACAGGAAAATGAATAGGGAAATTATTAATTATTTAACATAACATTATCACTATTCTTTATAAATGTAAATTTGTTGACTTACCATGAAACATTCGCCTTTCAGCCTGCAGCACGATATCACAGCCAACTTTCTCCACCCACAGTTTCCTAATGGCCTGCAGAGTAATCTGCAGCTCTTCTGAAGCACATGAGCGATGTGTCTCCTCTTCTCCTTTCTTTTCAGTCTCTTTAACCTTCTTCTTCTCCTCTTCCTCCTCTTTCAGCTTGCATTGACCCAAAACTCTTTGTACTCCCAGTGCAAGAGCTGCAGTCCGTATAGGGGCGACTGAATCTCTGTTAAGAGTAGGTATGTGTCCTGTGTAGGCAAACTCTAGCACCGCTGCAAGACCCAGAGTGGTCACCTCAGGGCCCAAACACACGTGGATGTCTGCTGGGCTCCATTCAGGGCCCAAACACACGTGGATGTCTGCTGGGCTCCATTCAGGGCCCACACACACGTGGATGTCTGCTGGGCTCCATTCAGGGCCCAAACACACGTGGATGTCTGCTGGGCTCCATTTCCCCTGCGTCTGCAGCTTCTGCTGGATGAGGGAGCTTACGGCAGCGATGACAATGGAGTGGGCACGGAGACTCTGCCCATTCTGAGTGCTAAGAGTCAGGTCAGTGAGCAGGGAGGAGTGCCTGAAATCATCCAGAGTCTGGAACACTTCTGTAGGGTAAGTGGAACGATGGTATAATGACTTGGTGTCTTCGTGATACTTCTGTTCATCTTCATAGCAGGCTGATACCCCTTCTTGGCTCTCATCCTCAGCTTTATTCTCTTCTGTCTCTCCTTTTGGTACAGTGCGCCCTCCATCTTCTTCACACCCTGTTGTCTCATCAACACCTGCCTTGTCCACATCTTTGTTTTTAGTGTCGTCACCTTGGTGCACTCCCCCCTCCCTCTCCTCATTCGGCCCCTCAGTGTCACTTTGTTCCCACCCCTCTCCGCTCTCCTCACTTACCCTCTTGCAACGTGCAAACAGAGCCATGTCTTCACTTCACTTCACTTTACTTCACTTCACTTCCACAAACACACAATCCTCAGACACTTGCAATCCCAAATGGTCCTTCCGTGCAGCCAAATGATGGTCTGGTTTGAGATGATGTTTGTGCTGTTGTCTGGGTCTGTACTACACCTCAGTGCTTCTCCTTAGTTTATGATAACTGAGGCCCTTCTATAACTCTTCACTAACTGATCGCTATTTATACATCTCATATGACAGGTTTTACTCTGGGATCTAGCTCATATATCTCCCCCACAGCCAGAGCCAGAGAGCAGAGAGCTATGTGGGTCAAGGATGGAAGGTGAGTAGGAAAACAACATCAATGGATAGTAAAGGCAGAGAGGACAAACTAGCTAATGATTTATAATGTTGTTCCATGGTCCAATGTTTTCCACTTCTGGTCAGGTGAGCATGCTTTACTGTTCCAGCAGGGGCTTGTGAACGGGTGTACAGTATAGGACACAAGCCAAAGGGTCAGTATCATCATCATGTTAGTCATGGAGTCATGGGTGCTCTTCTCTTCCATCTCACCTTTTCTTCTCTCAATTGGGCAGCTGTGGCCTACTGGTTAGGGTTGCGGGCTGGTAACCGGAGGGTGGCCGGTTCGATCCCCGACCAGTAGGAGAAATGTGGGCGGGGGAAGTGGTAGAGCATTGCTCTCCCATGTCCACATTCACGGCTGAGGTGCCCTTGAGCAAGGCACCTAACCCCCAATCACTGCTCCCCGGGCGCCGCTGAAGGAAGCTCACTGCTCTGGGTTAGTGTGCTTCACTGTGTGCTTCACTACCCTGGATGGGTAAAATGCAGAGACTAAATTCAGAGTGTGTGTGTCACTATCTCAGCCGTTAAAACAGTCACTAGTCACTAGGGCTCCATTTCCAATTAACTCAATTAAATGTATTTTCTATGACAATTCATCTCTTCATCACTCATTTAATACATTCTTTCCTTGAATCTCCCCAGTAACCCTCTACCTAACAGACTCTCTCTCTCTCTCTCTCTCTCTCCCTCTCTCTCTCTCCCTCTGTGTCTCCCTCTTTCAAATTCAAATTCAAATATTGTTTGCATTGCTAAAGCAGAGCATAGACATACATTTACACATATCAACAAACAAACGTGTGTGTGTGTGTGTGTGTGTGTGTGCGTGTGTGTGACTGTGTGTGTGTGTGATTGTATGTGTGTGTGTGACTGTGGGTGTGTGTGTGTGTGTGTGTGACTGTGGGGGTGTGTGTGGGGGTGTGTGTGTGTGTGCGCGTGCGCTTGTGTGCGCGTGCGCTTGCGTGCGCGCGCGCGTGTGTGTGTGTGTGTGTAGAGCTTCACAGATTATAATCACTGTCCCTTGCCTTATGGCATTCATAGACATATTTGGCAGCAAGACCTGCTGTCTGTCCCTGCTGTCCAAGCAAGATTGACAGCATTTCCCGTTCCTCTAGATTTTGGAAGCCTGGGATTAGGCTCGTAAACCTGTCAAAGTATGACTTCCTTATATTATTGAATTTCTCACAGTGAAGAAGAAAGTGCACCTCTGTCTCGACCTCACCTGTTACGCAGTGACCACACATTCGTTGCTCTCTTGGCAGCCAGGATTTTCTTTGTCTGCCTTTTTCTATGGCAAGATAGTGGTCACTTAGTCTGTATTTGGTCAGGATCTGTCTCTGCTTTATATCTCTAACAGTAAAGAGATATTCTTCCAATTGGTATTCAGATTTTATGGACCGGTAACATTCTAATTTGCTTTGTTTTTTTGTCTCCTTTTGCCAATGTTCCAGATATTTTCTTTAGATTCTTGAATGATCGTATTGGTGTTCAGTTTGAAAGCAGCGCTTGTCTGAGAGAAGTTATTAATGACTGTTAGGGGGAGATTAGTTAGTCTCAGTACAAGCTGACTTAGAGGACTCTTTTCAGGGTTCAGATCTTGAGTTTTTACTGCATTAAAGTGCAGTGTGTCAGTGGGACTTGTTTGTAGATGTATCCAGAATTTGAGGGCTCTTTTTTGCATGTTGATGGCCAATGGGAATCTGCCTAGTTTTGTTCTGCATGCATTTGTTGGTGTTTTCTTTTTCCACTGAGTGGACCCCACCTCACTTCCATACAGCGCAATGGGCTGGATTACACAATCAAACATTTTGCACCAAACTTTAATTGGTATGTTTATGTTCCAGAAGTTTCTTTTTATTGCATATAGTGCTCTGCGAGCCTTTTCTTTTAGTGCATTCACTGCCATGCTGAAACTCCCTGATGCAGTTATAATCAAGCCAAGGTAAGTGTACTGCATCGTGTGATCTAGGGCGGTGCTGCCTAGATTGAAATGGTATCTGTGTTCCTGACATCTGGGCTTCTTTTGGAATACCATAATGTTTGTCTTTTTTAGGTTTACTGTCAGGGCCCATTGCTGACAGTATTTCTCTAGCAGGTCCAGGTGCTGTTGTAGTCCCTGTGCAGTGGGAGACATCAGCACCAGGTCATCTGCATAGAGGAGGAATTTAATTTCTTTGTTTTTTAGGGTAAGGCCAGGAGCTGTAGACTGTTCCAACTGTATCGCTAACTCATTGATGTAAATATTGAACAGAGTCTGACTGAGGCTACAACCCTGCCTCACCCCTCTTTTTTGGGTGAAGTATTCTGTAATTTTGTCGCCAATTTTCACAGCATTTCTGTTTTCAGAGTACATTTCCTTAACTAATTGGTAAACTTTACCCCCTACACCGCTTTGTAGAAGTTTATAAAATAGTCCTTCATGCCAGATTGAATCAAATGCTTTTTTGAAATCAACAAAACAAGCAAATATTTTTCTTTTTTGTGTTTGGTTTACATGTTTAGTTACTAGGGTGTGTAGAGTGTAAATGTAGTCCGTAGTGCGGTAATTTGGAAGAAATCCGATTTGACTTTTGCTGAGGACTCTCTCTCTCTGTCTGCCATGCACATCCATCTCTCTCTGTCCCTCTCTCATCATTTAACCCAAGGGTCCCCAACCTTTTTTGCACCACCGACCGGTTTAATGTAGGGAATTTTTTCACGGACCAGCTTCCAGGTGTCATTTTACACCACTTATTAGTCACGTTATCCATTCATATTGATGTGAATCAATCAATGGAGCGCGAGTTTGATAGAATGAAGCCCGGTCTGCTCATACACAAAAGCTAACATTAACGTTAGGTGGACCAACACCATTGTATTACGAACGTTAAGTGCATGAAAAATACAACTCACCATAACTCTGAATCAGTGCTTGGTCTCCATGTGCCAAAGCAGTTTTGAAGGCTTCATTGGCTCGTTTGCTAGCTTGTCGCCACATATTACAGTTTTTATCCATTGCTTTGGGCAATTTCACGAAACCGAAATTACATTCTCAAAGCTCTTAGTGCATTTGGCAAAATAGCCTATACGGTTCAGCACAACTACATAGATCACCTTCAAAAGGTCATATCTCACCCAAAACAGTTAAGTCAAGCTTCAAAACCAAATCATTTTCTCATACAAATAGTCAGTGCCCCCAAAATGAAAAGATGTTTCCCGAAAAGAAAAGGACATTCTCCAAGCTCTAAATATATTTGCCAAAACAACCTAGATGGTTTATCAAAACACTATGGCACACCTGCAAAAGGTCATATCTCTCCCAAAACAGACAACTCATCAATTAAAACTAATTCCTTTTCTCATACTAATAGTCAGTGCCCCCAAAATGAAAAGTCCCTTTGGCATTGTTTAAGCACTGCAGGTCAAAACGTTTAGATGTTTTGCCAGTATGCAGTGGACCATCGAAATATCCCTCAAGTGCACATTTCAATCTTGGCTCAGTCCTTTGACACTGAATGTTAACTGCAGTAGATGTTTTCTTTCCAGAATACTTTGTGTATCAAACAGAAAAAAATAAAATCAAGCATAGCCTACAAGGTAGCACTCATACTGCCATGGAAATTGTTACAGTTATTGCCATACATCGTGGTTACAGTAACAGCAAATGCGTACAGCACATTATACTGTCATACAATAAGCACATCAAAACTAAAATTATATAGCCTACACTAACATCACAACCTGGAGCTTCTGGGTATTGTATGGGCCAAGACTGGGAATGTGGGAGACTACACTATTCTCTAAAATGGCATCACACATGGTGATGTTGCCCCCGCGCTGGCCTGGGACATCCGCCGTTGCTCCTCTTTTTCTTCCTCCTCTTCCTCTAACAGGCAGTTGCCATTGGTTGTTTCCCTGGCCAGATGCTTCCATGTTCATAAATTGTACTGAACTTGGTCCAGCTCTAGATATTTGATGGAAGCATTTATACTCCTTGATAGGACCTGTCAGCTAACTAAACTTACTGTGTGATTGGTGATCGGATGTGTGAATCTCCCCCTTGATTAGTAAAGTTCTAGTTGCACCTGAAAATTACTGTAAGCTGATGATCCAAGAGATCCATATTACCGGATATACCATGATGTTTTTCATGGTATTATGTGCCTGAAAGATTTTGACAATAGAGTGAACTATTTTGCTGGTGATGATGTACTCAAGGAAATTATGCCAATATGTTTTGCAGAGAACAACCACTTGACTGAGAAG
This sequence comes from Sprattus sprattus, assembly GCF_963457725.1. Classification (NCBI taxonomy): domain Eukaryota; kingdom Metazoa; phylum Chordata; class Actinopteri; order Clupeiformes; family Clupeidae; genus Sprattus; species Sprattus sprattus. The sequence goes on from NC_137919.1 coordinate 982,057, forward strand.
CAACAGTCAGTTTAGACCAAGGTGTATTCAATTGGTAATTGGGCTATCTGAAGGCAATTGTACCTAACCATTTGCACAGATGTGCTAAATCATTTGAAATGTGTGCAAACTGTAGGCAATTGTACTTGTCATTTGCAAGTAGTTTCTAAAACAATTGCAATTTGATTACAGGAATGAGAAATGCCAATCTGTTGTGAAGCTGTGCCCAGTGGTTTCGAGGTTTGCACGTGTTGTTTTGAGAATGTAATTTCTGTTTCGTGAAATTGCCCAAAGCAATGGATAAAAACTGTAAACAGAGCGGACTTGGTGCGTGAGAATCACCTGTTGCGATAAACCCGTATTTTAAGTATGACTCCTGGTATTGTCTGTTAAAAGAAGCTTTCTTTTTTTGAGGTCGTAGGCTCCTCATCTGGCTCCTTAGTTGGCCTTTTCACCTTTGCAAAGAAGCTCTCCAAAGATGTTTGTTTTATTACTAATTTTCGCTAGTTTGCAGGGTTGTTTTTAGTGACATATCACGTGAACGAGACAAGCATCTTGACGTGACAAGAGGCACAGGCGAATGTTACGTCCGGGAAAATCCGGTAGTTTTTCAAAATAAAACACCTTTCAGACTAATAATTAATACAGCGGGAATTATATAAATTATTTATTCTTTCTGTGCGGCCCGGTAACAAATGCCTCACGGACCGGTACCGGGCCGCGTGGTTGGGGACCACTGATTTAACCCATCTCTGATAGAGCTTCCACAGTTAAATAAATACCACTCAGTCGCAAAAGCCAATTTATAAAGAATTTGCATTTTTGTTCAACCCAAGAACCCTTCCAGTGGAACACCCCTGAAGTGTCTGTTCCCCAAGTTACCTTTGTTTACCCCTGAAGTGTCAGTTCCCCTAGTTACCTTTGTTTACCCCTGAAGTGTCTGTTCCCATAGTAACCTTTGTTTACCCCTGAAGTGTCAGTTCTCCTAGTTACCTTTGTTTACCCCTGAAGTGTCTGTTCTCCTAGTTACCTTTGTTTACCCCTGAAGTGTCTGTTCTCCTAGTTACCTTTGATTACCCCTGAAGTGTCTGTTCTCCTAGTTACCTTTATTTACCCCTGAAGTGTCAGTTCCCCTAGTTACCTTTGTTTACCCCTGAAGTGTCAGTTCCCCTAGTTACCTTTGTTTACCCCTGAAGTGTCAGTTCCCCTAGTTACCTTTGTTACCCCTGAAGTGTCAGTTCCCCTAGTTACCTTTGTTTACCCCTGAAGTGTCAGTTTCTCTAGTTACCTTTGTTTACCCCTGAAGTGTCAGTTCTCCTAGTTACCTTTGTTAACCCCTGAAGTGTCTGTTCTCCTAGTTACCTTTGTTTTACCCCTGACGTGTCTGTTCTAGTTACCTTTGTTTACCCCTGAAGTGTCTGTTCTCCTAGTTACCTTTGTTTACCCCTGAAGTGTCAGTTCCCCTAGTTACCTTTGTTTACCCCTGAAGTGTCAGTCTCCCTAGTTACCGTTGTTTACCCCTGAAGTGTCAGTTCTCCTAGTAACCTTCCAGTGGAACACCCCTGAAGTGTCTGTTATGCTAGTTACCTTTGTTTAGCCCTGATGCTGTACACTACTTGTGCAGTAGCTTTAGTGCAGCATGAAATTATCAAGCGTTATCTCTGAAGCCTCCTCAAAGCACTCATCTCTCTCCATCTCTCTATTTATGAGTCAGTGAGGGGGAGTTGATGGGGTAAAAAACAAAGAATAACAAATAAAAAGATGAGTGTACTTTTGGTTTTATTCCAACTTGGACCAAGAAAATCAATCAACACATACAACAATATACAGTATGTACAAAAGCAATACATGAAAAATTAAACTAAACACACGTGTGCATATGCACTCACACACACACACACACACACACACACACATACACACTCTCACACACAAACACTCTTCTCTTATGCACACACACAAACGATCAAAATCAAGAAGAGGGTTAAGCACAATAACACTGCCTCATCTCCTTAAGTACTGCTGGTTTGATTTCCATCACTGGTGCATGGTCACTTTGCCTGCTAAAACACACCAGGGAAATTGCACATTCAAGAACAAAAAGGTAAGCATATTATTTATTTTGGCGGTAAACCTTGTCTGTCTCACCCAGAGACACGTTAAGATGGTTATTGCAAAGACCACAGTACCACAGCACACAACATACCACATCACACAACGCACCACATCACACAACGTACGAAAGCACACTATCATCTCAATCTGTGTATTTTCTTGTCTCTACAAGAAGGACTATGCTGAAGGACTATGTGGGTCAGTCATCAGCATGTAGTCTTACTTCCTTTGGGCCTAATGTAGAGACTTGGCTTACACTCCAAAAATAAAAACATCTGGTTAAACTCATCAGCTTATCTACAGAGTTGGGTAAAGATCTTTAAAGAACTCACTCCATGTTCGGGGAAATAAAGAATACAAGTCACAGAAATGTAATATAGCAGAAGCCTTGCCATGACTATTAGTCCCACATTACAGTATTATAACTCCACCAGGAAGTACCTCGAAGAAACCCAGAGGACATCCGCGGCACACAGCTCATTTATAGCAAACGTCTTTTTATTCCTCTCACTTCAAAAATGTGAGGTCTGGCATCATCAGAAACAGTATTCTTCGTACATACCATATTATTTGTGAGGTGTCAAAAAGGCTTAGTTTATCAGTCGTTTTGCTTTCGACATAACATTTCATGAGAGCATCTATGAAAGAGCTGCTAGGTTCAGACTGGGTGTAGGCAGCGTGTCCTACACTGCAAGGACTGCAGTGTTAGTAGCGTTCAGTTATCAACCTCTCAATCAGGTCACTCTTACATACCCACACATCATATATAAATCACATGTTCAAGGGAAGGACAAGTAGACAGTGTTATCCAATAGCTTTGCTGACCTCCCACACACAAGGTTAAGCACAGTCTTGGGGTTATCTTTGGTTTATCAACAAAGAATCCCTTTCACATTTCAAACAAGTCCATGAGTAATCCAGGATGAACCTTTCTACAAAGGAGATCACACAGAACGTGTTTGGGCCAGACCAGACCTGCAACATGTCTGACAAAACAACATTTAAGACTAAAAGTAAAACTTCAGAAAGGAAAAAGGCTTTTTTTTTTGTTGTCTTTCACCCATGCAATGGATCAGCTAATCTCCACCTAATTAGTTGAATTTGTCCTAAGTCCAAGAAATGTTTAGTTGCTAAGCACCTCTAATGTCTACACCTTGATTAAATACATTTGGGACATTAAGTAGGGGTGAGTAGGGACCCAGAGATACATCAGAATGACTCACTCTACATGAGAGGACACATACATGCTAATTATAATGGCTGCCACTAGAACTGTGGGCAGTCCCTATCTACTGAGGTAGGGAAGACAGGTTCTAGCTGTATTACTGAAGAGCGTAATAACATTACCAATGGCTTGTGCTTTTAGTTTGGCTTCCTTGCACCACAGTGCCTCAACAAGACCGACACATGGACACAATCCCAAGGACTACACTACAAAGGCAAGCAATGTAACATCACAAAATCTGTCTATACAATACAAGTGTATTTGGTTGGCTTGTGTTTCCTCAGTATACCAACACAGGATAAGATATTAAGAGTCTGCCAGTTGATGGCTTTGTAAACACATTTTCAATTTAATGTTCACGATTCTGTGATTGTGCTTAGGCTTCTTGTAAGGGGTGCTTCAGTTCAGGCTGAGACTCGCACGTAGCCACTTCAGATTGCATAGTTATGTCACATACTTCTCCCACAAACGGCCT
>NC_137919.1:990850-995850 GCF_963457725.1 Sprattus sprattus
ATACCATCTCCCATAGTTTGGGGGCCTACTTTTATCTCAACATACAGGAGCATTTTTGCCTTAAGCACTCTAACCATATGCGATGTAATCACGTCGCTAAACCCATACATTATTGCCTGTAATCACGTCGCTAAACCCACACATTATTGCCTGTATTCGAACACGTTAGATATCATCCTTCCAACTGTGCCCTTTCTATCCCCCGCGCCAGCCTACTGAAACAGCTGTGGTGTGCGCTTTCATTACGTAATGCTTGCGCGCAGCTTGTCATTGCGTGATAACTCTGGACAGATCCGACGGTTTTTTTTTTTCTTTCTAAAACGCTTAACTGTAGTTGTTGTCACTATACACTACACTACATGTCAACATCGTACAACGTCATCTGTGTATTATTACAGCTAAATCATCCAGAAATGAAACCGACCACAACACACTTCAAAACTATCATCGTTTGGCTTCAGGCTATGTGACAACACGCGCTTGTTCGCTACCGTAAATAGCCTGTCACTTTTAGTCGGTTGTAAACACTTACCTTATACTGCACAAGCTATTCTTCCCAGCATGTTCACACTAAAACAGTCCATGAATTAATATTCAGTGAATTGGGATTCAATCACGACGGATCCGTACTTTGCATCACAGCGGGAGCCTGGATCGGTCCCAGACTGCTTGTCATTGTAATCCCACGGTGCCAGTCAGTCCTGGGCGAGTAACAGCGCAGGGGTGTCGAGAGCGCGCCTGCCATAAATAAAATTCCAAAACATGGGACGGGGGCGCGCAAATCTGCAGGGAGGAGACAGAAGACAGGCGTTTTCAATCCACCAATCCATGACCTGATAAGTGGACGAGACGGAAAGAAAGCCTTCTGCGTTCAAAACTTGCTTCAACAATATTTCCTGTAGAAAACTGTCCTTGTGGCGTGTACGTTTCAGGCATAATCTACGTAACTGTGTATAAATCTGTCGAAATTCTCCAATTGAGAATGTAAGAGTGAGCTAACTGCCCGTACATTTTTTTTTACTTTCTGTAGGCTAAACATTTGAATGAGGACCTGACATTGGTATATTTTATATCGTTAACCTGTATGCTCCAACTTCTCTGTCTGAGTTTTATTAGGTTTCTGTAAAGCAATGTTTGCCAATGCTGAAAAGTGCTGTTCAAAATAACAAAAAATGTATACACCTGGCAGTGTTATGCTGTTATGAAATAATTATTTCAACTAGCCTATATTATGAATAAACAACAGGCTAGATAACATTTCGATTTTAAAATGACAAGTCAATGACCACATTCCCCATTGGTTTAGTTACTCAAGCTGTACTGGTTATATGTATTATCATTTGTAGCCTACATTAGCCTATATTGTTATGGAGGCACAAGAATGATATACCCCATATATCAAATATAATGCACCTCTCCCCCCCCTGTCTTAATAGTGGAACAGTACCATCATGGTGCAGACATGATCCCTGCCCCACCAGCCTGTGTGTGTGTGTGTGTGTGTGTGTGTGTGTGTGTGTCTTAATAGTGGAACAGTACCATCATGGTGCAGACATGATCCCTGCCCCACCAGCCTGTCTTCAGTTACGTTGTGACATGATCCTTATCTTCCCCCGCCCCACCCCTCCCCTCCCCTCCCCCACCCCAACCAACACCCACCCAACTGTTGGCGACCTTTGGCTCAAAGAGAAGTTTTGATCCCTTTGGAGAGTCCGCTAATTAAGCACACACACACACACACACACACACACACACACAAATACACACACACACACAGACGTTCAGATCCCTTTGGAGAGTCCGCTAATTAAGCATGATTACCCATAATTATTGCCCAGATTAAAATGAGTGATATCTACCAGATCCCAGGAGTTTACAAACAAAACGAAACTGGGAAATACTGGTCCCCTTCGCCACACACACGCACACACACACACACACACACACACACATACACACACACACACACACATACACACACACACACACACACACACACATACACACACACACACACACACACACACACACACACATACACACACACACACACTCACTCACACACACACATACACACACACATACACACACACAGAAACACACACATACACACACACATATAGAGGACATGATTTATAGGAGACAGGCAACCCAGACGGCCAGTTCCACAAACGAGCAGAAGCCATGGGTAATTTCCTTTCCCACGAGGCTGTGTGTTTAGGTTCCTCTCCACCAGTGAAGGCCTTAAAGCTGTAGTTGGGCGCACACACACACACACACACACACACACACACACACACACACACACACACACACACATAGAGGCTGTGTGTTTAGGTTCCTCTCCACCAGTGAGGGCCTTAAAGCTGTAGTTGGGCGCACACACACACACACACACACACACACACACACACACACACACACACACACACACATAGAGGCTGTGTGTTTAGGTTCCTCTCCACCAGTGAGGGCCTTAAAGCTGTAGTTGGGCGCACACACACACACACACACACACACACACACACACACACACACACACACACACACACACACACACACACACACACACACACACACACACACACATAGAGGCTGTGTGTTTAGGTTCCTCTCCACCAGTGAGGGCCTTAAAGCTGTAGTTGGGCGCACACAAGGAAGCACATGTTTAAGATGTGCTTGTATGATGTACACTTTGTCCCATCCCAGTGTTCACCCCCTGTACAAATAAGCATTGGAAATACATTGTGAGAAGGCCAAATCAATGGCTGACATAACGACGGGTTTCTATTACACTCAAAAAATGTAATTCTTATGGAAATGTAAAGTAATCAACAAGTACATGTTATCATAATGCACAAATTGCCTCGTTAAATTGCATTAAACACATTGGAATTATTATTATACAGTTGTATATTATTATTATTATTATACTGAAATATTAGGATACATGAGATTTACTCTGACCTCATTACATTAGTCACTGCAGAACTTTTTCAACTTTTGAAAGAATGTCAGAGTTAACTGTATTTAATTTATGAAGCTTCTCATTTATTTTAAATTCTGCACAGATATTCTGATCAGTTCAGTGTGCGGTTGCAGGGGGAAAAGAAAAACTTTTACTGTATGTGTGTGTGTGTGTGTGTGTGTGAGATAGTGTAACTGTGTATATACTTTTACTGTATGTTTTTCAACAAACCCTCATCAAAGAGGAAGAGAGAGGACATCCATCCTTCACTGAGAAAGAGGTCAGTGTCATTTGTTGATGGAGGGGTGGAGATCATTAAGTTAAGATAGTGTTACTGTGTAGTGTGTGTGTGTGTGTGTGTGTGTGTGTGTGTGTGTGTGTGTGTGTGTGTGTGTGTGTGTGTGTGTGTGTGAGAGATAGTGTAACTGTGTATATACAAGCAGCAGTGTAAACAGGAGATGCTGGGTGCGATAAGGAAATTAAGGAAAAGGGTGCAACTCAAATAAACACTGAAAAGACACACTCACACACATAAACACACACACACACACACACACACACACACACACACACACACACACACACACACACACACACACACACACATACAAACACAAACACACACACTCATACCACACACACACAGAAAATACTCATGGACAGATGACCGCTCACAGACTCTCAAAGACTGTGAGGAGTGATGCAAGGCTCAGACTCTGGAGCACACTCACTGGCACACTACCGCTGCGTGCGGAGAACATAGCCCAAGGAACACTGGCAAGCTGCAACTGTAGGGCACGGCTCTGAAGCACACTGGCACACTACAGCTGGAGGGCACGGCTCTGAAGCACACTGCCACAGTACAGCTGGAGGGCACGGCTCTGAAGCACACTGGCACACTACAGCTGGAGGGCACAGCTCTGAAGCACACTGCCACACTACAACACTACAGCTGGAGGGCACGGCTCTGAAGCACACTGGCACACTACAGCTGGAGGGCACAGCTCTGAAGCACACTGGCGCACTACAGCTGGAGGGCACGGCTCTAGACCACACTGGCACACTACAGCTGGAGGGCACGGCTCTTTAGCACACTGGCACACTACAGCTGTAGGGCACGGCTCTGAAGCACACTGCCACAGTACAGCTGGAGGGCACGGCTCTGAAGCACACTGCCACACTACAGCTGGAGGGCACGGCTCTGAAGCACACTGGCACACTTCAGCTGTAGGGCACGGCAGCTGTGTGCGGAGAACAGCTAACTTAAGGAAGGCACACAGATAAATGAGAAACATTATGGGAACGAGGACCATGCAAGTCGCTCACCTATCGGATTGAAAGTTAGCATTCGTTATCTGCGTAGTAGGGATGGACTGTTTGCTGAGACATCATCTTTGAGTCTGTGACATCATCTTTGAGGCTAAGAAAGCAGGTGAGTCAATCTGCTGAACAGGTCATTACAGAGACCGTCACAGGGACGACCAACAGCAGATCTTGGAGACGGCTCATTTCACATTCATTTGTTTGGAACCACAAACAGAGACAATAGCCTGCGCAGATTATGAATCAGAAAAGGCAACCATCCTGAAGACTTCTTTTGCTGTGATTTTTTTATTATTGTGTTAGATGTTCACAGGTGACCTGACAGAGAAAGACATTGATTGATTGACATAGATTGTGATTTGGCAGATTCTGAGGAGGATCGTAGACTGATAGTTCATTAAGTTAACTGGACCATTTCATTAAGAGCATTTAAATGGTTGCAACTTTAAAACTCCCTTGCAGAAATGTGCAAAATCTAAGCAGTAAAACTAAATGCATTTAAAAAAAGAAAAAAATGAAGCATTCTGATTTCCTCGAACCCGACCAATCCTGGCCGAGCTTTATGCGCCCCGCCCCCCGCCTGCGCCTCAACACCCTGGACTTCTCGGACCTGTGGGACGATGAGGACCTCCAACTGGACATCCAAGAGGACGATACCATCCTCACGTCCTCGGGCTCGGACTGCGCCCCTCCGACCCCCCCCTTGCCT
>NC_137919.1:998350-1018350 GCF_963457725.1 Sprattus sprattus
CCTATAAGGCTACAGACCTTCTACCATCTCCACATTTAGTCATTTAGCAGACACTTTTATCCTAAGCGACTTACAAGGATGTATACACATTTTTACATTTACACTGATGGCACACTGCACATCAGGAGCAATTAGGGGTTTAGTGTCTTGCTCAAGGACGCTTCGACAGGGAATCGAGCTAGAAACCTTGTGATTACTAAACGCTTGGCTCTGTAAATGGGCAATAAATCAAGTGTCTCAGGCTCAAGTTCAGATATTAGCTATCTTTTGCCAGCATCAAACACTACACCTTTAAGACTACAGACCCTTTACCATCTCCCTCTGCAGAAGCTCCAGGCTCTGGTTCCTACGGAGGAGGAGCTGAATCTGATCAAGGAGGCCAAGGCCCAGAGCCCTCGCTGCCCCCTGGCCCCAGCTGAGAGCTGCCTACTGACTCTGGGGGGCATCCAGCACTTGAGCTCCAGGCTTCATCTTTGGGCCTTTGCTCTTGACTATGATGCACTGGAGAGGGTAGGCCTACGTCTAACAAAGGGAAGAGAGGAAGGGAATAGTCGGGAAAGGGAAGCATTCATTTAAAAAGAGTATGGTGTAAAAGCTGATTATTACAACGTTTTTGGTTCATGGGATTTGCTTTGGAGTAATAGAGTGTTGACTTTCCTGATAATGGGAACTGGCTGCTTTGATGTGCTGAGTGTTTCTGTGAGAGTTTAGTGTGGTTTGCTGTTTGATTTGCTTCATTGAAGTCTTGCTTTTAGGAGATTGCAGAGCCTCTCTTTCATCTCAAACTTGCCATGGAGCAGCTGGCAGCCAATCAGACTTTCCGATGTATCCTGGCAACAGTGCTGGCAATAGGGAACTTTTTAAATGGCTGCAAGGTGAGATTCAGTCTTTTCTCTCTGTTTCTCCTTTCTTTTGGTCTCTAATTTACAGAGCACTCTACCATTTCAAACGTCCCTATGTTTGCGTGAGCTACATGCATATACACTCATGGAAGATCTAGGGCCTCTGGCCCTCTGCTAGCACAAGCAGGGGCACACTCACTGTCACACACACGCACACACACTCACTGTCACACACACACACACACACACACACACACACACACACACACACACACACTCTCTTGGTCTCCGGGTGACATTCTGCTGAGTCCTGTGTCTGTGACCTTTGCAGGCACGAGGCTTTGAGCTGAGTTACCTTGGCAAGCTCTCGCAGGTGAGAGATACCCACGGCCGCCAGCCCCTGTTACATCACGTGTGTGTGCTACTGCTGGAGATCTACCCAGAATGCTCTGACCTCTACTCGGACATCACTGCCGTCAACCGGGCCAGCAAGGTGAGTGCTGCACAGAATAGATCATGTTGAATAGAATAGAATATAAATAGAATAGAGAATGTATAATAGAATAGAATAGAGCATGTTGAAAAGAATAGCATAGAATTTAAATAGAATAGAGAATGTTTTATAGAATAGAATAGAGAATGTATAATAGAATAGAACAGGGCACGTTGAATAGAATAGAATATAAATCGAATAGAGAATGTATAATAGAATAGAACAGGGCATGTTGAATAGAATAGAATATGAATAGAATAGAGAATGTTTAATAGAATAGAATAGAGCATGTTGAATAGAATAGAATATAAATAGAATAGAGAATGTATAATAGAATAGAACAGGGCATGTTGAATAGAATAGAATATAAATCGAATAGAGAATGTATAATAGAATAGAACAGGGCATGTTGAATAGAATAGAATATGAATAGAATAGAGAATGTATAATAGAATAGAACAGGGCATGTTGAATAGAATAGAATATGAATAGAATAGAGAATGTATAATAGAATAGAACATAAATAGAATAGGGCATGAAGGGCTGCAATGAGGGTTTGGTCAGAGCATAAAACTGCACTGCTTATGTATAAGAGTCATACTGATAAGAGTAGGTGTGTGCAGTGTATTTTCTTGTCTTGCTAAAATAAAATATATACATAAATATGATGATGGAAAGTTATATTACACTGGTAAAATACTGAGGACTCAAATACCACTGAAAGCTTACCACAGTTTATGCGTTTCCTTGCCCACTCTGATACAAAGCCCTTGGCATATGCTCTCCCACTGCTGCCTAAGGGCTAGGCTTAGCTATTAGTGTAACCCTTAGCTGACCTGCCACACAACAACTGACTCTGGAACAGATGTCAGAACCCTGATCAGACATCTCCCGACCTAATCTGCCACTGTATGCTCCAGAGTAAGCTACTGTTTGGGTCGTAACATTGTTCTGCATACAGAGTGTTTTTTGTGTGTGTGTGTGTGTGTGTGTGTGTGTGTGTGTGTGTGTGTGTGTGTGTGTGTGTGACAGTGAGTGTTTTGTGGCCACTCTCACTGATATCACTCTGACAATCACTCTGAGAAGGCTCAGAGGTTAATCTCATTGTGTTTATATTTTCTGTCATTGTTTTGTTTTCCCTCTGTCTCTCTATGGTATTATCTCCTCTTCCTCTATACGTCCTCATTTCGCCTTCACCCCACTCCATTTATCCTTGTTATTATGTCATCCTTTCTCTGTCTTATCGCTTGTTTCTTTCTCATCTTTCACCTTTCTCATATAAACACTACACAACTGCCTAACATTCTTCTATTCTACCTCTCCGTCTCTCTTTCTCTTCCCCTCTCTCTCTCTCTCCCTCTCTCTCCCCCTCTCTCTCTCTCTCTCTCTCTCCCTCTCTCTCCCCCTCTCTCTCTCTCTCTCTCTCTCTCTCTCCGTCTCTCTCTCTCTGTCTCTTTCTCTCTTCCCCTCTCTCTCTCTTTCTCCCCCTCTCTCTCTCTCCCCCCTCTCTCTCTCTCTCTCCGTCTCTCTCTCTCTTCCTCTCTTAGTGTGATTACGCTCAAGTGCAGTCAAACCTGGCCCACCTGGAGGCCCACTGCAAAGCCTCATGGGAACAGCTGCGGCTGCTGGAGAAGGAAGGGGACAGGAGGGGCAAGGGCAAGGGCAGTGGGGCAGCAGACAGGTCCGCCGGGTCTGGAAAGGAGGGGTGCCTCCGTCAGAATTTCCCCCAGTTTCTGAAGGAGTGCGTGGAGAGACTGAAGGTGCTCAGGGCTGTCCACAGACGAGTCATCAACAGGTATTTCATTACTCGAGTCATTACTCTGTCCAAAGGGGGCGCTATTTGGCATGCTTCATCTGTCCAAAGGGGGCGCTATTTGGCATGCTTCATCTGTCCAAAGGGGGCGCTATTTGGCATGCTTCATCTGTCCAAAGGGGGCGCTATTTGGCATGCTTCATCTGTCCAAAGGGACACTATTTGGCATGCTTCATCTGTCCAAAGGGACACTATTTTTTCGTGCTTCATCTGACCAAAGGGACACTATTTGGCATTCTTGATCAGTCTAAAGGGACACTATCCTAAACACAAACACACAAGTGAAAAACATATGCCTCACTTTCTCTCTACTTTTATGTTTGTAGATTTCATGCATTCCTCCTGTTTCTGGGTTACTCTCGTGCCATGGTAAGAGAGACCAGTGTGGAGGCCTTCTGTAAGACCGTGAGTGACTTCGCCCTGGAGTACAGGGCTACACGGCATGCCATCCTACAGCAGAGAGAAAAGGAGAAAGAGAGGGAGGGAGACAAAGAACGAGAAAAGAGAGGAGACCTCACCCCTCAGTCTAAGCCAAAACAACAGACTCAAACACCATCTCAGGTAAAATATCCACAAGACCAAATCTGGGGGAAATATTGCATACAGGAGGGGAACAAATTCCCCCCTAATCACTGCCAATTTTGTACGTCTGGAGGAACAGACGCGGGATAGACTTCCCTCTGTCACCTGAGCATCAGGCAGATGTTCTCCTTTCAGGGAAAGATTAAAGTGATGATGGGGCTACTTCAATAAGCTAGCAATGTCCTTGAAACCTACATAATGCCACCATTATAGACCATGACATAATGTATTATCTCCCTCTGGAACGAAATACTGTTTTCTGATTGGCTAATGGGGTGTACATTAAGCTTGTATAACCGGACACCTTGTACGTAGGCCCAGTAGAAAAGTTAAATCGCTGATGGGGCTACTTCAATAAGCTAGCAATGTCCTTGAAACCTACATAATGCCACCATTATAGACCATGACTCATAATGTAATATAATATACTGTGTGTTATTCGTGCTTACAGGAAAGCCTTGAGCAATACAAACTAGAGAAGATCCTGAGGGCTCCGGAGCCTTCTGCTAATAGACTGGACCTCATGATGGGCAGACACCGCAGCAGAACACCAGACAAGAGAGGTCCGGACTACACACACGTGTACACTACACACTTCACACTTCACACACCTTCACACTATATACACCTGCCTCCCAGTTGTCGTTCGCATCTGTCCTCACACATGTCAATGACATCACAGACTCAAGCTTATACAATAATCGGCGATAGCCTGCTTTGTGAGCCTGGTACGGCTAAATAAATGTAGGAACAACTGTTACCTGAGGAAACCCCTGCAGAGCTAAGCAGATAAATGGAATTTGTTTATTTTTTTATTTCTTCTAAAATAGTTTTTGTCACTTCTGTCTTGCAGGTCTACACATACGTGGGCTTAAATGGTGACGCCAACTATATCCCTCATCTACAACAGCAAATTTGCTTCTCTGTTAAATGCCATTTGTTATATCTTCATGCACTGCACAAATGTAATAAACGATGGTTGCTCTAATGTTTTGACCCCATGGGGCCTTTGTGTGAATCCTTTGATTTTTACTTTATATACATTTACATTTAAATGTTATCAATATAAGAAAATGTAAAACAGATAGGCCTATATTATCATCAGACACATCCATGTCCAGATCTGCTAGTAGGCAGGCCTGCACAATTGCAAAATTGTGTCCGTAGTAGCCTCCAGAAACACATTTTGCTTATCTATACAGAAGGTTTTCTTAAGTAGGTATGTCAGGGGAGTATTTAAAAGCCCTGCATTATTTACCAGCTGATAAAATGCCTTAGACTAGCCTACATGTGCTGCAGATATTGATTAACTTGATGCAAAGTGATTGTGTCTGTTATGGCATGTCAATTGTAGCAGTAAACCCTAAACCAACAAAATACATCTATAAAAAAATACATCACTTAAAGTTTAGCTTAAAGTTTGACAGCACTGTCAGCACAACTCTCACACAATCTAGATGATATCAGAGATGTGAGTAGTCACGTTGGTACGTTTCAGCCGTCACTTTGAATACGTAAGGAGTTAACGTCATCGTGCTTCCTAATTTAACATCCAATTGAATCCCTTGTTTCTTTAAATCGATCCTCCTGTAATGATTGTCATTTACAAAATCCAATGAACAACAAGATATTCTATTTGTAGCCAATGAAATATCGGCTCTGTCAATGTAGGCGTGGCAGTCGTTTGTCTCGAGCGGTTTCCGACGCCATTTCATAAACTGAGAAGATAACAACTGAACAAAACCACTGTGGATTGTGCCATCGAGTATTACGAGGGCGAATTTTAATCATTTTTAGTCTTAAGCTCCTGGTGAGTATTTTCATACGAGAGATTTTTGTCATATTTTTTTCCTGCCTCTGAACTATCTTTGGAGCATTTTTGTTTTTATTTTTAATGCATTTTTCTGGCTGGTTCATTGAGTCTGTGTTGGCTTAGTGGCGTACATTTTGTGATGCTGCAGAGGCAGTCTTCTCGTGACGGTTGGCTTTGTTGGACAACAACCTTTTTTTATTTGTTTTTGAATGAATTTTTTTCTCCTTTTCCCCTCGTGTGCCCCTAGAACAAGTGGTTTGTGTGTTCGAAACAGATTTTTATAAGTAAGGTGGAAGATCGGTTTTGATCTGAACGGAGTGAGTGAGTGTGCAAAACGACAAGGGGGTTCTGCATTTTTCTCCTCTTATCTGGACTTAGAAACGCTTTTTACTCGGTCTGTATTTTCTCTTGCCAGTACGCGATATGCTGCAGGAAGTTGACTTAATAGGTATTTATTGACTGTTGCAGTTATTTTTCCCGGTATTTTTGTTTTTGTGGTTCATTGATAAGCTCTGCAGGCTTCCAGTAGGATTCGGTCAGATGACGTAATCTTGAAGGGAGGATTTTTAAAATGATTTAAAGATGGCTTTTTTTTCTTTTTATTCTTTTTAAACGGACTCTCAGGATTATCATAGCAACGTTTTGAGTATTTTGGAACATACAACTGATAATGCAAGTGCATTTTGGGTGTAATATGTGATCTCTGTTGGGTGATTTTATTCGTATATTAAAAGGAGAAAAAAAAAGAATGATTCCCGCGAATTGTGTCCAACATTAATGCATGAGCTTCTGTGGAAATGTATTATGTCTATCAAGATCTAATTCTAGACTACCAGGCCAATGCAGGAGGATAAAGCCAGCAGATAAGGCCTTAAGTTGCATTCTTTTATTAGGTGTAGCCTACAAGCAAAGGGTTCAGGTAACGGTTTGTGTTGTGGAAATCAGTATATTAGTTATTTTATTGTTTCTGTCTCAAACTTCAAACTTCTGCATGAAGTCCAAGGCCCCAACATAGAGACGCATTAGTATTGGGTGGAACAAGGCCCACAACAGCAGGAGACTGGTCGATAGACTACTAAGCTACCCTCTAAAATGATACTGCTGGCTAAACGAGTCCGTTGGGGGAAAGTGCAACACAGCAGAACTGCGCAAGGTTAACTTTGAACAGAAAGTAGCCTAGGCCATGCCCTCCATGGAGGCAACACAAGTCACACACACTGAATAGGGAATCAGCACCACAGTGGGCATATGATGGTTTCCATGGTAACTTTGGGTTAAAACAAATGTGGACCCTTGCCCTAGGCCGGTAGTGGTACATAAATCATAAAAATCACAATCCCTGTTTAATATAAGTCTTCATTTCTCATGACCAGACTAGGTTATTAAAGTGTATTCGTGTCCTGTGTGCAAATGTAAATACTAGCCTATAATGTATGCACTCAGGCTTTGGAGAGAATGTGTGTGGTAGCCCAACATTTATTTATAATGTTTTAGCAAAAAAAAAGATGACTGTCTGTTGACTAATCGATATCAGTTGTGCATAAAGTGTGACTTCAAATGCCTGCTGTCCACAACTCTCTTGTGGTTTTTGCAATTTTTTTTTTACCACCAGAGCCCAACGCTATCTATTGCAGCCTCACAGACATCAGATAGAAATGCCAGTCCCAAAACGTAAACATGAAAACCATTTCAAGGCAGACTGGCAAGTTCCCAAGAGGAGGGTGATCATCACAAAATCTCACCCCTAGTGACATTGACCTAGTCCTAAATTTACATCCCTGGCAAGCGCTGCTAGAGTCTGCCTGCCTCATTATTCCTGAACTTCTTGATGCCTATTTTCTAATGCTTGTTTTTTCCTCCCCTTTTTGTAGTTTTTGAGGCAGCTATTTTGAGCCACGACACTGTAAGTTGGTTCATTTTTTTGTCACCCTCCGCCCTTATGCCAGCTCCTTGTTTTGTAATCACCTCCTAGTCTGTAGATGCAAAATCCCTTAAAGTATCTTTAGACGTTTGGCTTGTTACACAAGATGGCTTGATGGTTTTAGTTGAGCTGTGTGCTTGAAACTGTAGTACAAGTTGATTCTTTTTTTGTCAACCAATAGACTGGAAATCGGAGGCAAGTTAGGTTTTTGTGCTGTTGATTTTTCCGTATTTTTCCTTGACTTAACTTGACCCGACACATTTCCCATCACAAGTTTAATCTTTCCATGAACACCTGTAGGCAACACACCCGTGCAGTATGTTGGTGAACTATGTTGATGAGAAGCTTCAGCCCCACAAGTAGTGAAACACAATCTGATTGGCAATCACTGACCCACAAAGGAAACCAGTCAAACTAGCCTTTGAAAGCTTCCCTGTCCAATGCCACTATTGCTCCGATAAAACACAAATACTAATTGGGAATGTGCCTTTAGTTAAAACACTATGCACCTGACTTGTGGATCTGAATAATGTATGTGAAATTAAGCTTGGGTGTTCTCTGTCTTATTTGCTGTAGTGTTCCCCCACACTCTGATATTTTTCACTTCAGTCACAATATATTCCCTGTAGTTGCATTCTGTCTTTTTCTGGCCAAGTGTCCTAGCATCTGCTTCCATAATCTTAGAAGTGTTTTAAGTTTAAGTATTTGAAACTGTTATGTAAAGGAACACTGGATTAGGCCTGCTAATGAAAGCTTTTTTCAAGGTGGAATGAAATTAACAACACAAGAGAAAATGTCAGAATTAGACATCCCTAAAACATTTGCCCAAACTAACTGTTACCACAAATGTATGTCCACTAAGCACAGGTAAGAATTTGGATTGGCCTACTTTCTCATCCCATGAAGTCCAACTAAGACACACAGGCACACTCACATAATCCAATTTGTGCCATAAACCTGTTTTGGGTGTTCAATCCAATGACTGATTGCAATACTTAAGACCCCCAGGGACAGAGAATGAAACACTTCAGCAGCATTTCAGACGCACTATGCATCACTGGGTACTGCCAGCAGTACTCTTGCTTGTGACATTTTTGCCATGGGCTGCTTTCTTTTCAATTCAATTTTATTTATATAGCGCCATAACAATAGAATTGCCTCTAGGCGCTTTACAGAGCCCAGAGCCTGAACCCCCTTAGTGCAAGCACAATTTCACTTTTCAGACCCATCTGTCAGATAATGTTTACTCAAAGCCACATTAGCCTCACAAAATGTGCTGATACTACAACACCCAACCATTCCCTCGATATTGATTATCCACATTCATCTAAACTCACACTTACGCGTCTGCTGATAGATATATGGGGACAGATGCCTAGTCTGCAGTTTTAAAGTGGTTAGCATGATGAGTAGCACATCCAGAGTCCAGTGCTGAGGCCTTAAGACGACTCCTAGTCCAGTGCTGAGGCCTTAAGACGACTCCTAGTCCTGTAGTGCACTCTACTGACCTTAAGACGACTCCTAGTCCTGTAGTGCACTCTACTGACCTTAAGACGACTCCTAGTCCTGTGCTGAGGCCTTAAGACGACTCCTAGTCCTCTAGTAGTCCTGTAGTGCACTCTACTGGCCTTAAGACGACTCCTAGTCCTGTAGTGCACTCTACTGACCTTAAGACGACTCCTAGTCCTGTAGTGCACTCTACTGACCTTAAGACGACTCCTAGTCCTGTAGTGCACTCTACTGGCCTTAAGACGACTCCTAGTCCAGTCCTGAAGTGTAGTGCACTCTACTGACCTTAAGACGACTCCTAGTCCTGTAGTGCACTCCACTGGGCTGCATGGAGACTGCTATCTCTCAGTCTAGCTTCCTCTTTGTCACATGACTTTGATGTGGCCACAGCTGTCCATCCAATACAAATATCTTTGAGGGATGAGGAAGCATATTAGTATGGGTAATTGTTTGAAAATAATCAAAAATGGGATAAGTGTTTTTTTATATAAATATATATATACATTTTCACCTCCTAATGTTTGGAGCAGGTAGTAGATCTGTTCTTTTATTTGTGCTTCTCACTGCCTCCACACGAGGGCAGCGTTAAGCACACCAGACTTTTTAAAACATTCTTGGTATTCCAACTGTGATGCTTGTCAGGTTATTTTTACGTGTCCTTATCCCAGTTTAGATGTTTGAGAGCCCCCTCCTGCCCAACCCTTCATGCCAGCCATATTACCCATGATGCACTGCTGTTGAGCTGCGTCCCACTGGTGCCCTATAATGACCCTCTTCTCTCCTACAGACACAGTGACAGGCCGACGACCCCGCAGAACCACAGACACTATGGAGTGAGTGCTGGTTATTTACACCCCGAAATACACTATGACCTGCCAGAACCTGAATACAACTACACTGCACTGAACACTGGAAACCACTTCATAATTATATGATAGATTACTGAACACACACACACACACACACACACACACACACACATACATATCAACTGCACTGCACTGAACACTGGAAACCACTGCATTTATACGATAGATTACTGAACATACACACACACGCACACACACACACACACACATACACATCAACTGCACTGAACACTGGAAACCACTTCATAATGATGCGATAGATTACTGAACATACACACATCCACACACACACACACACACACACACACACACACACACACACATACATATCAACTAGACTGCTGCCCCTGGGTCACACTGTTGTCTGGAAGGCTGTCTGCCAAATAATGACAAAACATCCATTCCACAAAAGCGCACATATTTCTTTGTTTACTGACAAGCCAATGCTCGACCATCACATTCTCCAAAGTGATTTAAATGTGCACTCACTACACTAAATCCCAATGTCACAGAGCAGACACTAGAGTAAATCTAGATCTAGAGATTGTCCGTAATGGTGGACTGTCTAGTCTGGATGAACCTTTGGTACAATTTAACTGGGCAGTTTCATTTGACATATTTTCTTGATCCAGATCCTTACACATCTGCAGTCTGGTGTGGTGTTCTTAGTTTTTTATCCTAAACACCTTGAACATTAAGCATGCAGAGATGTGGTCAGTTTGGTAGATTCCTGCAGGAAGTCCTTTACATTACACACACACACACACACACACACACACACACACACACAGTATCTTACATGGTGTCTTCACAAATGTAGAGAAAGTCTTTTGTGTCTAGTTTGCTGAGGGTTTAATGTGACAACCTGAGTATTTTGAGCAATAATATAAATGACACAATGGAGACATTTAAGTAGAGTAAGACCACACAGGTCGTAGGTTCACTGTGGTGTGCAGTGTGCAAATATTCTATCTCACACACACACACACACACACACACACACACAGAGACACAGAGACACAAACACACAGTATCTTATGACCACAAAGATAAACACTCAAAAACAATGATTGTCTTTCATCGGTGGTCTGTCTGTGATCCTTTGCCATCTCCCCAGCCCACACACCTTTTATACACTGCCCATCTTAGCAAGTATTATATCCTTATGTAAGGTACCCATGCGGAATAGCGCCCCCTTTCTGTGGAACACTTACTTGTGGCTGGTAACTCATCCCCCACTCTCTCTCTTTCCCTCTCCCCTACTTTCTCTTGTTTCTTCACTCTCTTTTCAATTTCTGCCTTTTTTTTCTCTCTCCTCGTTTACCTTCATGTCGTTTGATCTACCATACCCCACTCCTCACCTGCTCATCTTCCATACCCTGCTCCTCACCTGTTGACATTGTGCTTGTCCTCCCTCCTTTTCCTTATCCGTCCTTCCTGTCTCCTTTCTGCTTCTGCTCCTTGTTGCCTTCTTTTGTTTTTCATCTCATTCTCTCTGTTTGAGTCTTCTCTTTGCTTCCCCCCTCTCTCTCTACCTTTCACCTTCATTATTTATTTTTTCTATTCTTTGTACATCTCTCTATCCCTCTCTCTCCTCTCTCTCTCTATCCCTCTCTCCTCTTTCTCTCTCTCTCTATCCCTCTCTCCTCTCTCTCTCCCTCTATCCCTCTCTCCTCTATCCCTCTCTCTCTCTATCTCCTCTCTCTCTATCCCTCTCTCTCTCTATCTATCCTCTCCCTCTCTCTTTCTATCCCTCTCTCTCTCCCTCTATCCCTCTCTCTCCTCTCTCTCCTCTCTCTCTCTCTCTCCTCTCTCACTCTCTCTCTATCCCTCTCTCCTGTGGTCTCAGTCTCTCTCCCACCAGCAGCGCCCTGATGGCCAGCAACGTGACCAACAAGACGGACCCGCGCTCGCTGAACTCGCGGGTCTTCATCGGCAACCTCAACACCATGCTGGTCACCAAGGCTGACGTGGAGGCCATCTTCGCAAAGTACGGCAAGATCGTGGGCTGCTCCGTGCACAAGGGCTACGCCTTCGTGCAGTACGCCAACGAGCGCTGTGCCCGTCAGGCCGTGGGCAGCGAAGATGGCCGAATGATCGTCGGGCAGGTGTTGGGTAAGGAATGCCACCGCCATTAACGTTTTTGTTGATTTATTTATTTATTTTTTTGTAATATTTTGTAAGTTGCTAAATACCTTATCTAAAATGATTATTTTTGGACTCCCATTTTGACTGATCAATCATATATTGTAAATTTCTGCGAGAATTTGACTTCTCTCTGAATAACTGCTTAGCGCTATCTCATGTGCTTCTGCGGTGTTGAATGTAAATAAATGTCCTGTTGTGCTCTACAGATATTAATCTGGCGGGTGAACCAAAACCCCATCGATCGAAGACGCAGCTCAAGCGCTCAGCTGGGGACATGTACAGGTAGGCCTCTCTCTCTCTCTCTCTCTCTCTCTTCATCACTCCATCATCTCTCTCTCTCTGTCTCTCTCTCTCTGTCTCTCTCTCTCTGTCTCTCTCTCTCTGTCTCTCTCTCTCTCTCTCTCTCTGTCTCTCTCTCTCTCTCTGGGTATGAGACAGCTGTGGACATGTACAGGTAGGCATCTCTCTCTCTCTCTCTCTCTCTCTCTCTCTCTCTCTCTCTCTCTCTCTCTCTCTCTGGGTATGAGTTTACCTTTATTCTAAAGTTTCAGAAAGAGATGAAGACCAAGGCCGGCTACAGGATGCTGTGACTAAGGAGGCATTTGAATTTTGCAAGGGGGGCAACCTTTTCTAGTATTAGATTGGTCTGAGTTATGACACAAGCATGGATGGACATTATAGGGGAAAATGGGGGAAAAATAAAAGA
The DNA here is from genome assembly GCF_963457725.1 of Sprattus sprattus. Lineage (NCBI taxonomy): Eukaryota > Metazoa > Chordata > Actinopteri > Clupeiformes > Clupeidae > Sprattus > Sprattus sprattus. The sequence continues at coordinate 1,011,047 of NC_137919.1, forward strand.
TATTGCATGAGACAAAAAAATAATTTAGTGCCAAACTACTTATATCTGTCAAATACAGCAAACGCAAATATAATATGTAGGCCCGTAGGCCTTGGCTATACCAAGGCTGATGAAAGAATGTCACTGCCCTCAAATCAGTATGACTGTTACCGGAATGTCATCCTGGAGTGGACAGTCGGACACGTAGGGTGGCCAACTAAGATCAACATCAATACATTGTCAAAATTCGACTTGTCTGCCTGCCATCAAGTAGGATGCATGCAAGCAACTTCACATCACAATTGTGCTTGACGCTAAATCATTTAGAGACTGTCCAGATTAGCAACCATAGATGTGATATTAAAAAAAAAACTTGTTAAGCTTAAGAAAGAATAGTCTTTTTAAAGTTCAGATGGGGATGGAAAATAACTGTCATACTTCTTTAAATTAACACTTTTTAAGCATTTTGGGACAAACAGGCCCATGCAAATGATTTGTTTACTGTTGCTAGCTAGACACCATATTTCTTGCATACCGTCTTTCTTACATAACCTACAGGCCTGTGCTTCAAATTATTGCCTGCAACGAAAAAAGATTATTATCGAAGCAATGGCACTACGAGAAGAGAGAGATCCTACAAACTGATTATTTGTCAACATCAGGAAAACATGATTATTGCTTTTCACTCTGTGACAAGAGAACATGCACACAGGTTTTGTCTGTGGATCCGTCTGTAGCTCACACACAGGTTCTGCGTTAAGATCCATCTGTAGCTCACACAGGTTCTGACTGTGGACCCATCTGTAGCTCACACAGGTTCTGACTGTGGACCCGTCTGTAGCTCACACAGGTTCTGACTGTGGATCCGTCTGTAGCTCACACACAGGTTCCGTCTGTAGCTCACACACAGGTTCTGCCTTTAGTTCCGTCTGTAGCTCACACAGGTTCTGACTGTGGACCCGTCTGTAGCTCACACAGGTTCTGACTGTGGATCCGTCTGTAGCTCACACACAGGTTCCGTCTGTAGCTCACACACAGGTTCTGCCTTTAGTTCCGTCTGTAGCTCACACACAGGTTCTGACTGTGGACCCGTCTGTAGCTCACACACAGGTTCTGACTGTGGGCCAGGTTCGTCCCAGGTAGAGGTTTCAGCTTAAACATTCCAACTGCAGTGCAGTGTTGTTACTGACTTACTGGTCCAGTTTTGTTTTCCACCACTCAACCGAAAAGTCTCAGATCAGTCCTGATTGGTCCTAAAACTATATAATAATTCTGACCTGAGCGGATAGTGGCTGAAATAATTAGAATGTAGAATAAGACAAATTGTTGTGGTGCTTTGCACAATACTGGCCATTTTTAATTATGTTAAGGTTGACATGAAGCTATTGCGTCATTGTGTTGGGTTATTTTACCAGTGGTTTTGCGTAACCCAGCAGGGATAGTAGTTGGTTTCGTGTTAAATAGTGTGCTGGGACCAGGGACCCCCATCTTTACGACAGCAGTCGAATAACGTTTTGGCCGGCGCTATGAAAGCTCGGTAAAAATGATCCATCGATTCTGTTTCGAAAGCAGCCTGCAACATTTACGGGGAAACAGCCCGACTTCTCAGCAAAGTAAAGGTTTGTATTTGCTTTTTATGAGTTGGGTTAGTTAACTTTTGTGAAGTGACAAGGGAGTTGACTAATTTGACAATAATCAACTGTAAGTGATATTTTCAAACCTGGATGAATGACTGGTGTTGACTTTGTCTTCCACACACAGAGCCCCCGGAGAGATGACTGAATATCGATCGGAGCAGTGGAATTCCCCCGCAAGTTCACAATGGAAAGTAGACTACTTTTACAATTATTATTATTATTATACAAAATAAAAAATAATGACAAGCATTTCTGTGGAATTTTTATTTTTTTCTTATGTGTCTTGGTATTAGCTATCTACATTAGCCTACAAATTGAGCAATTGGGGAAAATGAAACGTTATTACTTGGGCAGCATGGTAGATGAATTGAAAACAATGAAGCCGTTATAGAGATTTGGTAAGGAGGAGGACCACACTGACATGGAGCTGGGCCAGTGCTGGCCCATATCTGCCACAGATCCGTTGTGCCGATCTAGGCCACTTTCCCTCTCCTCTCTCCCTCTCCCTCTCTCCCTGTCCTCTCTCTTCCTCTCCTCTCTCCCTCTCCCTCCCTCTCTCCCTGTCCTCCCTCTCTCTCTCTCCCTCTCCCTCTCTCCCTGTCCTCTCTCTTCCTCTCCTCTCTCCCTCTCCCTCTCTCCCTCTCCTCTCTCTCCCTCTCCTCTCTCCCTCACCTCTCTCCCTCACCTCTCTCCCTCACCTCTCCCTCTGTCTCTCTCCGCTCTCCTCTCTCCCTCTCCTCTCTCCCTGTGAGTAGTGGCACTGCTCCACATGCCCTTATCACCATGCTGGATGCTTTTTATTTTTTTTTTATTACTTAAATATTCAGCCAGCCAAGCAATACAAATCGGCATTTTGATCAGCTCGGTGAGGTACGCAAATGGTGTTGTCATTTATGCCACATGTTCATTGCAGTACAAAACAATGATGTTTTTCTGGGTGGATAATTTAGTTTTTCACTGTGGCAGGTTCTCTTCACGTCACACAGAGAAGAGCAATGCCTTTCATGTATTGCAGTACCAGATGGCACAGTTTCTGTGTGTTGCACACCGTAAAAAAACACGTTGTTTATATCGCTTCCTGCCTCAACCGAAAGTTGTGTTTGCACTTTAGAGTGGCACAAACTCCGCTCCATAGTGAAGGCTTCGGAGGGCGGAGCTAGCGCTGAACCTTCGCGTAGAATGAAACATGATTGGATAACATCAGAATGAAACATGATTGGATAACATCAGAATGAAACATGATTGGATAACATCAGAATGAAACATGATTGGATAACATCAGAATGAAACATGATTGGATAAGATCCATTTTCTCCCCATGCTGTGTAATGGCAGGAGGCCCTCTGGTTTTGTGACTGGCATTAGTCAGTGAAATATGAGATTCCATTATTCATTGAATTGTTTTGGTCTTCAGACACAGTAGAGTTTAGGTCGAATAAATAAACTCGTTTTCTTTTTTTGTGTTCTTCAGACACAGTAGAGATTAGGTCGAATAAACTAGCTTTCTTTTTCTTTTGTTCTTAAGTTGATGTTGTTTCAGTGATAATGAGATGAAAACATTCTCTCTCTTCTCTCTTCTCTCCTCTTCCCTTTCTCTCCCTACAGCTCCTCGTTTGATCTCGACTACGACTTCCAGAGGGACTACTATGACAGGTAAGGGTTAGGGACTCCTAGCACAGGATTCACATGAGCAATTGGACAAGGGAATTCAGGTCCAGTGATTCTGTTCGTTACTGGTAGAACTGATATTTAAAGGATCAAATTCATTACCTGAAACACTGCAATTGTTTTATTGCACCACTGATTTCCAATATGACAAAATGTAATCTTTAGTTCATGGAATCAACGATTGCATTGTAGTGTAAATATTCAATATTAATTGTGCATTCAGCCTTCTATATACAAGGGCAACACATTAAGTTATCTATGTACTGAACCATATAAGATATGGTTTTGTGAATCAAAACAACTAAATGAAAGCAAAATGGATCATGTCAGTTTAGGAAGGAAATCTCCCTTGTACAAACACTCAGCATTTTACAAATCTGTAGACATTTTGGTAGCCTCAAGACCAAGTATGATGATGATGGTATGGATTGCATTGTAATATGTGCAGAGAGTCCCATCAACACTTACAGTAGCTGTACTTCTTAGCAGAACAAATGAGTTGGGCTTCACCCATCAACACTTGAAAAAAACGATGTTGGACAAGTACCTTTTCAGAGTACCTTTTACACGTTTGACATGCTGCTGCTTAGCCTGTTTGCAGTCTGCTATAGGCAGGCTACATATTCACCAACCTAACAGCAATAGCTCATCCAAACAGGAAGTCTGCTATAGGCAGGCTACATATTCACCTACCTAACAGCAATAGCTCATCCAAACAGGAAGTACTTGTGCTAACCCTAACAGCAATAGCTTATCCAAACAGGAAGTCTGCTATAGGCAGGCTACATATTCACCTACCTAACAGCAATAGCTTATCCATACAGGAAGTACTTGTGCTAAAGCACGTACTCCCTGTATTCTCTCGGAGGATGAAGAAAGTGCCCCGCTTTCCATGTTACACCCAGTAAGCAGACGCCCGCCCCTCGCCAATCCCCACCCCTCCCCCACCCCCAACCACTATCTTCTGACTGACTGGCTGCTGATATGATGGGGGGGGGGGGGGGGGGGGGTTAAATCAGAACATATGTCACGTCAGAGGGGAAACATCTTTCATGAGAGCAACAGCTGCTTCTGTTTGGAGTCCCACCCTCTGTAAACACTGGGGCTGGAGCTAGAGCACTGGGAGACTCGCTCGCTCTCTCTCTCGCTCTCTCTCTCTCTCTCTCTCTCTCGCTCTCTCTCTCTCTCTCCCTATACAACACTCTCACCGCTCACTAAGAGACTCGCTCTCGCTCTCTCTCTCTCTCTCTCTCTCTCTCTCTCTCTCTCTCTCTCTCTCTCTCTCTCTCTCTCTATAGTCAAGCACACCCTGACAGACTGAACGTCTCTGTGATTCTCCACGTGTTTCTCATGGGTGTGTGTGTGTGTGTGTGTGTGTGTGTGTGTGTGTGTGTTTCAGGATGTACTCGTACCCATCCCGTGTGCCCCCGCCCCCCCCTCCCCCCCTCTCGCGGGCGGTCATCCCGTCCAAGAGGCCCCGGGTCAGCCTGAGTGGGGGGGGCAGCCGCCGCACCAAGAGCAGCTTCTCCTCCAAGAGCAGCCAGCGCACCTCCAGGAACAGTATGCATTACACACACACACACACACACACACACACACACACACACACACACACACATACATCCAGGAACAGTATGCACTGCACTACTACACACACACACACACACACACACACACTTACACACACACACACACACACGTCCAGGAACAGTATGCACTGCACTCCTACACCACACTAAACACACACACACACACACACACACACACATCCAGGAACAGTTTGCACTGCCCTCCTACACACACACACACACACACACACACACACACACACACACACACACACACACACACAGAGACACACACACACACACACACACACACACACACTCACACACACTCACACGTCCAGGAACAGTATGCACTGCACTTCTTCACACTTAACACACACACACACACACACTCACACACACACACACACACACATCCAGGAACAGTATGCACTGCACTTCTTCACCATGTGACACACAGAGGTTACAGTATAGTGTTTTCCATTCACATATTTCCCAGCACACTCCTCACAGGCTTCCACTCTTTCCTCCTCCAGTGCGCGCGGACGACCTGCAGACCATCAAGAAGGAGCTGACACAGATCAAACACAAGGTGGACTACCTGCTCGAGAGCCTGGAGCGCATGGAGAGAGACCACAGCAAGAAGTCAGGTAAGGAAGAAAGGATGCTGTGTGTGTGTGTGTGTGTGTGTGTGTGTGTGTGTGTGTGTGTGTGTGGCGGGGGAGAGGGACGCTGGTGTCACACTCATGCACCTGCAAGGACAGACACACAGAGACACACACACACACACACAGACACACACACACACACACAGAAACACACACACACACACACACTAACAGGGCATGTGTCACTGTTCCAGAGGGGAAGAGCACCAAGGAGGAGACCTCGTCCGTTCAGCACTCCACCCAGAAGAAGGAGAGGGATACCCCTGAGATGAACGAGTACGAGGAGGAGGGAGACCTACTGGAGGAGGAGGAGGTGAGACTGTGTGTGTGTGTGTGTGTGTGTGTGTGTGTGTGTGTGTGTGTGTGTGTGTGTGTGTGTGTGTGAGAGAGAGAGAGAGCATGAGTGTGTGTGAGACAGCGAGACCGTGAGAGAGAGTGAGTGTGTGTGTGTGTGTGTGTGAGAGACAGCGAGACCGTGAGAGAGAGAGAGAGAGAGTGTGTGTGTGTGTGTGAGAGAGAGAGAGCATGAGTGTGTGTGTGTGTGTGTGTGAGAGACAGTGAGACCGTGAGAGAGAGAGAGTGTGTGTGTGTGTGAGGGTGAGTGAAAGGAGAGAAGAAGGAGAGGAAGAGTGTGTGTGCTGTCTGCACTCACATGGGAGTGGAATGGCTCACCCAATGACAGCGCCTAATTAGCTTTCAAATATGCCATGTGATTAACTCATTTTCCTTTTGGTTCGTCTGCATATAATATAATATAATATAATATAATATAATATAATATAATATAATATAATATAATATAATATAATATAATATAATATAATATAATATAATATAATAGAACAGTATAGAAGCTGAGAACCCACAATATTCAGGACGCCAACAAGCATCTGACATGAGACATGGCATCACGGCTGGGTAGCGTGTAATGGCCACACCGGGCCACTAGGTGGACTCATTAACTCCCTTAGGTGTGAAGCTGCTTCTGTTCTCAAACGCCTCTCTTCCCTCTTCTGCAGATCAAGAGTCGGGGGAGAGAAGAGGACGACGAGGAGGAAGAGGAAGGGGAACAAGAGGAAGGAGAAGATGATGGAGACAGTGCCAGTGGAGAGCACTCTTAAACACACACTCACACTCACACACACACACACACGAACACAGATACCTACACATATACACACACTTCCACATATTACCTTGTATATATGGCTGAAATACAAATACCCAGGCATGCACGCCAACACATCAACCTTTAAAACGAAGCAGACAACATAACTCGACTCACTCACACAGTGGTCTGCTTGCCATTGGTACAGCTCCAGATTTAGCTGCTCATCACCGGCACATTTTGAACGCAGCGCCTGAAGCGGGTTTACTTTTGGGAGGGAAGAGTGTAAATACACACACACACACACACACACACACACACACACACACACACACACACACACACAGTGACACTTCTGACCGCGGTCCACATCTCTATCTGTATCCCATTTGATTCTGTTTCTTTTTGAAGGTTCACATTTTTGTTTGTTTAATTGTTTGTTGATGCTAGCACTCTAACTTGCTGGGTGAGTGGACGTCTTTGACTCATGAGTGTGTTTAGGGGAATTCTGGTCGTACTGGAAGATCTCTGCGAGGAGGTTTCACGCGTACTGTGTTCAGAGAATTGACGTTGCACATTCGCTTGGGGCCCTATAGGGGGCAGTGTGATCTTGAATTTCACCCTGTGAAAAAAAAAAAACATTCTGCTCATGGTTTAGAGGAGAATTTCTTTTGAT
>NC_137919.1:1033350-1048350 GCF_963457725.1 Sprattus sprattus
TGTAAAAAATTAAGTATATTGAGTAATCAACTAAATTGTTATGATACTGATTGGATTAATGTATGTTCAATGTCATCAATGAACAACTCTGGAATCAATATGATCAGTATTTTGCATTGTACAAAGAAATATTGCACTTAGATTTTGTTGAATTGTATAAATTGAACTTGAAAGTTTGGTAAAAAATTCATTTTTATGGATTTCATTGTAAAAACCTTCAAGAAATATTTGTAAAAATACTCTTCAGAGAAGGGAAGGAAACACAATCTGAACAGGTCAATAATAATACTTTTTTACTATAGTAAATGTGATGTTTCGGTAGTGACAATTTTTGGAAGAGGAAAAACATTCCAACACATTCTGAAAATACAATATAAAAATTGACTGTTCTTTTACTAGATAAGTGTACTTTAGATATGGTCCAATATACATACGGACAAAGTTTTGGGAATAAAACATAAAAAAAATCAAAAAATTTCCGACCTGACTTTGCACCAATTCGGTAGAATGGCCCATACACGCGCCTCTGTGCCATTACCCCAAATACTCTTGGCTGAGAGAGAGGACATGGTCAGGACACTGGTGCAGGCCTCTCCAGAGAGTGTTGAGTCAAAGCAACATGCCCCAAGAGGCCGTGGTTTGCGCTGATTTTAGAACAGGTAAGGGGAGTTGTTAGGCCCGACGCAAGCCTTGCCTTGCCATTCGCTGCGCAGTAATATGGAATGTTATCATAGAATGTTATGAGGACAAATTGTAAGGTTATGCTGGGTTTTACAACGGCTTTTAGCCAATCACAATCAAGGATTTGAACAATCAGTTTTAGAAACACTATTTCAAGACTGCCGTGTTACAAACAAAGCATTAGAGGGGCTGACCAAACAATGGAAGTAGTAAACAAAGGATGGAATGAATTTAGCTAGGCAACGGCAATGTAAACAAATGATATTACAGGTTGTAAACAGACTAAATACATGCAACGAAATGCACTGACTCTTTAAGGATATAATGCATGTTTAACACATCAACACAGTGAGGTGGAATTATTGGTTTGTTGCGAATATAGTATCTCAACACCTAGACAACTCACAACAGGACTTAAATTAATCTAGAACCACGTTTGACACCAAATAGATCGGCGATCTTTATTTCTTTTTTTGTTCTCTGGGGGGACTGACACCCCACATGGGGTAACTGAGAATAACATTACTCAAGACTCAAATAACTAAGACAACGTGTCAAAAAGCAGACGAGAACAAAGCAGGCATTCAAAGTGTGGGCACTCTGGATGAGGCCAGTGCTCACCAGATATTTCTGGACAATGACATCCCAAGGACTTGGAAGAGTGTTGATATCATGGAAGTTTATTAAAAATAAATAAAGTCATGGCCTCAATTGCTGGTGAGTTGGTACACAGTGTCACCTCGTACTGCCTTTTTGTCTAAAGTCACAGAGATGGATGCAATGTTGTAGTCAGACAGTGTCCTTACGATCACAAAGGGGGGGTTGTTGTGAAATTTGGAGGACATTAGCACACAATGGACGCATGCATGATAGTTAGAGTAACTGGTTATGAAGACAAATGACTCCATGGTACACTCAACCATACAGGTACAGGTTGAGTTCATGGATCACTACAGGGAACACCAGGAACGAGACTTACTGCACTTACACCCCCCAGACCCAAACACATCTAGAATATAGGGCATAGTATGTGTACTGGGAACAGGGAAGCTAACTTGAGGATGCCATTTTCTGTGGAAGACACATTTCAGTTTTTTTTTTTTTGTCTGGGGCCTGCCACACTTATGCCCCCTTAACATTGAAACCATGAAAGTATGGCACTGTTAAACTCCTGTTAAACTCCTGTTAAACTCCACGCACCAGCACTGTTAAACTCCACGCACCAGCACTGTTAAACTCCACGCACTAGCACTGTTAAACTCCACCCACCAGCACTGTTAAACTCCACGCACTAGCACTGTTAAACTCCACCCACCAGCACTGTTAAACTCCACGCACCAGCACTGTTAAACTCCACGCACCAGCACTGTTAAACTCCACGCACTAGCACTGTTAAACTCCACCCACCAGCACTGTTAAACTCCACCCACCAGCACTGTTAAACTCCACGCACCAGCACTGTTAAACTCCACGCACTAGCACTGTTAAACTCCACGCACCAGCACTGTTAAACTCCACGCACCAGCACTGTTAAACTCCACACACCAGCACTGTTAAACTCCACGCACCAGCACTGTTAAACTCCACGCACCAGCACTGTTAAACTCCACCCACCAGCTCATCAACAACAACATAGACATACAGGACACATGTCAGCTCATCAACAACAACATAGAAATGCAGGACACATGTCAGCTCATCAACAACAACATAGAAATGCAGGACACATGTTAGTGGTTACAAGTCACTTTGGCCAGTCACATGGCTTTAAAAGAAAGCATACCAGTGTGCTAGGGATGGCCAAGCCTGATGTTCTGTCACGGCCGGCGTTCAACAGAGGGGTCTCGAGTTTCACCGACCCTGTTTGGAAAACTGTTTGGTGATCAACGCCTCAAAAGAAGTAGGTGAGCACTGTCAGAGGGAGTTAGGCAGACGTCACGGATGCCCCTGGAGTTAACATTCCCTTCAGCCCTACATTTAACCTCTAAACTTGCTCTTGTAACACGGAACAATCATAATCATTGTAATATTGTCTCTTAATTAACCTAAAGACTGGTTATTCAGGCAATCTTGGTATCTTGGTTGGTAAGCATTGGTTTCTTAACTCTGACAAGGCCAATTTTGTGTGGACTGTTCTGAGTTCTGCCGTGCTAACTCAGCTGCAAATGTTAAGAAAAACAAAGCTTTATTTTTCTGAGAAACAGAGCTAGGGTACGATGGGGTTGCGACAGCTCCACCCCCTTCTTCTGTCCGTATACCAAATCAGGTCTGTCAGAGGCTGATAAGAACAGCGAACTGCTGCATAGCCTGTGGGGTCTAGCCATGAGTGATACACAAACACACACACACACACACACACACACACACACACACACACACATAAACACGCACCACTGACGCTCACGAAATTGTGGTGTTCAATACACTTCAAGATCGTTAGAAATTCATGTTATTGTTGTCAAAAAACAGGTTTCAGCGCAGAATTATTGTAGACTGTATTGTAGACACCTGCCGTGGTCTAAAAAAAAAATACTACATATAAAACATGGATTGGCAAAAAACATCGGATGAAACCATATGATCGATGCTTGTGTATTCAAACAGCATAGGCCTGTCAGTGATCCAAGTGCACGCATGTGCTTGCATATCTGGCAAACCTGACACACTGAGAAGGTGGGAATGTCATTTTTTGGCTCGCCAAGTTTTCACCACAGTTTCCACAGAACACTTTCTTCAGAGACCGATGCACGTCAGTTTCATAAGTTATTCCTAGATGTTTCTCTCGGTCTCTGTTTAGTTTCGAATCGCAGGTAAACAATTGGCAGAGACCCTAATCGTCCGTTGTTTTCTCCCAATCGCGCCTAACCCACAGCTGTAACCAGAACCTTGGAATGCATTCACGTTTTGTTCCACTAGCGTCTTCAACAACGGGCACCTACCATTTCCGAAAGTAGGGGGAGTGAGCAAACGCTTCGTATTAACACAAACCAGTCCAACAACCTAACGGTTTAAGATGAGTTACAGAAGCGGTTTGTAGTACATTTTTAGCCAAACACTTGAAAACACAGGGAATACTATATTTACACCGCCCATAGGCTGGTGTTGTTGTCCACTGGGATCCCCCTTGCTCTTTTTAAATTAACTTCTACCGTGTTACTTGATTGACGGGTCCATATTTTTTGTTGGATTTTTTTTCTGTTGCTCGAGAAAGAACGAAAAAAAACGGGGATAATTTTGAGAGGGAGACAGAGCGCTGGAAAAATAACGACGGTGCTGGAAAGTGAAAGGCAAAGAAAGAGTACTTTGAACAACCGAAGAGAAATAGCAGAAAAGAACAGCTCCGACGCACTGGAGTCGAAGTTGTGCCATTTACACATTTAGTTATTTTGCATTTCCCCATCATCACATTGTTTCTTGCTTTCAAGGTAAGTTGCTTATTACCATTTTCGAACCTACAGCCTAAACAATATTTGCCGTGTGTCAGTGGCCATTTTATTCTGAAAGCTAAGAGCAGACTTCATCGACTTATCGAACTTATTGAGTGCTTTTGTCAATATCCATCTGAAATGTCTGGGAATATGTGTGGTTGTAATAATCACTGGAGTGCTTCATCTGTCAGATCACGTAGCCACGTCTATTACCTTTGTCTGTTTTCTAAACGGATCTATTCTTTTGTTCTGGAATTTGTCTGTTCTAAAAATGTCTATTTAGTTATTGTGATGAAAGCATGATCCAAATATCGTCTCATAGACCATTAGGTTAATGCAGCTACGCCAGTATGACATCAATCAATAATAATAACGACAACAACAACAATAACAATAACAATAATAATAATAATAATAATATATTTTAAAATATTATTATTATCTTCAGCTTCAAATGATATGAGGGTGTGTTGGCATGTATGTGAGCGGGTATGTGTACTGTCTGAGTAAGTGTGTGTGTGCACAGGCATGTTTTTGTCGACGCACGTGTGGTGTTGCCACTGATGGTCTTTGTCTCGCTCATTAAATCCCTGGTGAAGAGACAGCGGACGTCTGAGAGAGCTGAGGGAAGTGAGAGAGGGCGTTTGGAAAGAAAAGGAGACAGGGAAGGTTGCGTGTGTGAACCGCGCGGAATTGCATACTAGTTTAAAGGCAAATTGATAACCAGGCGTGAATCACGGATAATAAGCAGCAGGCAATGGGACAGAGTCCTCTGAGGTCGAACGGTAGTAATATGATGATACATACAGACAGCAATAAGCTGAAGTGTTTTTGTAGGCATTCCTCATTGAGGATTAGGACCACATATAGGGACGACCACACAGTCTTTTCGCAAGGCTTGATTTGGGCATTAACGCTGTTCAGAGACACTTCGGGATTTCACCGATTCATTGTTTTGTTCTGTGCGTGCGTGCGAGCGGGCGGGCGGGCGGGCGCGCGGATTGATCAACACAGGCTGGCTTTTAACAAAGTGTGCATGTGTGCGCGCGCGCCTGGTTGTGAGTGTGTGTTGTGTTTGTGATCGGTAGACAGGGGATGGGCTGCTTTGGGTGAAGGGGGCGTAGAGGGGTCACGGGCTGGCCGCTCAAAGACGGTAGTGCTGGCTGCTTGTGAGAGGAGCTCACCGAGGGGGTGAATGTGTGTCAATGTCAAACGGGGGAGGTGTGTCGCTCACAAGGTTGACTCATCGTATCTCTCAGTCCCTATATATGCTCTCTGCGCCTTTACTGACCGTTAAAGGCGACTCTAAGTGCATATGAAGTAGAGAGGTCGAGATAGCCATACTGTTGCAAAGCAGTCACTAAATGTATGGTGCATTCGTGATAATTGCACTTAACAATGCGTACACATTTTTATATGCAATCGCGGATACACAGGCTCACGTCCGCACTCAAAGAGGCACACACACACACACACACACACACACACACACACACACACACACACACACACACACACATGCACACACCACTGTCTCGATCCCTCTTCAGACTGTAGCCGACTGTTGCGCAGCTGGTGGTATCTACACCACTCGCAGTGACTCATCTCATCCATACGGAATTTAAAGATAACACGGCTCATCCGTGCCTCATGCGTGCCTTGGAGCTCAGCCCCAGATCTCGCCCCGTGAGACGTGCCACGCTCAGAGATTGGCACTCTGACCAGCGGGCGGAAGTGCTGCTGTGTCAATTTTCAGTGTGGTATTTTTTCTAAGGTGTTTTTCTCCTGCGCTATTAATGGGTCATGCATTTAAGGGTCCGGAATTTCCACCCCTCCTCACGATGCTACTCTTCACAGCCCGACTTAATTCCAAACCACTGGGCCCACAACTATACTATAACCAGCCGCGATCTCTCTCACTCTCTCTCTCTCTCTCTCTCTCTCTCTCTCTCTCACTCTCTCTCTATCTCTCTATCTCTCTTTCATGTCCACAGAGTCCACTAATATACTTTTACGCATATTGAGGATCTGTCTCCTTATATCTCCTCCTTTAAGCCTCCAAACACACACTATGTTCTAAACATCCACATACTAATCATAAATTATTGTTTAGTTATTGACTTGACACACACATTTTGTTTTTGTCTTATTACAGCCAAACTTGTTAAGAACCATAGCTGTCACAGATTATCCTCATGTATGCTTTTGGGAGAGTAAGCAAGTCATAGCGCTGTGTGTGTTGTCGGTCATCACAGATTTGTACTAGAACATCTTGCTAGTTCCCCTTCTTAAATCCATCCAAGTGGAACCATAGCTATGTGTGTGTGATTCAGCACCTTGGCTAGCTCCTAGAACAGGACAGTGGCACTGACCGTGGTGCTGAAAGCTTCACTTTAGCTTGATAGTAACTCACTTTTTATTGGAAGCAATGACTTTAAGTGTCCATGTACTCAACATTATATTTCAGAATGGTTGTATACATCATAGGATTAGGCTGTGTTATCCACATAGATAGCTGCTAAATTGTTTGTTGATTGCAACATCAAAAGATCAATTACAATAGGTGATAGGCTATGTGATATGATGGCATATAATATAATTGGCCTACATGAGGGATAGCTGGTCAGGCATAGTGTGTAGTGATCTACACAAAATCCATTATTTTCATACATTCATTTACTTCAAAGATGTAATCCCACTAAGACTACCTGTGCTACCTGTGACCTTATAGAAAGAGCGTTTCCCTTAACACGTGTAGTGATTCAGGTGCAGACTCAATCCTCTGTGAACATTCTGTGCAGTTGTTATGGTTACTATAGTCCACAGTGCTGATAGTGAACAGTGATTAAACATTTGACAGGTTCTGTTTGTATAGTGTCCCGCACCTGGATACCACCTAAGCAGGAATGACCTTTACTTCTGTTTTTAGTGTCTTGGTAACATATTCTTCTGTGTAATCTACGTGTAAATCTACGTGTACATTGTGTTTTCAGTAGGGCCATACACTGATATGTGAGCCATCAATCAGCAAACGTAGTAGACCTACTGTACTTTCTTAATGCTTCATACACACACTGGTGTTGCCATCCTCACACGTGCTGTGTTATGATAATGTTGCATAACGATGATGAATGCTCTTCTCTGTCTCTGATCCATGGATGGAGGGTTTTATTACCCCCAATGTAATCCAGGGTAATTCAGTGGACTTCTTTACCACTTTAAGGAACCGCAACAATTTTTTTTTTTTTTTTATTGAACCAAGCTGTAACACTTGCTTACATACAATATACGTAGTTGAAACACTTGTTTACTTACTATCTGGGATCTGGGCCATCAGAAGATTCTTTGTTCTTTTCAGGTGCGCAGTCAATCACAACAACAGGGTTTTATAAAAATGTCATCCAGGGTAATTCAGTGGACTTCTTTACCACTTTTAGGAACCGCAACATTTTCCTCCAGATTGCTATTGGAGTTGCGTAAGTTAGGCGTAATGGCCATCGAGGTGTCGAATTATGACACCATATTGGGTGACGCAGAGACAAAGAACGCCACTACACAAAGTGATGTGGAGTTTTCCTCTGTCAGATCCAATATCCCAGATGGTAAAAGGCCAGTGGACCACTGGTGACCCATTGGGACTAGTGCTGGCGGGCTGCTGGCCTTTTACTCATCGGTTTTCAGGCGGTTCACTGGTGAGTCACGCAGCCCACCGTTTAGGCACTTCCTCTAAAAGCCTTCTTTTCTTTATTCATTTATACTTCTTCAATCATTTTCACCAACCCTAAACATTGTATAGATATTGCCAGTGCATAACAGAAGTCTGTAGATGATACAGATGTGTGTGTGTGTGTGTGTGTGTGTGTGTGTGTGTGTGTGTGTGTGTGTGTGTGTGTGTGTGTGTGTGTGCCAGTGCATAACAGAGTAGTAGTTGGCTGTTGAGACATACAGGAATCATTGTATAGATATTGCCAGTGCATAAGAGAAGTCTGTAGTTGGCTGTTGAGACTTACAGTGCATAACAGAAGTCTGTAGATGATACAGATGTGTGTGTGTGTGTGTGTGTGTGTGTGTGTGTGTGTGTGTGTGTGTGTGTGTGTGTGTGTGTGTGTGTGTGCCAGTGCATAACACAGTAGTAGTTGGCTGTTGAGACATACAGGGACCTGCGATCACCTCTACTTCCTTATCTCGCACTCTGCAGAGTCGGTTGTGATGGAACTGGAAATATTGCTATAAAACTTTAGCGTGCTTATTTAGATTCTGTCCGTTGTAAACACATACAAGTTATGAGGGAGTAGTGTACGTGAGGAACCCTGGAGGTGTAAGTGATTCTGATGCACATTCAGCCACTGGTGGGATTGGGCTACGCTCATGACCCCACTCCTCCGAGGCCACCAAAACATCTGGGATAGGCTCATGTCCCCACTCCTCCTAAAAACAAACCCAAAACATCTGTTCTGCAGTGACCTTAAGCTCCCTTGTCCTAAAAACAAGCCCTGACTGTTGGGTGTGGTGTATCTGTGTGTTTGTTTGTGTTTAGTGCCTTTGTGTCTTTTAACTGTACAAGAAAACTGAAGTTCCACAAGCTCCTCATAGTGACAGAATATTGTATTTCTTTCATACCTACATACATGGAAATTGGTCTTTGTTGGTTTGCTTGTGTTGTGACTCACTCCCCGACCTGTAAGTCACTTTGGCTTAACACATAAAGATTGAACCTCACTCATAGATGAAAAATACCCACAATAGTGAGAAGGGACCTGTTGGATCATCAGTACCTGTTTAGCATTAATTTGAAATCCAGTGTTTTAACACTGCCTTTCCCTTTGCTACAGTGAATATAACATCAGTGTTTTAACACTGCCTTTCCCTTTGCTACAGTGAATATAACATCAGTGTTTTAACACTGCCTTTCCCTTTGCTACAGTGAATATAACATCTTCAACTTAACTGCAATGACCCCGGAGCACGTAGCACAAATGTGACGGTTTAGCATGGAAGGTAGAGTGTGACGGGTTAGCATGGAAGGTAGAGTGTGACGGGTTAACATGGAAGGTTACAGGCCACCGCTGACTGTGTGACGGGTTAGCATGGAAGCTAACAGCAGTGACTAGGCCACCGCTGACTGTGTGACGGGTTAGCATGGAAGCTAACAGCAGTGACTAGGCCACCGCTGACTGTGTGACTGGTTAGCATGGAAGCTAACAGCAGTGACTAGGCCACCGCTGACTGTGTGACGGGTTAGCATGTAAGCTAACAGCAGTGACAAGGCCACTGCTGACTGTGTGACAGCGCTGACTTGGTCCTAACCTCTTTGGTCGGTGGCTCTACTCCAGAACCAGACGCTGAGGCACAATGGCTCCTCTGTCTCCCTCTCTGTTTCTGCATGCCCTTGTAGATTGTCCCCCTTGTAGGGGCTATTTTTGGGGCCGGCTGTGTTCTGTTACCCCATTCAGTTCTTTTTTTCTTGCCCCTGTTTTCCCCAGTGGGCATTTAGCTGAAAGCGGATATACACACGGACAGATCCACATAGTGTGTGTGTGTGTTTGTGTGTGCGTGTGTGTGTGTGTGTCTGTGCCTTTGTTTACTGCATGCACACTGTCTTTAAGATGCCCGGCACTTGCAGAGTATATTTGTACAAATGTGACAAACGTCTGGATCCACTGGCTGCGCCTCCAAACCCTCCACAACAGACAGACACATCACGTGACTCCACCAGTGAGATGGTTGGGGCCATTCCTCTTATACTTACCAGAGGTCAGCCACCACCCTTCCCTCCCTCCCTCCCTCCCTCCCTCCATCCCTCCTTCCCTCCCTTCTTCCCTCCCTCCCTCCCTCCTTCACTCCCTCCCTCCCTCCCTCCTTCCTTCCCTCCTTCCCTTCCTCCATCCCTCCCTCCACACAAGCAGGCAGCAGCAGGCTTTAGCTCTGATTTCCATGGTTGAGATTGAGTGCGGTTGTGTGCTGTCTGTGAGTGGGTGTGATGATGGACTGTGTGTGTGAGTGAGTGAGGGAGTGTGTGTGTATTTCTGTGTGTGTGTGTGTGTGTGTGTGTGTGTGTGTGTGTGTGTGTTTTTGTGTGTCTGATATCCGTATCCCATATGTCTAGCCAGACGGTGATGTCTCCCTGTTTGAAGGTCAAAGCTCTGTGGTTAACGGTGTGTGTTTTTAGGTGTGTGCATGTTTCTCAGTTTGTGTGTGTGTCTGTGTGTGTGAGTGTGTGTGTGTGTGTGTGTGTGTGTGTTTGTCTTAACGTCCAGGTGTGCAGTGTGTGTTTAACGGTGGTTGTACATGCAGAGAACGACCTTGAACAATGTCAAGCAATTAACTAGATCACTGTAATTTGCCGTACGCGGAAACTATGTGAATTTTCACACATCACAAATCCTGCACCAACCAGCCCTGTTGCAGAGTCCATCAGCAGAAAGAACGGCTTTGTCTGTTGTGTGTGTGTGTGTGTGTGTTTGTGTGTGTGTGTGTGTGTGTGTGTGTGTGTGTGTGTGTGTGTGTGTGTGTGTGTGTTTGTCTGTTGTTTTCCCTGGCCTGAATCAATCATATCAGTGTTGTCTGATCTCCACATAACGGAAGACGGATAATTGAGATGAACAGACAGAGACAGACTGAGAAAGAGAGAGAAACAGACAGACAGACAGACAGACACAGACTGAGAAAGAGAGAGAAACAGACAGACAGACAGACACAGAGGGAGAGATCAAGAAAGAGAAAGATTACAAATCTCAGAAGTCGAGAGAAAGGGTATTGTTCTTTTTCTTTCTTTCTGGAAGGTTCCTTCGGAGAAAAAAAAGGTGATGTATGCTTCACTCGTTCCGTGGGAAAATATAGAGGCTTTGGGGTTGAGAGATAGAGAAAGAGAGAGAAAGAGAGGGAGAGAGAGGGAGAGAGAGGTAGAGAGAGAGAGAGAATCAAATGAGAAGAGCTTTGGCATCTCTCTGCGTCTCCATGGTGGCTGGTGTTGCTCTTTTCTTTTCATGTATCACTCCCTCTTTCAGCTCCACACACACACACACACACACACACACACACACACACACACACACACACACACTCCCTCTTTCAGCTCCAACCTCCCCCACTGAGAGGGGATTGACAGACGGACAAACAGACATACATCAGCGCACACACACACACACACACACACACTTACTCTCACACACACACACACACACACACACACACACACACACACACACACACACACACACACACACACACACACACACTTACTCTCACACACACACACACACACACACACACACACACACAACACACACACACACACACACACAAACACACACACACACACACACACACACACTTACACACACACCCATCAACACACTCACACACATACATACATATTACCACACTCTCTCATACACACGCACACACACACACACGTGCATGCACATACGTATAAACACATCAGTACACTCATAAACACACACAAACACAAAAGATGTACCGTATATCATCATTTTTATATCATTATAATCATAAATACAAGTGCCCCATCCCATGCTGAACACTTGATCTGCCACATGGCCCCTGTACATGTCTCGGAGGGGTAGATGCACTGATAGCACAGCAGCACATATGGAGCTGATGCCTTGGTTAGCGCTATCAGCCATCTAGATCAATGGGCTGGGCTAACGGTGTTAGCGCTATGAGCCATCTAGATCAATGGGCTGGGCTAACGGTGTTAGCGCTATCAGCCATCTAGATCAATGGGCTGGATGAGGCGCTCAGGTGTCTGTGCTACTGGAGCAGAAAGTAGGATGGAGCCGGGGGCGATGCCAGGTCTGACCCAGTACTGAGTCTGGGTGTGTGTTTGTAGGCACACATGCACGTACGCACAAACACACAGACACACACACACACACACACACACACACACAGACACACACACATGCTTGCAGCCTGGATTTGCAGACACATACACAACGCTTCAACATAGGTCTTACACATGGGTGTAGGTCGTATTAAATAATATATGTTTAATTTGCACCTATGATCCATAAACACACACACACACACACACATAGATGTACGTATCTTACATCTGCATGTAGAGGAAGGTCATCACGAACTTGCAATTTACACACACACACCCTACAGACACACACACAAACACACACAGACACAGATGCGCACACACACAGACGCACACACACAGAAGCACACACACCCTACGTACACAGACTCACATGAACTTTATTCATCTTACCCTTCGCCGCCTTGGTTGTTGTTGTTGTTGTTGTTTTTCACTGTAAAGCGGCATTCAGCACTCCTCTGCAGCCAAAGCTGTGTTGACCCTAACGCCCTCTGACCCCTGTCATCACCCTCCTGCCAGCCCAAGCTGACCACAGCACCTGCCTGGGCTTTCATCCCCCCCAGATATATATCACTTTAAACAACCACGGCCTCCGCCACTCTACACACACACACACACACACACACATACACTGCACACACACACACACACACACACACACACACACACACACACACACACACACACACATACTCTACACACACACACACACACACACACACACACTGCATACACACTATTTGACCTCTCTTATCCCCCAATCACCTTTGACCCCTAAACACACATGGCATGGCATAGGCCTGGGCTTGAATTTATTTAGCTCCTACTATAGTTTAGCAACCATGCTAGACACTCTGAACTGTGGAGTTCAATCATGCTAAACACTCTGAACTGTAGAGTTCAATCATGCTAAACACTCTGAACTGTGGAGTTCAATCATGCTAAACACTCTGAACTGTAGAGTTCAATCATGCTACACACTCTGAACTGTAGAGTTCAATCATGCTACACACTCTGAACTGTGGAGTTCAATCATGCTAAACACTCTGAACTGTGGAGTTCAATCATGCTACACACTCTGAACTGTAGAGTTCAATCATGCTACACACTCTGAACTGTAGAGTTCAATCATGCTACACACTCTGAACTGTAGAGTTCAATCATGCTACACACTCTGAACTGTAGAGTTCAATCATGCTACACACTCTGAACTGTAGAGTTCAATCATGCTACACACTCTGAACTGTGGAGTTCAATCATGCTACACACTCTGAACTGTAGAGTTCAATCATGCTACACACTCTGAACTGTGGAGTTCAATCATGCTAAACACTCTGAACTGTGGAGTTCAATCATGCTACACACTCTGAACTGTAGAGTTCAATCATGCTACACACTCTGAACTGTAGAGTTCAATCATGCTACACACTCTGAACTGTGGAGTTCAATCATGCTAAACACTCTGAACTGTGGAGTTCAATCATGCTACACACTCTGAACTGTGGAGTTCAATCATGCTAAACACTCTGAACTGTAGAGTTCAATCATGCTAAACACTCTGAACTGTGGAGTTCAATCATGCTAAACACTCTGAACTGTGGAGTTCAATCATGCTACACACTCTGAACTGTGGAGTTCAATCATGCTACACACTCTGAACTGTAGAGTTCAATCATGCTAAACACTCTGAACTGTAGAGTGCTGTGAGATCTACATAAATACACTAAAGAACCCTGTGAGATCTGAAGAACCCTGTGAGATCTGAAGAACCCTGTGAGATCTGAAGAACCCTGTGAGATCTACATTAATACACTGAAGAACCCTGTGAGATCTGAAGAACCCTGTGAGATCTACATTAATACACTGAAGAACCCTGTGAGATCTGAAGAACCCTGTGAGATCTACATTAATACACTGAAGAACCCTGTGAGATCTGAAGAACCCTGTGAGATCTACATTAATACACTGAAGAACCCTGTGAGATCTGAAGAACCCTGTGAGATCTACATTAATACACTGAAGAACCCTGTGAGATCTGAAGAACCCTGTGAGATCTACATTAATACACTGAAGAACCCTGTGAGATCTGAAGAACCCTGTGAGATCTACATTAATACACTGAAGAACCCTGTGAGATCTGAAGAACCCTGTGAGATCTACATTAATACACTGAAGAACCCTGTGAGATCTGAAGAACCCTGTGAGATCTAAAGAACCCTGAGAGATCTACATATCTGATGGCTCTTTTCAGAAGAATTGCACCGCCCACATCCCCCAATTCCCCTAATGTCTGTCCAACACTGATGCATGTCCTTTCAATCTCTATTGCAGTGTATTCAGTGCACCACAGCCATACAATGTGGGGATTTCTTGAGCACATATTTCCTTTTACTACACAGTTACTAGAGGTATCACTGAAGCAACAACCATGGCTGGAGTCCTTGCCTTACGACTCCATTTGTATCCCTCAGATCTCCGGGATGTAAGAGGCTTCCAGAAACCTCCGTGTGTCAGTTCTGTGTTTCTATACGCTGCCAATGACTCATGTGGGCACAAACACCTCTGAGCCAATGATTCATTATTACACATCCTAGCATCCTAGCATCCTAGCACTCTCTGCCAGCTGTGTGAATGCTGGGCTATTTATGGGGCCCTTTTCATCAGCTTTGGGTGCAGGCAAGGGAGCTGGGCTGAGATCTGGCTGAGATCTGGCTAGGATCTGGCTGGGATCTGGCTGAGATGTGGCTAGGATCTGGCTGGGATCTGGCTGGGATCTGGCTGAGATGTGGCTGGGATCTGGCTGAGATGTGGCTAGGATCTGGCTGGGATCTGGCTAGGATCTGGCTAGGATGTGGCTGGGATCTGGCTGGGATCTGGCTGAGATCTGGAGGCCCAGATACTGGCATCCCTCTGGCTTCTGCAGGTATTGAAGTCAGAGGCAGTAGTGGGCAAACACACAGACTGAGAGAGCAGGGGGGGGGGGGGAGCAGGGGGTGGGAGAGACGCATTCAAAGGTATTTTGTAGGATTAGGCCAGAAAGCA
>NC_137919.1:1063350-1105850 GCF_963457725.1 Sprattus sprattus
CAGAGACAGAGACAGACACAGAGAGACAGAGACAGACACACAGACACAGACACAGACACACAGACACAGACACAGACACAGACACAGACACAGACACAGACACAGACACAGACACACAGACACAGACACAGACACAGACACAGACACAGAGACAGACACAGACACAGACACAGACACAGACACAGACACATACACAGACACAGACACAGACACGTTCCTGTGTGTGAATCTCTTTCTTTTGTTGCCCAGGTACCAGTACCTTCCTATGGAGCATCTGGCTGAGATGATCCCTGCCGTGCTGCAGTTTTTCAAGTGAGCTTCCAACGCCGTCTCATCTCACTCACACACACACACACACACACACACACACACACACACACACACACACACACACACACACACACACACACACACACACACACACACACACACACACACACACACACACACACACACAAACACACACACACACACAAACACACACACACACATGCAAATCCTGCCTCGTCTCATTCCACACACACGCACGCACACACACAAACTCTCACACACACACAAACTCTCACACACACACTCATGCTAGTCATACACAGGAAATGATGCTAAGTTTCTTGTGCTATTGGTTGGGGATTTCCCACAGCGGCCAATCCTCTCACTGTCCATGCAAGTACTCATACCCCACAGCCTATCCAATATGACAACTGCCTAACCATAGAGTTTAATATATCTATAGTATATATTTTTTATAATCAAAATGTTGTATTGACTATCAATGCACTGCCTACCAATTTTATTTACACAATTAATACAAAGCTATACATTGAGGCATTTTATAGAACATGATGTATTACATGTTTTTTTTTGTTATGATTCCTTTGGAATGAAGGTCTGAGCATAGTCCAGCATTCTATTGGTTTAGCGTCGAGCGTGCGGCTAACAGCTTGTGTTGAGTGTTGCTTGAGATCAGAGCGCTGTGCTAAAGAAGCTCTTGCTGTGTTCATCTCTGGCGCGCTCACACACACACACACACACACACACACACACACACACACACACACACACACACACACACACACACACACACACACACACACACACGTGCTGCTTGAGACCAGAGCGCTGTGCTAAAGAAGCTCTTGCTGTGTCCATCTCTGTCCTGCTGTCTAGCTTCCGGACTGTAATTGGTGTTGGAGTGGGAGCTGGAGCCTACGTGCTCTCCAAATTCGCAGTAAGTAACATTCTACACACATAGATATGCATACATACACACACACACACACAGACACACACACACAAAACACACACACACACACACACACACACACACACACACACACACAAACACACACACACACACACACACACACACACACACACACACACACACACACACACACACACACAGCATGCAAACCCACACTGAGAGGCAGGGATGCAAACTCTGTCCAGATTCTCAGTGTGTGTGCATGGTCCATCTTGAGCTCCATATCAGCTCATCCTGTGGTGCAGTGACACACTATCCTATAGATTTGAAGTCTAAGAGGACGCGTATCTTTGTGAGCAAAATGCACCTTTTGATAGGGATGTACATGGACACACACGCACACACACACACACACACACACACACACACACACACACACACACACATAGGGATGTACATGGAATAATTGTTACCCTGTTGCATTAAAACTGATTTCTTCATTTCTTGTGATCTGCCTCTTTTTCTCCCCCACTGCTTTCGTCCTTCCTTCCTCCATATGCTCTCTTCACCTCTTATTTCCCCTCTTCTCTCCTCTCCTCCCCCCTCTCCCCTCCCCCTCCCCTCTCCTCTCTCCTCTCCTCTGCCCTTCTTTTCTCTCCTCTCCTCTCTCCTCTCCTCTGCCCTTCTCTTCTCTCCTCTCCTCTCTCCTCTCCTCTTTCCCTCTCTCCTCTTCTCTGCCCTTCTCTTCTCTCCCCTCCCCCTCTCCTCTCTTCTCTCCTCTCCTCTTTCCCTCTCTCCTCTGTCCTTCTCTCCTCTCCTCTCCTCTCCTCTACCCTTCTCTTCCTCTCCAGTTGAGTAACCCTGAGTCAGTGGAAGGGTTGGTCTTGGTCAACATTGATGCAAACGCCCGGGGCTGGATGGACTGGGCAGGACACAAGGTACATATCCTCCTCCTATCCTCCTCCTCCTCCTCCTCCTCCTCCTCCTCCTCTCTCTCTCTCTCTCTCTCTCTCTTTCTCTGCTGGATGGACTGGGCAGGACACAAGGTACATAATCTCCTCCTCCTCCTCCTCCTCCTCCTCTCTCTGCCCCTCTGATTATTTCCACACACAGCAATGCACAGATCTCATGCTGCATTCCAGCACCTCAGGTAGTTCTTCACCTAAAGATTTGATCATATATCATAGTATCATGTGATGAGTATATACTTATTATCATATACTTAAAGATGTATTAGATTGACCAGAATATTAAATAGATCATCATTGTATTTCATACAGTGTGTATTCAACATAGAGAGATCTGACCAATGTGATCCCCCCCCCCCTTCCAAACCACTAGGAGAAGAAATGTAACATGATGTTCTACGTACAACTGAATTTGTATTCTTTATATATATTGTTACAAGGCAAGATGATTTTCTTTCTTACTATATTTCTCTACAATGTGGGTATTATTTTGCAAGAGCTTTTGAAGGCAATGAATGTGTTTTGAGGTTACTCTTGCATCCATCTTGTCTGTCTTGATTTCCCAGCTCACAACACTGACATCATCTGTGACAGAACAGATCCTGACTCACCTCTTCAGTCAGGTGTGTGAATGTGTGTGTATGTGTATGTGTTTGGGCATGTGTGTGTGTGTGCGTGTGTGTGCATGGGGCTGTGCGTGTGTGTGTTTTGTGTGTGCCTGTGAGTGTTTGTGTTTGTATCTGTGATTGTGTGTGTCTGTGTGTGTGTGCCTGTGTGTTTGTGTGTGCCTGTGTGCGTGTGTGTGTGTCTGTGTGTGCTTGTTTGGATTGGATTGGATTCAATTTATTGTCATTGCACAGAGTACAGGTACAGAGGCAACGTGTGTGTGAGTGTGTGCATGTCTTGGTGTGCGTACGTGTGCATACTGTATATACATGTTAGAGTGCTTGTGTGTGTGCATACATATGTGTGTTTCTGCCTCAGCTGCTCTGGGAGGTTGTGTGCATGTGTTGGTGTGCATGTTAGTGTGTGTGCATGTGTGTTTGTGTGTGTGTGTGTGTGCATGTGTGTGTGCATGTTAGTGTGTGTGTGTGTGCATGTTAGTGTGTGTGTGTGTGTGTGCATGTGTGTGTGCATGTTAGTGTGTGTGTGTGTGCATGTTAGTGTGTGTGTGTGTGCATGTGTGTTTGTGTGTGCATGTTAGTGTGTGTGTGTGTGTGTGTGTGCATGTGTGTGTGCATGTTAGTGTGTGTGTGTGTGCATGTTAGTGTGTGTGTGTGTGCATGTTAGTGTGTGTGTGTGTGCATGTTAGTGTGTGTGTGTGTGTGCATGTGTGTGTGCATGTTAGTGTGTGTGTGTGTGTGCATGTGTGTGGGTGTGCATGTTAGGGTGTGTGCATGTTAGTGTGTGTGCATGTTAGTGTGTGTGTGTGTGCATGTGTGTGTGCATGTTAGTGTGTGTGTTTATCTGTGTTTCTGCCTCAGCAGCTCAGCAAGGTTGTTGCAAAGGGCTTTTTTATGTTTAGTGTTTGCCTGACGATTTGTATGCAGTGTGTAATTTAGTTTGAATGTGTGTGTGTGTGTGTGTGTGTGTGTGTGTGTGTGTGTGTGTGTGTTGTGTGTGTGTGTGTGTGTGTGTGTGTGTGTGTGTGTGTGTGTGTGTGTGTGTCTGTGTGTGTAACGGAGTACATTCTGAATGTGATGTGTGTGTTACTCCCAGGAGGAGCTGTGTGTGTGTGTGTGTGTGTGTGTGTGTGTGTGTGTGTGTGTGTGTGTGTGTGTGTGTGTGTGTGTGTGTGTGTGTGTGTGTGTGTGTGTGTAACGGAGTACATTCTGAATGTGATGTGTGTGTTACTCCCAGGAGGAGATGTGTGCCAACACGGAGCTTCTGCAGTCACAGA
Source organism: Sprattus sprattus (assembly GCF_963457725.1). NCBI lineage: Eukaryota > Metazoa > Chordata > Actinopteri > Clupeiformes > Clupeidae > Sprattus > Sprattus sprattus. The sequence goes on from NC_137919.1 coordinate 1,067,423, forward strand.
GAGAGCGGATCTCTAAAGCACCAAACCTGGCAAACATCGAGCTCTTCTGGAAGAGCTACAACAGGTGAGGGGATGCCCATGATCACACACACACACACACACACACACACACACACACACACACACACACACACACACACACACACACACACACACACACACACACACAATTCCCTTGATCACATCACCCTTCACTAAGTGTGCACATCACCCTTAACTAAGTGCTGCTTACATCAACGTACATTTATATATTTACATGACATGTGTATGTCACACACACACACACACACACACACACACACACACACACAGAATTCCCATGAACACATCACCCTTCACTACGTGCTGGTTACATCAACATACACATGTCATGTACATATATAAATGTATGTCTCACACACACACACACACACACACACACACACACATACTATCACACACACACACACACACACACACTATCACACACACACACACACCCTTCACTAAGTGCTGCTTACATCACATACATTTATATATGTACATGACATGTGTATGTCACACACACACACACACACACACACACAAACAACATTTGCACACACATAAACATCTGCTCCTGAAGCTTTTACTCTGCTTATTTCCAGTCGCAGAGACCTGACCATTGAGCGCAACAGCACGTTCAAGTAAGTGTCTTCTCTGACATCTCGCACCATTTGGACAATAGCCCTGTTTTAATTAGCACTGGCACTAAAGTCATCTTCACCCTCCCTCAATGCTGCCCACCATCACTCTCCTATTCCTCATCCTCTTCCTTAATGATGCCCACCATCACTCTCCTCTTCCTCCTCCTCTTCGTCACAGGTGTCCCGTCATGCTGGTGGTTGGGGACCAGGCTCCATACGAAGAGGCTGCGGTGAGTTCACTGCCTTTGGACACCAGAGACTGTTCCTGTTCCTTCACAAAAACAAAGTGAAAAAAGAGAAGTGAAAGTCCTCTCTATGGCAGAGGTGGTGTAGACACACACACTCTGAAATCCACCTCTGCATTTAACCCATCCAGGAAAGTGACACACACACACACAGTGAAGTGAGGTTACATACTAACCCGGAGCAGTGAGCTGCCATTGGCGGCGCCCGGGGAGCAGTGATCGGGGTTAGGTGCCTTGCTCAAGGGCACTTCAGCTGTGGATGTGGGTATGGGAGAGCAGTGGTCTACCACTCCCCCCGCTTACATTTTTCCTATTGGTCGGGGATCGAACCGGCCACCCTACAGTTTCCAGCCTGAAACCCTAACCAGTAGGCCACGGCTGCCCCATTTCATGCCTCCCATTTTAGTTGTGGCTGATCCTTCCGTATGTTCCCTTGTTTGTCCACTAGGTGGAGTGCAACAGCAAGATGGACCCAACAACGACTTCTTTCCTGAAGGTAAAATACTTTACAATCAGTAACAGAAGTTTGATGACCGGTAGGGTACCTACACAAACAGTGTACACAAATTTTACCCCAACTGTATTCCTAACAGAAGTAGATGGGTTGACATGAAAATGTTGTGGTTAAATAATAACTTTGCTTTAATAATAATAATACAAATAATGTTGTGGTTGACCAATAACATTGCTTTAATAATAATAATAATTATAATAATAATAATAAAAATTAAAATAATACAAATAATGTTGTGGTTGACTAATAACATTGCTTTATTATTATTATTAATAATAATAATAATAATAATAATAATAATAATAATAATAATAATAATAATAATAATAATAATAATAATAATAATACAAATAATGTTGTGGTTGACTAATAACATTGCTTTAATAATAATAATAATAATAATAATGATAATAATAATATTGTTGTGGTTGACTAATAGCATTGCTCTACTAGAGTATACAGCACTACACCCTGGCATGAGATCATGATGCACTGCACCAGGCACTATTCCTTGTCATATAGGCATGTACTTGAAAAGAGCTCAGACCAATACTACTCCGTGGCATTTAGGTCAAGACCATCAAAAACAAATTGTGGAATGAAGGATTATGTGGTTCAAATAAGCATGTATCAGAAATACTACCCCTCTCTCATACCACGAGAGCCTAACAGCTTCCTTTTTCTCTTTTCAGATGGCGGACGCAGGTGGAATGCCCCAGCTCACTCAGGTAAACAAAACCAACACCAAAACCACCGGCGGCCATCTTCCCTTCTCCTCAAAGCAATGGTCATTAGGATGCATGTGTCTTTAGACTGCTGCACAGTACATTAAACTGGACTCAATGGTCTCTCTGTCCACAGCCTGCCAAGCTGACTGAGGCTTTCAAGTACTTCATCCAGGGCATGGGCTACAGTAAGTGTGCTATATTCACATATTCATAATTGTGTCCTATAAAGGGAGTTGAGATATTGTCAAATTAGCTGACATTTCTTTTGATAAGTCATGAATTTTATTATGTGACATCATGATTCTTTTCTGTTTTTTGCTTGGGTGTGTGTGTGTGTGTGTGTTTTATTGTCATGTTTTAATCTCTTCTCCCTCTCTCTTTCTCTCCTTTCCTCCCTCTGTCTCTCTCTATCTCCCTCTCTATCCCTCTTTCTCTTTCTCTCCCTCCCTCTCTCCTTTCCTCCCTCTCTCTCTCTCTCTCTCTCTTCCTCTCTCTATCTCTCTCTCCCTCTCTCCCTCCCCCTCTCTCTCCCTCTCTCTTCTCCCTCTCTCACTCTCTCTGCCCCCCCCCCCTCCTGCAGTGGCATCGTCCTGTATGACGCGTCTGTCTCGGTCTCGCACCACCTCCCTCTCCTCCTCCTACTCCATGGAGGGCTCCCGCTCCCGCTCCCGCACTCTCTCCCAGGGCTCACAGGGCGGACAGCTCCCCCCCAGCCCCTCCCACACCATGGAAGTGTCCTGCTGAAGAGAGAGAGAGAGAGAGAGAGGGAGAGAGAGAGGGAGAGAGAGAGAGAGGGAGGGAGGAAAGGAGAGAAAGAGAAAGGGATATGGAAGTGTCCTGCTGAAGAGAGAGAGAGAGAGAGAGAGGGAGAGAGAGGGAGAGAGAGGGAGGAAAGGAGAGAAAGAGAGAGGGATATGGTAGGAGGAGGGTAAAAGGGTAAAGGCAATCGAGGCGAGAAGGAAACGGGATGAAGCTAATCAGTGTATCCGTCCAGCGGTGTCCGCCTCCGTTTCATGCGCACAGAAAGAGAGAGAGAGATGGAGAGAGAGAGAGAGAGAAAGAGAGAGAGAGATGGAGTGAAGAGACTGAGAGAAAATGGAAGAAGGTGAGAAAGAAGCAGAGTGAGATGAAGATGACTGGTGATGAAGATGAAGATGACTGGTGTATGTTTGCAATGGTCAAGGAAAGTTGGAAAGTGCCCATTTGGGTCACCCCCGAGTAATCATCACAAAACAACCATAACATCACCCTGTTCCCTGCTTCACTTCTTCCTCCTACCACAGCAATGGACACTGGTTAGTCCGTCCAATCCCAGTCGCTTCCCAACCACTTTTTCTTGATCTCGATGGAAAATGTCACGAGATCAAGGAAAGATGTTAAGTAGAATTCATCAGGACTTGGGTATAGACACCTGTGGTGCTAAGACGCTAGGCTACTGATTATGAGAAGATGGGTGTTCTTGACACGGGTCACGTTCATTGGTTGTTGATGGGGTTTGTTGTTGGGGGCCGGTACTATCTCCTTACCTTTCTTAAAGGATGCTTCAGTGTACCCTATGCTAAAGGAGATATGAAAGCGCCTTGAGACAATCGTATTGTTATGGCGCTGTTTAAAAATGTAATTAAATTGAATTCAATTGAATGGAATTGAAAGGAAGCATTGAAGCACCTTTTCTAAGCATTTAGAGAATTCAACCAGCTCTTGTCATGGCTTCCACTTAGATTCTTCCCTGTCATTTCATGCAGTCTGGAACCTTCATTGGAATGGGGCCAAAGACCCAAGAAGGGATGAGAAGAGGTTTGAATTGATTAGATAAAGGGATTGAATTGATTAGATAAAGGGATTGAAGGAGACATAAAAAGGGAGATATTTAGGAGGAGTTGATGACAGAGGCGATTCTCTCTCTCTTCCTCTCCCTCCGTGTGTTGAGATGATTGACAGTATAGCCCTTTAAACGTGTGGAGAGTGACTGGGTACTGAGGAGTCACATATGTGTAGTGCTAATCAATAGTAATAATCACAATAATAATATTAATGATTAAATATGAGGATATTAATGATATTACTAATGTCAATGACAATAACGTAACTGTACTGTAAAAGACAAAAAAATAACCATGTTTCTCTTAATTAAGTGTTAACTTTTTAAAGCATATTAAATTGCTAGAAAAACTAAAAAAAAAACAATAGAGTATGGAAATACTTATAGTGTGTCTATCTACTCTTCTTTCAGTTTTCTTTTTGTGTGATATATTTTTTTTAACCCTCTGTGTTCTTATCCTGCTTACCTTAAGCGGGGGAGGAGAAGTAGCCAATCAACCATCAGCCTTGGTGTCATGTGACCCAGGTTGCGTGCCATGGCTTGCGGCTACCACCCCCCCACCCCCCCCCCCTTCACGTTGTCAATGGCAACATTTGTCTTCCATTTGCACCATTTGAAATGACTGTAACTCTTTTCCTGTGTGAGGGGATGGCACCATAGACATATGGATGGCACCGGTGGCTTCTGGGGAGGGGGATCTAATGTTCCTTTTGTTTTTGTTGCTGAACTGCATGCTTGCTTCTTGCCCTTGTGAATGAGGATGAAACTCTCATTTTATTATTATTATTATATATATATATATATTTTTTAAATCTGATCTTCTAAGTATTGTGTGTTCTGGTGATGTATGTCATGGGGCCTATGATGGATAGGAGTTGGACTCAGGAAGGGGGCTTGATTTGAAGTCCAAGTAGGTTGTGCTCCACTTGTATGGATAAATGAGACCAGTTGCACAGAGATCAGTGCTTCCGCTGCTGCTGCTGCTGCAGTCCCTCACCTAACCAATAGGGGTCACTGTGTGGAGGGGGGCAAAAAACTAAAACAACAAACAAAACAATCTAATTGTGCAGTTTGCAGTAAAACCAACCCCCTACCTCTCCTGACCAACCGAGCTAGCCTGCTTATGTTTGTATAGTGCCCCTACATGTTTGTTGGATTTGGTTTGTGCCACAACACGCAGTCTGTAGCTGAGCAGAGTAGAGGTCCATCCATGGCTTCAAGTGATTTTAGGAGTTGGTGCAGTATAGAAGTCCCTGTAGAGAGGTCCGAGGCTCATGGCGTCCCGAAGGTGTTTTCTTGTATATAGAATGTGAATAAGGTGTGTTGTGTGTGTGTGTGTGTGTGTGTGTGTGTGTGTGTGTGTGTGTGTGTGTGTGTGTGTGTGTGTGTGTGTGTGTGTGTGTGTGCGTGTGTGTGGATATGGGAGTGTGGGTGTGTGTGCGTGTGTGGTTGTGTTTGTACATTTAGGTGCACTTTGACCCCTCTAAGCACATTATTGAAAGTGTTATTAAAGACTTTCAAGTATATTATACTCACACACACTCTTAGGATAAACAAAATGGCTTCTTCTTTACAGTTGCACATTTGTGAACCACAACCCCTTAAACGTCCCTACACTGCCAAAAGGGTTTAGCCACTGAACACCAGAACTACAAGCTGTCAACAAGCCATTGCATACCAAGATTCACATTAGTATGTGCCATGGCCATAAATAAACACACACACACACACACACACACACACACACACACACACACACACACACAACACGAGCACAGTCACACACACACAGACACAGACACACACACACACACACACGTGCGCGCGCGCACAGTCACACACGCACACACACACACACACACACAGACACACACAGACACACACACACATACAGACTCACCTCCAAGCCAGGCAAGCACACTTGATGAAACTGTGACCCTTGGAAGCAGTGGAGTACCAGCAGTGTTATAATCAAATAAATGCTTGATTGACACTTGGCCTGCAATGGTAGACTTGTGGTTTGCTCACAATCATCTTCAGCTCAACACTGCCCAGAGTAGACTCTTTAAAATGAACTCATCATGCAAGGATTGAAGTGGTAATTCTCCTGCATAGTTTGAGTGTTTGTATGTGTGTGTGTGTGTGTGTGTGTGTGTGTGTGTGTGTGTGTGTGTGTGTGTGTGTGTGTGTGTGTGTGTGTGTGTGTGTGTGTGTGTGTGTGTGTGTGTGTGTGTGTGTGTGTGTGTGTGTGTGTGTGTGTGTGTGTGTGTGTGTGTGTGTGTGGTGTTGTGTATGGTCTTAAGAGCATCCTGTTTTCCATTTGTTATTGCTTTCAATGATCTATTCTATCATCTTTTTTTCTTGACCAATGAATAAATGTAATATTCTCTTTAGTCCTCTTCCGCTTCGGTTTCCCTTACTTTGTTTCCTTCTTTTTTTCTGACATTTCTGGTCAGTCTCTCTGTACAACACACACACACACACACACACACACACACACACACGCTTCTGGTCAGTCTCTCTGTACAATCTGTGTCCTACTATTTACCCAACGATTTGGCATCTCTACCAAAAAGGGGTGGAAAAATAACCAAAAAAAGTGTGTGGGGGGGAATGGGAAGGAAGTTCTAGTGGCAATTGGGTGAAGCCGTGTGAATGTAGTAGTCTAGTCCCTCCCCATTTTTGGTTGTTTATTTTTGATTTGATTTTTCTTTCGTGGTTAAACATTTTCAACCATACCCATCTACCCTGTTTAGGTTTTTTTTTTTTCTAATTTCTTTATGTGAAATGGTTCCTGTCTCAATGTGCGCACAGGGTTAGTCATTAGTGTGATAGTTTGTGTAACAATTTTTTAGCGATAGCATTTAAAAAAGGGAAATAATATCATTAACAAAAAAAAGTTTAACAAAAATACAATCGAAATTATGTGTGGCTAATTTCTCTGTGTATGAACTACAATGAACTGAAAAAAAATGAACTAATAAAATGAAAATGGAAAAAAATAAACATTTTTGTCTGTAATTCTTTTTTACTCTTAGTGAGAAACTACAATTGAAGCTGAATGCATTGGTTTGTGAACTAAACTGAACTTCTCTGTCCTACCCGGCACACTAGACAATGCCCCGCAAGCTTATCCTTCAGCAGAAAGCGGGACACAGAGAAGTTACACACACACACGCTCTGACTTTCATATTTTTCAGGTTGCCGGTAATCCAAACCATCAACAAGTTACAAAGAACAATGACCTTGGTGATTGTAACTATGGAACACTACCTGTGGTCTTCCCCTTGAACCCTGTCATTTACCATCATATTAACTTACCAGGATTAAATGTGTTGCCATGGAAATGCAGCACAAACATTTCCCCTTCCACCATAAGCCACTGTTCTCATGAACCTGAGCAGCATACTCCTATACGAACCATACAGGCAGCACCAGCGTGATGGATGTGTGTAGTCCACTCTAGTTGTGGAGGTATAGACAGCTGAAGTGGTTACATAGCAATATGTGATAGCATTTATGTGATAGCATATTCAATTATCCAGGTTGATCTAGGTGTGTTGTTCTTTCGTTTAGTTTTTTGAAACATTTTGTTTTGTAAAGTCCAGAAGAGTTAAGGTGAGCTGTCAATCACAAAGATTCCCTGCTTTTGAGACCAAAAGGGGTGAAGACTTCAAGAATCTCAATAACAGAACTATGGTAATGTATTTATTGTCTATATGCATTTACATTTCTGAGTGTTTCATTTGTAATTCATAAATATGGCTGTGTTTTAGGGTGCGCTATTTAACAGATTGAACTATGTGGCAATAGTTACTGGGTTGTATTAACAGATTGAACTATGTGGCAATAGTTAATGGGTTGTATTAGGGTTAGGGTTAATATTTAACAGATTGAACTATGTGGCAATAGTTAATGGGTGTTTTAGTGTGCGTTATTTAACAGATTGAACTATGTGGCAATAGTTAATGGGTTATATTAACAGATTGAACTATGTGGCAATAGTTATTGGGTTATATTAACAGATTGTACTATGTGGCAATAGTTAATGGGTGTTTTAGTGTGCGCTATTTAACAGATTGAACTATGTGGAAATAGTTAATGGGTGTTTTAGGGTGCGCTATTTAACAGATTGAACTATGTGGCAATAGTTAATGGGTTATATTAACAGATTGAACTATGTGGCAATAGTTATTGGGTTATATTAACAGATTGTACTATGTGGCAATAGTTAATGGGTGTTTTAGTGTGCGCTATTTAACAGATTGAACTATGTGGAAATAGTTAATGGGTTGTATTATGATGGCTAGCAAGACCAATACTAGTGAATATACATTTTTGGAAAAAAAAAAAATATATTTCAGATGTCTTGATGTACAGCACCTCTAGTGCAACACCAACTATACGTAACAACAACATATGTGTGTCTTATTGATGTGGTGCGCTACTCTGTAACTTGATGTGTCGTACTTAAAAACATACAGAGGGCTACGGAACATGTTTTAGGACTATCTCAGGGAGTCATACAAACAGAGAGACCTAATCAAACAAACATGACAGCATTTTATCAGCCTTTTGTCATGCATACGTTAACCAGACATGACTGCATTTTTTTCGGAATTATATGATATGACATGATGTACAATCCAATATTTAGCAGGAACCTGAAGAAATGTGTGTTTTGTATTTTTCTTTTTTAAACACACCACTCCGCGCATTAAATGGCTCAATTTTAATTTGACGTCAGTGAGCCTTGAGTCTTGATTGGCTGCCTCAGTTGCTCCTCCATTCTTCTGTCTTCACACCTCCTTCTCTCCCAGATGAGCCTCAGTTGCTCCTCCATTCTTCTGTCTTCACACCTCCTTCTCTCCCAGATGAGCTTCAGTTGCTCCTCCATTCTTCTGTCTTCACACCTCCTTCTCTCCCAGATGAGCTTCAGTTGCTCCTCCATTCTTCTGTCTTCACACCTCCTTCTCTCCCAGATGAGCTTCAGTTGCTCCTCCATTCTTCTGTCTTCACACCTCCTTCTCTCCCAGATGAGCCTCAGTTGCTCCTCCATTCTTCTGTCTTCACACCTCCTTCTCTCCCAGATGAGCCTCAGTTGCTCCTAGTCTCAGTCTTCACACCTCCTTCTCTCCCAGATGAGCTACTGGACCACTTTGTTCGCTCTGCTGCTGGTGTGCAAGGGCAACCCCACCTGCACAGCACAGAGCACCTCCTCACCTGACGCCTCCACCTCCTCACCTGATGCCTCCACCTCCTCAGCTAACCCCTCCACCTCCTCACCTGACGACTCCACCTCCTCACCTGACGCCTCCACCTCCTCACCTGACGGCTCCACCTCCTCACCTGATGCCTCCACCTCCTCACCTGACCCCTCCACCTCCTCACCTGACCCCTCCACCTCCTCACCTGATGCCTCCACCTCCTCACCTGATGCCTCCACCTCCTCACCTGAGAGTACAGTTAACGCCACGACTGAAAACGTCTCCGCAGATGTGTCTGCCAGCATGAACACGCCCAGTTCCACTGCCCCTCCAGTCACTGCTGAAACTTCCACTAGCACTGCAACTAGCACACAATCACCTGCTTCTGTCACTACACCGCTTAATTCCACTTACGTTTCTGTTCCCGTGACAACCACAACGTTTGCTCTGACAACCACAATGACATCCATGACAACAACAGGGACTACAGTCTTAACCACTTCCACATCCCCAACAGCATCTATGTCAACTCTCACTACAACCACAACCTCATCAGGGACTGCAGCTGCAAATCCGTCCAACCCACTATCTGCGACCACATCTCCAACAGCTGGATCATCCCCAGCTCAAGTCGCTGTTTCAACAAGCTCAACCACCTCTGCAGCAAACGCTCCTCCAGCTGTAAACAGCTCAACCACCTCTGCAGCCAACGTTCCTCCAGCTGCAAACAGCTCAACCACCTCTGCAGCCAACGCCCCTCCAGCTGCAAACAGCTCAACCACCTCTGCAGCCAACGCCCCTCCAGCTGCAAACAGCTCAACCACCTCTGCAGCCAACGTTCCTCCAGCTGTAAACAGCTCAACCACCTCTGCAGCCAACGTTCCTCCAGCTGTAAACAGCTCAACCACCTCTGCAGCCAACGTTCCTCCAGCTGTAAACAGCTCAACCACCTCTGCAGCCAGTGCTCCTCCAGCTGCAACCACCTCTGCAGCCAACGCCCCTCCAGCTGCAAACAGCTCAACCACCTCTGCAGCCAACGTTCCTCCAGCTGCAAACAGTTCTGCTTCCACATCTGCAGCCAGTGCTCCTCCAGCTGCAAACAGCTCAACCACCTCTGCAGCCAATGCTCCTGCAGCTGCAAACAGCTCAACCACCTCTGCAGCCAGTACTCCTCCAGCTGCAAACAGCTCTGCCTCGACCTCTGACCCCTCCAGCATCAGCAGCAATAGCTCTGTTGCTGTAGCAGCTGGTTCTAGTTCCGTTAGCAGCACTCTTGCTAGCGGCGCTAATGGTAATGGAAACTCCACCATGTACCCCAAAACTGTCGCCAATGGTAACAGCCTAGCATCAACAGCAACTGGTGCTACAACATCCCAGGCCAGCGTTTCTTCACCCAACAAAGTCTTATCTGGTCTGCTATGCTGGACAGGTACATACACAGCACACAGTTGTCATTTTGCAGGTGTGGATTAAAACACTCATTATATATATATATTTTTTTTTTGTCTATTTATTTCTATGTATTTATTGTATTTGTAATGTAGAGTCAGGAATGTGATCAGTGATAACCCATAACATTCCTAAATCTCCAAATAATTCTTGTGTAGTTTCTTATGATAATTGATAGTGACACATGAAGGTACTTTGATTTCTTTTGCAGCTTTTCTCATCCAGATGCTGCTGTTTCCTCAATTTTGACGTTGCCTCATTTCAACATGGGGGTGGATTTGTGGGTGAAGACATGCCTCCTGAAATACTGGATGGATAGGAAAGGAATGATCTGAGGTCACAACATGAACATTTTATATTGACAGGGTTGCAACAGAAAAATGAAATGAAAATGAACTATAGATTTACGTTAACCTTTTCCTTGACAGGATTCCACAGACAACACACTCAACAGGCTGTGTAGTTGCTGCATTGTCCTTGCTCATTTTATATGTAAATATATGATATACTGTAGTTATAAATAGATAATAGATGTAAATAGTAAATATATGATATATGAAGTTCATGTCACTAAAGCGCCTTGAGATAATTGTCACGGCACTATTTAAATAAAATTGAATTGAATTCAAAGATGTAAACAATATAGCTTTCAAAATATGTGTATGCTCTTCTTAATTCTTTGCACAGCATATTGCACCTTTAATTCACAGCAAGGCATGTCTAAGGCAACCCAATATCACTGTGTGTGTGTGTGTGTGTGTGTGTGTGTGTGTGTGTGTGAGACCTGCAAATAGGCTTATTTGCACAGTAAAGTCTCATTCAGTGAAGAAAACTGAAAACAATATAAGTCTTCAAGAAAACGGTATTTAATTGCGTACAGGATCATGTAACAGCATTATATAACCAACGAGTTTTAATGTACACCACACTTTTCCTATGCATACATTTTCCTTTTGCTATTGTTGTTTTTTATTTGACTGTTTTTAAATCATGCATTGAAACCTAGGTGACTTTGTTTCAAAACCCTGTTATCATATTCAAGTAACAGAAATCCTATTAACAAATGATCAGATGTACAGTATCAATAGAGTTCATGTGTGTATATTTTTTGTCTAGAGAAAAATTATGTTAATTTCACATCTCAGTTTAGTTAGAACCATCTGTTACATGCACGGCTTTAGGCATGACCATGAAAGGGAGTTCCGAGGTTATAAAAAGTAAAGCACATTTATTTAAGAATAATAGAAGAGTCAGTGTAATTGCCAGAAATAAAAGTGTAGTGCAAGTGGGTGTCTAATGGGTGTACATATGTCCAAACAAACAAATATAAACGATGCGTAGAGGAGAGGGAGCCTCCTGCACCCTGCAGCCTGGCCCTCATATGGTGGAGCTCATTAATCCCTCATTCCTCACACCTGCGCAGACTCTGCTACCTCAGCTGTGGAAACAGAGAGCACTGATAGCAGGGGGCGGGGCAGACCAGGCTGGGTCGTGACACATCATTATCAGTAAAACATCAATACAGAAATTTCATTACGAGCTACAAGAATAAAGTTGTAAGAATATATTTTTGAAGTATAAATCTCATGAGAACAAGAATGTTCAAAATTATATTATGTACATAAAATCAGAGAGGTCTCCTTAATATATACAAAATACTACACTAAATAACTGTACTGCTAGCTCTCATCATTTGAAAAGCTTTGAGAAAAATCCAGCCAGTGAAAATGCTGTGTCTAGGAAAAAGATTTGAGTCAATCCTATTGATTGAAGGTTTCCCAGCTCACTTGAAACATCTTTGAGATGCTGGCAAAGATAGCGTATGTCGAATAGAAAGAGGACATGACACTCAGTAACCTTCACTCCCCCACCATTGTTATGGGCTGTCCTCAGCTTATTCACAGCCCCATTTATGTTCATCTTCAAACACTTCAGCACTTGCAAACGAATGCGGAGTTGATTTGTGAAACATGTGATTTGTCCAGTAACTAGGGTTGTCCCTAGTATAGCCACATTCTTCCATGTCTCTTCGATGAGATTCATTTTATGCTCCAGAGATTCTCCAGCTTTTTCAAGGTCTCTCAAAGCTACATGGACGTAGCCGCTGTCTTTTCTCTGCATTACTGACAGGGCACGGTTGTACAAAGCAATGATATCATGATTATCTGCTTCCAGCGCCCTGGAGTACATCTCAATGCTTTCCCTGAGAAGCTTCTGATGCCTTAGTTCATTCCCATATCTTACGTAGAAAGACACAGCAGAGGAGGGACACATCCCTCTTTCCAGGAGCTCTCGGGAATTCCTCATGGCTACGTTGAACCTGGACTTCTGGGTCTCTTTTGATTCGTCCTCATTGAAACGTGTCAGAAGCCACAGTCCCCAGCACTCATGCATCGACTCAACAATGGCATTGAACATTTTGCTGTTTTTATGCTGTTCATGTATCTCATCTAGAAGTTGCAGGTAATCAGAGAAGAGATCTTCCTTCCTAGTCATCTTTGGAATGTCTGTTGTCAGGTAAGAAGACAGCCTTTCACACACTAGGTTGTCTCTTGCCTGTTTTGCATCTGTCACGTCTGTGTCTGCTGAAGCTTCCAGATAGGAAAATAGGAGGTCAAGGGCTGCTGCCATTTCATCCCATGACTGAGTGCTATGGCCCTCTTCTAACGCCACCAAAGCTTCGCTTAGCAGCCTCTGCACAGTCCCTCCTAATACAGAGATGCTAAGGTGTGCTAACATCTTTTTAATGAAAGACATATTTTTGATGATATCCACAATGATTGGCATTGAGAAATGTCTGGCACACATGATGAGTTGGGCAGAGCCTGGGTTCCCCTGGCGTGCAGTGCGCCCGAAAGCCTGCTGCTCAACTCTGGCGTTCAGGGGTAAGAATGTTTGTACAACAAAGAGGCCTCCATCCCTATTCACTTCCTTGGAGACTTTAAGGTCTGTTCCCCGTCCAGCCAGATTTGTTGCTATGATGACATCTCTAGCCTGAAGAATTCTCCCAGTAATTTCAGAGGGGTCCATGTTGTTGTTTGTGTAACATTTAGGATTGACCCCCTGGATGGTTTCTGTAATGGCTTTCTCAATAGTTTTGACCCGGTTTATTGTTTCACAGAGGACCAGTACAGCTCTCTCCTCTCGATAACATGTGGAATTGACCTTTTCATGGACAACACTGCAAATTGCTTTCAGCCACTCCTCCTCTTCATTCAGAATTCTACCCTCTTCCTCAAAAAGTTTCCTTCGTCTAAAGGAAGGGATGCAGCAGGTTTGCATGTCTTTGTAGAGCTTCTGAATCATTTGAATTTCCTCTTTGTTTCCCAAAGTTCCTGAGACACCAAACACCTGCCCCTTATACATCATAAAGAGCCTTACATTGGACATGAAGTTTGTAATGACTGTCATGCTGCTCACTTTGGTCTGATGTTTAATTTCAAGAAACTGCTGAAGCCCATCACCCCATTTCATGTTGTTTTGTACAACACCTGTGCACTGGTAGTCTACAGGGACCACAGTCTCTCCTTGTATAATGTACTCATCGCCCAAAGCCATTTCTATGGCCCTAAAGGCATTCTCTACCCACACCCGCACCTTATTATGGACAAAATGCTGGAATCCTGGGATGTACGAGTCTTCAGGTGTTACCTCAGGGCAAGTAAACTGAAGATCATTTCTTATTTTCTGCTCAACGAAGTTGAAAAGAGTCTGTCTGCCTGAGAACAAATGTCGGCATATACCTCCTTTGAGGAACAGTATGGGAATCTCATGCCGGCCTCCAACTTCTCTATCCTCTGGTCTGTTCAGCTTCTTCAGAGATCCATCTTCTTCTTTGGAAAACAAACTGTAGCAAAAGTTAGGAAATTCTTTTCCAACCAGTCTGAAAAAATCAACAATCTGGACCATGTCAACACATTCAAGTTTTTGAATTATGTCTTGGGAGTTGAGATGTTTCATGTCCTCAGCAAATCCCTTTGGAAAAATCCCTTTGTCCTCGGCCAGCTTCAAAAGAGCATCAGTGTCAGAGGAAATTTCAGTGTTTTCATGTAGAATCTGGACGAAGGACTGGATGGGCCCTGTTGTTATCCCACAATCTAGTTTTTTGCACTGACTCACCAGAAGCCATATTCTTGACAAAACTATGTCTAGATGCTGCATGGCAGGCATCTTGCTGTTCAGGTAGACCATCTCCAGACCTTTATCCAACATGAGAGAGTCCACTTCATCCACAATGACACATTCGAACTTTCTGTCATCCCTTACATTTGTCCTCTGGAAATGGTGTCGGAGCCAGTCTCCTGCGAAGCTGTCTGTTGTGCCGTACACTATATGACGCTTGTAGCACGGTTTAAAGACCTCAACTGATTTATTGGTGTTACAGCCTACTTCAAGACGCAGTTCTTTATAGAAGGGCTTCCAAGCGTCTGCATCTCTCTCAGCAAGTACTGGGGAGCTGGAAATGATATCGACCTTCTGACCCTGTAAGGCCCTGTAGGCAGCAAACATGGCCACTATGCAAGACTTTCCCTCTCCTGTGCCCACCTGCAGCAGGTAACTGGACTTTGAGAGAGCCAGGATGCACCAGCTCACCATCTGGGTGATACGAGGCTTCAAGCCTTTTTTCACCCGTACTGTTTCACAAAGTTTAAAGAGAATTTTTTCCATTTCGTCTTTCAGATATTTATTCTGGTCAGTTGCGAGGGCTAATAAAACAGCCGACACAATTTTTCTCACCTTATCAATCAAAAGTCTATCAACTCCCTCTTGTTGAGAGAGGGCTTGAAGAATTTCCTCTATTTCTTTATCTCCGTGCTTCCGTAACTTGTTTCGGAGTTGTTTGTCATCAATCTTGGCATCACACACCAACTGGAAAACATTGCAATCTTCTTGATTCGGATCAATTTTGTGAATTTCTATTGTGTATAGCATTTTTGCCATCCATCCGTCAAAATCAACAGTTTGTTGTTTTGGCCATTTGAAACGCTTCACTAAAGCTTCAAAGAGCTTTTTCACATTGTCTTTATCCCAATTAATGTTTCGTATCAAACTCTGAAGTCTAGGGAAGCTGAGGTCCATCTTATAAACAGTTGCATCCATGGTGTTCTGTGCATTCAAGTAGGATTGTGACCCTTGGTATCTGTGGTAGAAAATAAATTATAGCTATTAATAACAGTATTACATTATCACACAAAATATACACCTACCACACAGAAGTAAATATGGTCAAACTGGTTCTAAAGAGTAAAATTTATGTATGATTTTTTCCACTTTTTCAAAATGTTTATTTTAACAGTATAATTGATTCTCTGTATCCTTGACCCTCTAAAGAGAGTTTATTTAGTGACCAGAGGTGGTAAAATCCATTATTGAGCATAAGAGTGTGATGAGTATAAGTACTCATGCCATGTCTTTGTACCTCGTACTTCGGTAAAAGTGACCAATACCATGTAATAAGCCTGGGTACCAGCCGAACTTAGCCCCGCCCACAACATTTGAGGTGGCATTGCTCCGTTGGGGCGGGACTATGCCCACACCAGAGCTGTTCGTACCAATCAAATTGCTTTATACGATGATGGACAGATGATCAACGTAATTAACGTAATCAACCACGTCACCAAAAAGCGCTTGGGTTGAATTTGTTTTTAACAAAAATCTGACCTGAGATGTCTAGATTCTGCCATCGAGTCTGTTTTAGAAGACATCAACAGCGCATTCAATTTGAAAGAGGAACAGAGAAACGCGAACAAGGCATTTGTAGAGCGAAAATATGTTTTTGCCGTTCTTTCTACAGGATTCGGTAAAAGTTTAATTTATCAGCTTGCCCCAATGGTCCCTCTGATTGCCCTGATTACTCTGATTGGTTGTCGGTCTATCCAATTGAGCGAAGAGGCATTTATTTTCCTGGTTCTGTTGACACACGCCCTATAATCACAGCCCCATGGAGCAGTATCAGACTCATATTCTGACTAGAATTATGAATATGACAACGTCAGGCTACCATGGCATGAGTTCAAATAAGAAATCTGATTTTAACAATGCCAGGTAGCAACCAAAATACATCTCTGAATAGACAATTATCTTAGAATAGAAAATCATCGGCTGAAGAATTACCAAGGCTGCTTGTTTAACAAACCAAAATACAGATCTGAATAGAAGAGATTGGCAGCATTCATTTTTGTGCAACACTAGATAGTCCGGCATATAAAATCAATGCATTTATTCACAAAAATGTCATTCATAAAACATGTGTATCTAACTAATTACTAAAGTTCAGTGTGTGTGTGTGCGAGAGAGGGAGTGTGCGTGTGTGTATGAGTGCACAAGCTTGTGTGCTTGAGTGTATGTTGGTGGTTGTGTGCTAGAAAGAATGTGTGTGTGAGTTCCTTTGTTTGGCCACCATAGTTCCGCGTGCCTGCGTGTGCACATCCATGAACATACGTGTGACATGAACAACGGACGAGATGATGGAACTGAATATTGCTGCTTTCCTGTTGTGTCAGACATGAGAAGAGGGGTGTAGTACAGGTGACATCAGGCTACAGTCACAGCGAGAGGCGTTGATCATTTATGCAAGTTCCCATTTAAATGACACAAAAGTTGCTGATTAAATCTCACAAAGGTTCCTGATTAAATCACACAATGTACAAATTCCCGGTAGACTTCCGGTAAATCACGCGGTTTAGCTAACCTGCCCATGGCTGAAGAAGTGCCACAGCTGACCTCAGGGATAAACAAACATTCTTAGCTGGTAGGACATGTCATGCTTTGTTATCATAGACAGATTCGCTCATGGGTCCTCTGTCCTCCCTCCTCTTTTGTCATATAAAATTATATATATATATATATCAGAGTTCACTCAATAATTCATGTTTGGCTTGCTATGAAAAGACTTAGAATATTGAAAAAAAGATATTGAAAAAAGGATATTCACAAAACGGCTGAATATGTACAGCCATTACAAAACCTTGGGACAGATGTCCCTAAATACAGGCAGCAGAAATATAACATCCTTCACACTTCTGAAGATGCTAGAGAAGAGCACAGACAAAAACCTTTTTCTCACCAAAGAAGTTTTCCACTACCACGCTAACCCTTTGTGAGGGACCAAGGTGTTCACCCCAAGTGTTTGGGATGTGCGCGCTGGAGTTGGTGGTGAATAAAAATTGATTTTGAAAAAAAAAAATTATAACACTGCGACTCTCAGGTATTTACCCCAAACATGTATACACAAAATAAACAAACAAAAATCAAAACACAACACGGTATTGAAGGTCACAAACACTTGGCAAAAACTAGGCACATTCTTGAACAATCTAGGAATATTCTAAGCATTCTGGGCACAGTTCAACTAAGCACAATTCAACTAGGAACATTTCAACTACGGACATTTCAACTAAGCACCAAAACTGTATCCATGCGTCTAGATACAGCTTTCACTTAGCCTCACAGTAGGCAAAGTGTTATTTTCCTCTCATGTCTGTTCAATCTTTTCCCAATGCCTCTCTACTCTTCCCTCATGGAATGAGGCACCCTTTAAATAGGGCAGCCCATTGGGCTAAATTGGTCCAATTAGATCTAACCATTGAGGAAGGGGAGCCCGGACTAACCATTGTAGAGGGGGAGACCAATTCTCTTGCAGGGCAACATGAGTAAAAACTCCCTTTTTTTGCCACGGTGAGAAGGGGGGATTTCACCTTCTCACACCCTTTTACCAGAGCGCTGAACACACCCATAATTGGCACATTCCATTGCGGGTCCATATCAAGAGTAAATTCACTCTTATCAAAGTTCAAATGGTACCAATTGTAATACTAATGAGATCAGGCCTTCACAACAATAAGAACAAAGAGTTATAGGTCACATTCTTCATCGGAAACCTTACAAATGAATTCATTAATTTTGAGAGGGCACAACCATGATCATTGCGAGCCAGCCCAAACCGCATAGTCGCCCCGGGACAGGAGCATACTTCCTTACAACGCTGGAAAGGTGCAATAGCAGCAAGAACTAATTCAGCATTAACAGTCATTCTTTTACATATGTATTTACATAATGCTGTACTGTATACAAAAAACAACTTAATAAGACATTTGTCTGAACAACTATTGCGCAATAAAACGAAGATTTCCAACAACAGCAAAATGATTGAGTATGAGTCAAATGTTTGACATGGTTTTAGCAATATGTGTTGACCCATCTGCTTCTACACAAGCCAGACAAGTCAAACCAGTTCAGATTTGTATGTAGTTATGTGTAATGAGTGTGGTAAAAGTACCACAAATCTGTTGGTGAAGAGGTACCTATGAAATGCGGCATCACTATGTGGCATGCCCTTTAGGAAATTATTATCATATATCATTTAATAAATAAAATAAATGCTAAATGCTTTTAAAGCACACCAATTGCTTTACCAATGAATATTAGGTCAGAAAATACAAGGTCTACCTAATACCTTCAAAATATGTCTTTATATATGTCTTTCTGTATTTTGCAGACAAAAAAATACGTCTTACATGTCATAAATACATTCACCACATAGTCCATATGAAATGCCGTGCTTACCAGCTGGTTGGTGACGAGTCCTGACATGACTGAAGATACTCTTGGACACTCTGCTTATATACCTGCATTATGAAAATCCCCTAAAAGTCTTTCATTCTGCTTCAAACACGTGATTTGCATGCACCTACCAAACATAGTCAGAACTGCATATTTGGTCTGTGTTATTTCACTGGTGGAAGTTTACTGTTTTGTATGGGCACTTCAGGTAAATCACGTGGTTTAGAATAGGCTTACCTGCCCATGGGTGGAGGAATGCCATGGCTGATCTCCCAGATAAACACACATTCTCAGCCATGGGATGCTGGTATTTGCAACATCCAGCTTCACTTCTACTTATAACAAAAGGGCTATTTCTGAAAACCAGCCCTACTCAGGAGGAATGGGGAGGGGAATTTTCACCTTGGGAAATACCTCTTGCATTCTGAAATCAACACTGATATTAATGCAAAATAAGAATTATTTATTAATCTTGATACTATATATTGGTCTGATATTTTGGGAAGAACTCTGATAAATATGTTAAATGAACTCTAAACAGCATTCTGCATTTTTGCAGACCTGCCAAAACAATTTTCAGTGTACTGTAAACAGGGTTAGTCTGTTGTTTATGGGAATAACTCTGAAAATATATACAATGAATGCAAATACATATAAATGTAATGTGTATGTAAAGAAGGAAATCTATTATAAAACGTCTGATATATTTACTGCAATTTCCTGACAATGAATCCCCTTTTTTACACATTGATTTGTAAACCTTTTCTAATCACCTTTTTTACACATTGATTTAGTAAACTTCCTGTAGTCCTGTGGTTAATTCTAGGGTGTGGCTTATACATGGAAATAGGCTTTTATCAATTTGTTCAAAATATGTCTGTACACTTGTTGTTAGGACCTGGCTCGTGGCAAGCAACATAATGAGAACAAAAACACCCAACACTTTAATTATAATTATATTTATTCTTTTGTAGGGAAAAAAGGTTACTGGAGTGCAAACTGCTTGTCCTGCTGCCAGGTAAGCAGTTGCAGAGTGTGTGAGAGAGAGAGTGAAAGGGGTCTGGCCAGTTCTTAAAGGCATCTGGCATGGTCATGTGAACCACAAGGGGGACGCCAAGAGGGAAACCACAAAACCCTGATTTGGTCTTTCACTTTTAGATGATATGTGAGTAACTTGCAAGTGTCCCACTTAATGTACAAGATAATTTATATTTATGTGGACATATTGTATGGAATTATGTGTACACTATTTGCTTTTATTGATTAATTTGAGCATCTGGTCCCTGATAGATTCATTTGTGAACCAGGTGTCACAACAAACATCTGATGACAAATAGTGAGATTAATTTGATGTGTTCAAAAGGATCTGTTTCATATGATATTGTTTTATGCTATTTTAACAAGAGTCAGTGGTGCTAGTCTAAGTGCAATCTTGTATAACTCATATGCGACACACAAATGTGTGTCATATGCTATGTATGTGTATGCCAGCTGCACATAAGATCTGTGTAATTTCAGTGGTGAAGTTTCCTGGTGTGTATCAGGGCTTCAGGTAAATCACGTGGTTTGGAATAGACTAGCCTGCCCATGGGCGGAAGAATGCCATGGCTGATCTCAAAGATAAACAAACATGCTCAGCCATGGGGTGCTGGTAGGACACGTCATTCTTTGATACCATAGACAAGGACCCATCTCTAAATGACAGCTCACTGCTCTGGGTTAGTGTGTAACTGCGCTTCACTGTGTGTGTGTGTGTCATTTCCCTGGATGGGTTAAATTCAGAGGTGGATTTTAGAGTGTGTGTGTCTACACCACCTCTGCCATAGAGTCACTTTCACTTTCACAAGGACCCATCTCTAAAAGGACTTTCACATAGGAGGCTCGTGGGTCCTCTGTCCTCCCTCCTCTTTCCTCATATAAAATGATCTAATATAATATATATGTACGATGTAAAAAATTCCAGGTGTACCAACAGAACTTCAGGTAAGGTATAAAAAAAATAGGCTAGCCTGGCCATGGTAGAGGAGTGACACAGCCGATCTCAGAGATAAACAAACATTATCAGCCATGGTATGCTGGTATTTGCAAGGTCAAGTTTCACATCTTCGTATTAAAGGGCTATTACTGAAAAACAGCTTCAAAACTTAAGATATCTGTCTCACAAAGCTGATATCATATTATGGCAAGCCGAACAAGAATTATTAATTGATCTTGATATATATTGAAAGAAGTCTGATATATGTGTATTAAGGTCTGATATTATGGGAAGAACTCTTATAAATACTGGATGTTTTCTTAGAACTCTTGTTTGTAAACAAAGACAATCATTTAACCAGCAGGGGAAGATCCCCCCACTAAAACATCACTAAAAACTACAAACTTCAGTTAGAATGAAACTGAAAGTTTTACTCTCACTTAAACGGAC
Source organism: Sprattus sprattus (assembly GCF_963457725.1). Taxonomy (NCBI): domain Eukaryota; kingdom Metazoa; phylum Chordata; class Actinopteri; order Clupeiformes; family Clupeidae; genus Sprattus; species Sprattus sprattus. The sequence goes on from NC_137919.1 coordinate 1,089,040, forward strand.
CCGGATGGTGGAATGAAGGCTCTGTGTTGTTTGTGCTTAGGACAGATATCCTGTGTAACGTTATCAAGCTAACGCTGTGATGTGTTGTATGTGCTTAGGACAGATATCCTGTGTAACGTTAGCAAGCTAAGGCTGTGATATGTTGCATGTGCTTAGGATAGATAGCCTGTGTAACGTTAGCAAGCTAACGCTGTGATGTGTTGCATGTGCTTAGGATAGATAGCCTGTATTAACATAAAAAAGTAGCCTAATAGGTGCCAGAGCTAGGTATGAAATGGGAAGGAGTAAGCAAAAGGGTAATATAATATGTGTGTGTGTGTGTGTGTGTGTGTGTGTGTGTGTGTGTGTGTGTGTGTGTGTGTGTGTGTGTGTGTGTGTGTGTGTGTTATAGGTACGGGTATGTGAATGTAATAATCAGACGTGCGATTATGTTTCTCCCAGGCTGATGCGTTGTTCCCTCATGGGCAAGAGCCGTGCTGCTTTAGCATCAGCATTCTCAAGAATCCTCTCTGCAAACTGGAGAAACTAGAGTGAGTATTATATCATTAAATCAGATGTGTCATTATTCCACTCCAAGGCTCTGGTATTGTTCCCTCACAAATAAGAGGTGTGCTGCACTAGCATCAGTTGCCAGCTCAACTTCCTGCAGTTTGAAGGAGCTGAACCTGTGAGGCAATGAACTCCATGATGCAGGAGTTCAGCATCTCTCAGACCTCCTCAATAATTCCCACTGTTAACTGGAAAAACTAGTGTAAGTATTATCAGCAAACATGGGGGGGGGGGGCACCCTGTACTGAGTGGGTAAACAACGGTATGTGTGTGAATGTTTGTGTGTATATCTGTGAAATGCTGTGAAGTGTGAGCTATGTTATCTATGGAGGGCACCCTGAGTTAAATCAAATGTGGTGTGTTGTGGGCACTTAATGTTAGGTGAACCATTGTGTGTGCTTGTGTTTGTGTGTGTGTGTTGGGGCAGGGTCTATTTGACTGGCTCCCTGTGATGACTGATATGTGGTTTGTGTTAGTGAGGGACAAACAAATATGTCGACTATAGGTCTGGGTGTGTATAAGAATGTGTTTCTGTACGTGTGTGTATCTGTGTGTGTGTGTGTGTGTGTGTGTGTGTGTGTGTGTGTGTGTGTGTGTGTGTGTGTGTGTGTGTGTGTGGGGAGGGGTATGGGTCTTGTACAGGTAGAAGTATGTGAGCTAGAAATCAGATGTGTCATTATGTTCCTTGGCTGATGGGTTGTTCCATCACAGATGAGAGTTGTGCTGTTTGAGTATCAGCTGCCAGCTCAACCTCCTGCTGTTTGAAGGTGTTGAACTTGAGTGACAAGCTTCTTGATGCAGGGGTTCAACATCTCTCAAACCTTCTCAAGAATCCCCACTGCCTACTGGAGAAACTACAGTGAGTGTTTACACATAACAGCGGATGTGGTTGGTGTTGGTAAAATATGGGGCAGGTGGTGGGGGGACGTACATAACAATGGGTGAATTATGATATATGTGTGTGAAAGAGGTCTTTGGTCTGTGTTTGGTGATCTTTGCGTGTGTGTGACGGGAGAAGAATACATAGTGATTGGTGAGTGCGTGTGCGTGTGTCTCTCTCTCTGTGTGTGTGTGTGTGTGCATGCTACAAAGGTTTGTCTATGGGCTTCACCATGAAATAAAATTTGAGATTGGGGGGCGGGGTCATTATGATAGATACTAAAATATTTGTGTGTGTTAAAAGGAGGATCAAAATAAAGATGACCCACAGAGGAGCTGTGAATCCTGTGATGAAGTTCCAGACACCAGCCACTGGGTCCTGGTGGAGCCTGAAGTCAAATGTGTCTCAATCTACAGCCTGAGCTCTCCTGCAGGGAGCTATGAGTGCTCAGAGTCTGGCCTGCACTGGTTGTTTACTGGTCCAATTACCCTACAGTAACGCTTTACGGACTAGCATGTCTTTGCTGAAGAGCTGGCCCACATCCAGTTCAGACCAGCTGGTCCTCCTTCAGGCTCATGTCCGGAGAGCTGGAGGAGATCCATCTGTCACATTTCCTTTGTTTGGGGGGTTGTGAAGCATCTGTGCGTGATGCTGTGAGAGTCCTGCATGGGCAAGACAGCAGAGTGTGTGTGGAGGTGTGTGAGCTGACCCGATGCCATGCCAGGCTTCTCCATCCCTCCTTCTCACTGTTAGGGCTGTCATTTTCTCTCAGAGCGAGTGTTGAGGTTCTGGCCCAGCCTCATAAATGGAACCACCAGGGGTGTTCTGAAGGGCATGCTGGACGGTCTCCAGGCCCAGCAGCCCCCTGTGTTGAGTTCCAGGGAGGCAGAGGAGGTCCTGCAGGTGAACTAGGTGCTGCAAGACCAGGTGAGCTGCCTCATCGCCATGGTGCACAGGAAAGGGGAATCAGCCTGTGGCATCATGCTGGCCCTGCTGGAAGAACTGGACCCCATACCTTTACAGAGAACTGTGCCTGTGAGCTCCTGCAGGGGGCGCCTGTGTTACCCTGGGCTCAGTGTGTCAGCGCTGAGAAAGTAGAAGAACCCAGTCAGTGCCTCTCTATTCATTAGTGCTTGATCAGTGCTTTAATGTTGATCAATGTTTTAACACTGCATGAATTACTTTTCTGCAAAACAATAATGTAGTGTTTTGTAATGAATGTGTGTGATTCTATTCATAAACCCATAGTGTATTTTCTGTTATAAATATGACATTGAAAAGTAATATTAAAAATGTATAGATTGTATGATCTTGTTGTGTACTGTTGATAAATAAACAAATACATATTTGGTGTAAATATTCAGTAATTTGGACAGAGTGGTGGTAAAAGAATGATGAAGAATCACATATAAATTTTACATTCACAAAAGAATGCTGTCAGCTCAACTCCTTATCTGTGCTTCCCCTAGTGTGGTCACCAGAGTGCTGCCACCTTGTGGATTGCTCTGCACACAGCAACGCCGCAGCAGTTTCCACATGCTTTTCCCTGCTTACACTGGATCATTGTCCTGTCTGTCATCCAATTTCAAACTCTGTTTGCTCCAGATCTCCCTTCATAGTCACAAAAAAGATTCTGTGCCTCACGAAGAAAAACTGAATACACACAGCTAATTAATATTAACACAATTGTCCATCTGTGGATTGATGTTTTTGTGGACAATATGCATTTGGACTAACCAGTCGAGAATACACACACACACACACACACACACTAGGTGTGGACCTTACCTGATTTTCCTGGAGAAGGGTTCTTTTTGTCTGATGTAGCTTAACAGTGAGCAATAATTTAACAATATGTGAGAGGTAAATCAACATGATTGCTTGTGCTGTCGCAACACCGTCCACTTGCTCTATTATATCACAAAATCCATCAACGTTTCATAGCAATCATACATTTTATTTTAGCATTGCTTTCAGATCTTGTTATAATAACAGAGATGCAAACATTTCTATTAACAGTGACGCATAGAAAGGTAATGTACTACATCAAGACATACAAAGCATTGTGGAACTGTTTATTTTGGAAATGTGCAATACAACATCAGAGTAGGTAAGTCCTGTTTATTCCAATAAGACCAAGAAAATGTTTTTCAAAGATACTTTTCCAAGAGCCAAGGTGAGGCCTTCCCAAGGGGCAGGAAGAGCTCTAACGAGTGTGTGCTTTTTACTGAGATGCTCCAGTATTGTGCAACCGTGCCCTGTGCTCTATATTGATGTTCACCAGAAGGTGACAGTAGTACAACTACTATGTAGTCATTACGGTTTTTGCTATCCAAAAAAGGGAAACACGCAATGGTTTAACGCTATACGACATGGACATCAATTGGGGCTTAGTGGAACAATTTCACAAGGCATACCTTTGAGGCACAGCCTATCTTGCCTGCAGTAGGCTACAATATCTATTCAAGAGGGGGCGCCCGTTCTTGCATACTGTTCTGTCATAAGCTTAAACTCAATCAAATCACATAACATTGTTGTGGTTTGTTCTGTTGTTTTTCGGTTATGTTATGTTTCAGGGAAGTTTTCATTCACAAATCCATGTACATCCACAAAACAGAGTTTGGCCAATTTATAAGAATGACGGTCAAAATTCCATGTGCTATCTTACCAAACTCAAAGCAGGTAGATCATGCTTTAGACGTAGTGCGCATTTTAATGATATGCGCTAATATGAGCCTAAGGCATGTATCATGGGGAACTTAGAGTAAATAGCTTGGCGGTATTATGTAAGACATGCTTGTAAGCTACTGTGCATTGAACCGCACGACATCCTCAGTTGACTTATCCCCTACAAACTACTTAACAGTAAGTGGGAGGAAACTACCCCAAATGGCGAACACACCTGCCAGCACTCAACCAGTCAGTCAGCATATTTTGAGCTCAGGTGGAGTAGGGACGGATTCTTTCGATAAGGAAACAGTGCTGGCGTAACCTAGAGGTAGGGAGACAATCAACTGAATGCCAGTGTAGGTGAAGGACTAATCGCGACAGGTGTATCTGGTGTAGTTTACACAATTGGAGAATTCATCTACAAAGAAAAAAGGCGAGATTTCTCATTCGCGGTCATCATAATCAGAGGAAAGAGTGAAGAGCGGTTGGACAAGTTATCCACTTGCGTGATTTTTGGAAGACGGTGACTAAGCAGCTGCTTTAAGTAGGCAAATACTTTTGTGTACTACAATTTAACCAGACATGGAAAAATACTTATTTTTAAAGCATTTTTTGATGACAATTTGTACTTTTGATGACACTTTATTGTTGGTAATCTACTTGCGTTCTGTTCTTATGAAGTAGTTCTAATGTGTTTTAAACGAGCACCTTAAAAAGTGACGGGTACTTGCTAAAAGTTCCTGGGTAGAAAGAAACCTAGTCTGCCAATGTAAATGTTTTTATAAAGAAATTGCCATGTATGCATGTTAATAATAGCCATCCCAGTGAACGTTTCCAAGAGATTGTATATATGCAATTTGTAAAATATGCAATTGATCTTGTCTGATGCCAGGAGCATTCCTCTTGATCCAGTGTTGTGAAACCTAGTCCTAATGACAGGTGATGCAACGTCTTTTGTCCATCCCTGTCTCGTCACACCAGAAACATTTCATAACAGCAGCTTAAAGTAATGTTGTGTCCCTCGCATTGGCAGACCGTGTTCATGACTTGACAGTTTTATGGTGCAGATGTTTGTACACCCATCATGTGTTAATTTACAAAATACTGTGATGTTTCAGACGGCACCCCTGAGAATTCATTGCTGAAACAGAGATTTGAGTTATTTGAGTTCATGTTTCACAGTTTAGCTGCAGTGATGGGTGACAGTTCCCAAATATGTCTGCTTTGAGCTGTTACCTGTCTCTTCCTTCATGTGCAAGATCCATGCAGCGTGTTGCCTTCATCTTTCTAAGTTGTTTCAATGCTTATTATACTTGTTGTTTCAATTGGTAAGACTAAATATAATTAGATTCGTTTTTGATACAAAGATTACTTCAGTTAAACTACCATGTAAGTTTCTAGTTGCCCTGACTTAAATAAAATGATGTATCCAATTATGTTATGTATGATCATTATACTTCAAAAGTATTGCAAGTGAAACCAACGTAAAAAAATCCATGCAGCACGTTGCCTTAATTTAAGTTGTTTCAACGCTTCAGTTTTTACAGTGTACTAATGCCACAGAATAAGAGTTGTTAGATGAACTGAAAGGGGTGTACTAATGCCACAGAATAAGAGTTGTTAGATGAACTGAAAGGGGTGTACTAATGCCACAGAATAAGAGTTGTTAGATGAACTGAAAGGGGTGTGTTTGGCTCTTTCTTTAAGGCTCAGTGCAGCTGGAGACTGAAAGGCATGCTGAAGACCGTTTCACAAAGTACACCCAGCAACCAGTATGAGGTATGGAGATAAACATCACACACACACACACACACACGCACACACACACACACACACCAACCAGTATTAAGTATGGTCTGTCTGTTTCTCTCTCATTCTCACCTCTGTTTCATTCTCCCTCCAAAACATTTAATGTAGACACACACACACACACACACACAGTTTCACAGAAGCAGACACGCCCATTACCCATAGATCATGCCGTAAACATCTTCCTCGTGAGTGGATAGCTGGGTTGTCTACAGCTTTTTCAGTCATTGTCAGACTGCTCTGCCCTTTAAATGTCAGTATGTTCCCAAGTCATATCCATGTAGATGAATACTTCATTATAAAGGACAGCCACCTGAGTATAAGTGTCCCTGCTCTCTGGTGTGTTCAGGACAGTGATTTGCTCATTGATTTCTCCAGTCCCCCTGATGATGCTGTGCTCCCAGGCGTTGAGCCACAGGTGACCCAAATGAAGATTTTATCACACGAGTCACCCTCATACATCTCACCACTGTCATACAGCGCTGTGCTGTACGATTTGACCAGTCACTAAGACTCCTTATCTAATGATGGCATCTAACCTTGTGCTGTATTTCCTGACCAGTCAACAAGACTCATTATCTAATGATTGCATCTAACCCTGTACTGTATTTCCTGACCAGTTACAAAGACTCCTTATCTAATTATTGCATCTAACCTTGTACTGTATGTTCTGACCAGTCACTAAGACTCCTTATCTAATGATGGCATCTAACCTTGGACTGTATTTCCTGACCAGTCCCAAAGACTCCTTATCTAATGATTGCATCTAACCTTGTACTGTATTTCCTGACCAGTCCCAAAGACTCCTTATCTAATGATTAGATCTAACCTTGTACAGTATGTTCTGACCAGTCACAAGGACTCCTTATCTAATGATTGCATCTAACCTTGTGCTGTATATCCTGACCAGTCACAAGGACTCCTTATCTAATGATTGCAATTGTTTTTGTAACTGGCATAGTGGGCATCAGCATGATGGTAGCAGTGTTCACATCTGGATTTCAATCCTGTGTCACAAATCAGAACACTTGCCCTGCTGGTCTGAATTGCTAAGTAGCGTATAGCCAGTTAGACTTGTGTAGTCTAACATTCCTATCCAGGCTGGAGGGCAGTAATTAGTAAAGACCAGTCAGGATCAGCAGGAAACTTATTTAGATTGAACCCATCCAAACAGTGTTCGTATTCCATTAGAGCCTTGTATGTATCTGTCAAATACACACACTCACTTAAATCACTCGCTCACAAAAACGCACAGCCCCCCTCTCTGTTTCACTCGTGTATTCTGCAAATCATTAGTGGACATCTTACCTCAATTCTACCTGGAAGAGAATGCAACAAGTTTATCTGTACCCCGTATAGCAGACAGAACTCTTTGATATATGCCTCATCCACGGCACAGCATCTTAAATTGTGAATTTGATTGAATATGATTGGCCGAGATGGTGGAAGAATGATGAAACCTTATAGGCACCTAGAACTATATATCTTTCACAGTTACTCCACAGTCTTCCTGGTGGAACCTGCGGCTAGAACTATATATCTTTCACACTACTGCAATGCCACATGTCTCTTCCCAACACACACTCTTTTTGTTCATAAAGCACTTTCACATGTTGTTTTTCTATTGTAGTATTTTCAATGTCAAATCCCAGTTTGGTGACGCAACATGACATTTCCTCAGTAGTTCCTCCACACTCAAACGTCATGAATGTAACTGACACCTGTGCACATGGGGTATCACCTTCATGGGGTGTCACCTTCATGGGGTGTCACCTTCATGGGGTATCACCTTCATGGGGTATCACCTTCATGGGGTATCACCTTCATGGGGTATCACCTTCATGGGGTGTCACCTTCATGGGGTATCACCTTCATGGGGTATCACCTTCTCTTTCAGAATGTGGGCACTGGGGTCCAGGGCTCCCCTGTTCTCACACCAATTGGGAACCCCTTCACTGCAGCCATGAATGTATGTTACTCGTGATTGACAGATTACAATAATCCAAACCATAATCCATGTTGTAACCCAAACAGTTAAGGGAGTGGCTTCTGTCTCATGTGGTGTCTTTTTATATTCCAGAATATGTCAGGTGTCGACACAGACATGACAGAGACCGCCTCATCTCATTGCAATACAGATGTCTTCCAGACAGATCCATTCAATCAGAACGCAGATGTCTTCCAGACAGATCCATTCAGTCAAAACGCAGATATCTTCCAGACAGATCCATTCAATCAGAGCACGGATATCTTCCAGACAGATACATCCAATTGGAAGGCCGATTTCTTCCAGACAGATTCATCCAATTGGAATGCAAATATCTTCCAGGCAGACTCATCCAATCAGAATGCAGATATCTTCCAGGCAGATTCATCCAGTTGGAATGCAGATATCTTCCAGGCAGATTCATCGAATCGGAATGCAGATATCTTCCAGGCAGATTCATCGAATCGGAATGCAGATATCTTCCAGGCAGATTCATCCAATCGGAATGCAGATATCTTCCAGGCAGCAGATTCATCCAATCGGAATGCAGATGTCTTCCAGGCCACCTCATCTTATGAGAACACAGAACTTTCCCAGACTGCCTCATCCAGTAGGAATATAGCAGCTCTCTCCAGAACTCCTCCCACCAGTCCTCAGGTGGACCTTTTCCAACCTCTGCCAATCAATGTAGAGACCCCGCCCACAGAAACCAGCTCCTCCAGTGCCCCGTTTGAAATCTTCCAAGATCCACCATCCAGCCAGAAACCAAAACCTGAAGTCCCTAAGAAACCAAATGCTCTCAAATTACGTCTTCTTAATGGCACTCCATTTGGTCAAGGGACACCATCTCCAGTCTCCTCCACGTTGGCACGGCAGGTGGCCTCACCTGGGTCGGCCTCACCTGTGTCAGACTCCAGCTGGCGAGAGGTTTTCCAGGACACCCCCTCTGCAACATCAGACCCCTACCAGACTCCATCCTCCACGAGGGACGACCTGTTTAACCCCCTACAAAACAAATTCCAAGACCCCTCCTGGGGTACTTCCTCCTCGGACCTCTTCAAGACTCCTCCTGCTAGTTTCTCCCCTCAGTCGACACCGATCTCTCAGGTCCTCTCCTCAGTCCAAGCCTCACACACACCTGGCAACCCCTTCTATCCCATGCCCAATGGGAAACCGAGCTTTGGGAAGACGGAGGATGCTGGTGAAACTGCAACTGCAGAGAGAGGAGTGAACGTCTTGCTCACAACACCAGGGGGTACCGAACATGATGTCTTTCAAAAGACTCCTATAGTTGTGAGTAATTCAGCATTCTCCTCTCCCTCTCAAGACATCGAAGAGGCAACAAGCACACCTTCTCAATTCTACCGGGTAAAAACTATTGAAATATTTCAAACAAAGGTGCAGTGTCTGTTTTGTTGAATGGTTAGTAACGTGTGCTTTTATTTTTGTAGTCCAAGCCTTTAACAAGAGTTCCTTCAAGAAAACCTCAGAGAACTAGGGCCCCTATCACCTCAGTGAAGCAGGTAAACCTCAGTCCTGTTTGATATCATGAATGCATTAATGTTTATATTTAACTCAGTCCTGTTTGATATCATGAATGCATTAGTGTTTATATTTAACTCAGTCCTGTTTGATATCATAAATGCATTAATGTTTATATTTAACTCAGTCCTGTTTGATATCATAAATGCATTAATGTTTATATTTAACTCGGTGAAGCAGGTAAACCTCCGTGCTGTTTGATATCATGAATGCATTAATGTTTATATTTAACTCGGTGAAGCAGGTTAACCTCAGTCCTGTTTGATATCATGAATGCATTAATGTTTATATTTAACTCGGTGAAGCAGGTAAACCTCCGTGCTGTTTGATATCATGAATGCATTAATGTTTATATACCACTGTCTTCTGTGCATCATATACTGACAGTACTCCCAGAGAGGGCAGTTGTATAGATTGAAACAAAACTACTCTGTTATGTTCATTTGAGTTGAGATGAATTGGTGGTGGCTTGACCTACACAAACTAACCGCTGCCAATGAAGCTGCAATCAATACTGGTCACTCCTGTTGTTATTATGGGTACTCTGCCTACCAGTTACCTTTAGGGCATACATTTATATATATCATTTATTTGTTAGGGGTCAAACATTTTTTTTTTTGCCTTTAATCAGATAGGACAGTGAAGATTTGGACAGGAAGTGAGATAGACAGAAGAGGTGGGAACGGGATCGGGAAATGACAGCGGGTCGGATTCAAACCCGTGTCCTCATGGGCGTTCAAGCCTGTATATGGTTGGGGCTACTGCTTGCACCACAGTGCCCACAAGGGCCTACATTTACTACCTAAGACGGAACCAATGCAGATGTTGTGAACTTATCGATCGCTAGCCTGATGATGTCATACTCATGATTCTAGTCAGAATATGAGTCTGATACCGAACCTTTGGGCTGTCATTATGGGGCGTGTTTCAACGAACCAGGAAAGAAAATGCCTATTCGCTGAATTGGATACCTAGAACCAATCAGAGCAACGTAGCCTATTACCATCTGATAGATTAAACTTTTACCTGATCCCGTAGGAAGGACGGCAAAAACATCTTTTCAATCGACAAATGCCTTGATCGCGTTTCTCTGTTCCTCTTTCAAAATGAATGCGCTGTCAATGTCTGTTGAGATATGCCTGCTCACGTTAATTAATTAGCATTACGGCTACAAGCTACAGTTAGTTTAAATGGGTTTTTTGTGTACACGTTAGCAATGATCTAACAATAATGGTCTAGAGAGCTTTAGTTAAGACAAAAAAATACTCTGCAACATTCGTGTTGCACATGCACAACTAACCGAGTCAATGTAGACATTAAAAAGTCGTGTAGATAGCTTAATTCACATAAAATATTCCCCACTAAGCACCCGAGACGCGGCCATCTTGGTCGGAGTTTGAATCTACCGGTTAATTCAACTCAATCGTTGGTATCTGTCCATCAACGTATAAAGCCCGCCCTGACAATTTGATTGGTCCGGTTTCATCCTACCGATGAAACTCTCTCCCAATTAGCCCAGAGCCAGACCAAATCTCCCTGACAATTTTTGTGGGCGGGGTTTGGGCTGGTATCCAGGCTAATCGATCGCTGCATTGTAAGTGTTTCCTGTGACTGACAGTGCTGTGATTTAACAGGAGAGCGCATCACCGGTGGAGCAGGAGTCCCCTTCAGAAGTGAACATTGAATTCACAGGCGAGGTGAGGGAGAACAGGCATATATTTTTGTGTTTGTGTGTTAGTGTGTGTGGGTGTGGGTGGTAAATTATTTTATTTTATGAATTACTAGAGGTGAATAAAAATGCACTTTATTTTATTGCTGTTTTGTGTGTGTGTGTGTGTGTGTGTGTGATTTACAGGAGAGATGTGTTGAGGACTGGCCAGAGGACAGCCCACGATTTTCCTCTAACTGGAGACCAGTAAGTGTTTGACGCAGGGGGAACACATCTTCATGGCACAGTTTCAGGGGGAACACATCTTCATGGGCAACACACCTTCATGGCACAGTTTCAGGGGGAACACATCTTCAAGGGGAACACATCTTCATGGCACACTTTCAGGGGGAACACATATTCATGGCACAGTTTCTGTTTAGCTTGCCTTCCTATTGCCTGTGTCATATCATAGACTTCATTTCTGTTACTGTGATTGAGACTTATGATTTATTCATCATGATCATCATCAATTAATCATAACTTAATGAGTATTAAGGTTATTAGAACTGCTAGAAATCTAGATATTGTACATATTTGATTCTTCATATATCAGTGAACTGTAATTGGTTGATGGTCATGAACTGACTTTTTCTCATGTTCAATTGCAGTCTGGGACACTGAGGCTAAGGCGGGAGTCAATATTGGTGAGTCGACTAGCCTCCACAGCAGTCACAGGCTCTGTCATGTCAACGACACTGTGATGAGTTTGACTCGGTTAGATCTGAGACGTCTAGCTAGTCACCTGATTGTCAAAGACACTGTGATGAGTTTGACTCGGTTAGATCTGAGACATCTAGCTAGTCACCTGATCAGGGCTGCAAGCTTGGTGGCATTCTTGTAGCTGCAGTCTTAACTTGGTTGGAATGCCAAGATCACGGGTCATTACATTCCTGACATTACAATTGCTGATACATTTAAATACTAGTCTTGTATGAAGGTGCTGACTAAATGTAAATGTTTGTACAAATACAACGTGCCCTTCAGTAACTCCAAAGAAGCTGAGGTCAGTTAGTGATGTTGCTGCTGTGGAGTGGTTAGTGATGTTGCTGCTGTGGAGTGGGTTTAATGTTGCTGCTGTGGAGTGGGTTTAATGTTGCTGCTGTGGAGTGGTTAGTGATGTTGCTGCTGTGGAGTGGGTTTAATGTTGCTGCTGTGGAGTGGGTTAGCTGAGGTCAGTTAGTGATGTTGCTGCTGTGGAGTGGGTTAGCTGAGGTCAGTTAGTGATGTTGCTGCTGTGGAGTGGGTTAGCTGAGGTCAGTTAGTGATGTTGCTGCTGTGGAGTGGGTTAGCTGAGGTCAGTTAGTGATGTTGCTGCTGTGGAGTGGGTTAGCTGAGGTCAGTTAGTGATGTTGCTGCTGTGGAGTGGGTTTAATTCATGACTAATGCACTCGACTGAATTCCCTCACTTTTCATTGTTGTTGTCCTGCTCAGGAAAAGGAAGATGGAAGCAACGGCGGAGACCGAAGTGGGAAGAAGATGCTGGTATGTGTCCTACTCCTAACTCTTCTCTCGGTGTCCTAACTCTTCTCTCGGTGTGTCTTAACTCTTTACTCTGTGTGTCTGTGTGCCCTGACTCTGCTGTCTCCTCATCCCACTTACCCCCTTTTTCAGAAAAAGCTGGCGTTGTCTATCTCCACTCGTAGACGATCAAAGGTGAGACATAATAAAATATGCTTGCGTCAAACAATATCAACACAGAAAACAATCAAACAATACGTTCTCCCTCTCCACTGTGCAGGATAAACTGTTAGATGATTTACCAGGAGATGGACACACAGTTCACCAGCGATCTGAGGTATTTTGTGTGTGGTGTGTGTGTGTGTGTGTGTGTGGTGTGTGTGTGTGTGTGTGTGATCACAACTAATCTCCAAATCTATGTCATCATGTTTTCCAACAGCAGTCAGACACCAGTTCCCCAGTCCAAGAACTGAAGGTAAAAGGCTGATGTTGCCATATTGACCTCCCATGTTAGTGTGGGCATGTTTGTAACGGTTCTGTTTTTAACTAACTAACCAATGACTGTCTTCACTAGGAGGGACTCCTCATAGATGTGTTCTCATCAGATAATGGAGAAGAACAGACTCTGGGAGAAGACTCCAAATCAGTAGGCTATTTACAGTGGCATACCAAAGTTTGAATACCTCTGTACAAATTATGTCACACTTTTTTGTTGTTAGTTACACAGCCCCTCGTCTGCTAATGTCAGGGGTCCTTGTTAGTAACACAGCCCCTCACCTGCTAATGCCAGGGGTCCTAGTAGTTACACAGCCCCCCGTCTGCTAATGTCAGGGGTCCTTGTTAGTAACACAGCCCCTCACCTTCATTTAATTTAATTTAATTTTCCTGCCAGGCCAAGAAATTGAAGATCAAAGGTTCTCAGGTTCTGCGTAGAAAGTCAAAGGTGGGTGTATGTATGTGCATATGTGTGTGGGTTTGGGTTTGGATGTATGTGCATGTGTGTGTGGGTTTGGGTTTGGATGTATGTGCATGTGTGTGTGGGTTTGGGTTTGGATGTATGTGCATGTGTGTGTGGGTTTGGGTTTGGATGTATGTGCATGTGCATGTGTGTGTGGGTTTGGATGTATGTGCATGTGCATGTGCATGTGTGTGTGTGTGGGTTTGGGTTTATGTGCATGTGGGTGGGTGCTCCTGATGGGAGAGAGGCAGCGGGTACACCTGTTGTCCTTTGGGGGAGATGTTCAATATTTGTGGAAATTGTGGCCAGAAATATAGATCGAATAATCAATGTGGAAGATCACAGAGAAGAGATCACATATCATTGATTGTGATTGCCCCCACTTTTTTCCCAGGAGAAACTAATCGGCCAGAGCACCACTGAAAACCAACCGGTATTAGAACTATTTGAGGTACAGTACTTAATACATGATTCACTGAAACATTTAATCCACTGTATGGAAATGTGTTGAGGTAAAATTACTTTGTGTTTTTTGTATTTGATCACATTTACATTTCTCTCTGTCTCTCTCTGTCTCTGTCTCTCTCTGTGTCTTTGTCTCTCTGTCTCTATCTCTGTCTCTCTCTGTGTCTCTGTCTCTGTCTCTCGTCTAATAATTGCTGCTGTGTCTAATAATTGCTGCTGTGTCTGTCTCAGGGGCCTCTTGAGGAAAGGGCAGGAAGTGTGTCTCCAACTACAACTCCCAGAATGCCTGATGTATGTTCATCTCTATTGGTGTGCTTGCTTTACTCCATCTCTCTGAGATCTGTTTAGTGTGTAAGAGTGGGAGCCAATAATTCATATATTTGAGGGATGTTAGCTGTGATGTTATTCTGATCGTTTCTGACTCTCAGAAAAATATGCTGTTGGTCTGTAGATGGTGGACTGGTGTTTCACTGAAACGAAGAAAAACGTCACAATATCCCAAATCTGTGCAAACAAAGACATGGGTGCAATTGTGACGATTTATACACTGAAATAAGAATATTATCCAAACAAGTCAGTTTAAGTTTGAAGAACTTAAATAAAAGATTGTTTACCTCTCCATACTCACCAAAGCTTATTTCGCTCAAATTGCATTACTTCCTAACTGTCAAGAGTCATGCGATATCCGTAGTTTACTGAAAGCACCGACTGAACTCCTGCATTAACAGTAAAATATTTGAGATCGTTCCATGTTACATTTATATTTTCATGAAATAAATCTGTTCTATAAATAAGTATTCACTGCTCTTCTTCTGACATCAGGATGGCACACAAGAGGAGTTTGCGTCACAAAAGAAGAAGGTACTGAAGAAGAGGCTGTCAAATCTGCATCGTCGTACTAATAAGGTAATGGACTTTGTCAAGCGTTGTCTCAATATTTAGAGTAATTTGTAGGGGGATCTAAGGCATTGCATTACAGATAAAGAGTCACTGTTAACATATGATTTTAACTGGAACTCAATGTTTTCATTATCCATCACCCTGTTTCTCTTTCCGTGTTTCACAGGAAAAACAAGTCCTCCGACCGAACACGGATGACGATTCGCTGCATCATGATTTTAGGGTATTTTCATTGAATTTATTGAATTTATTGAAATGGAACATGTTTATCAAGAAACATGATGAGCAGTCTGGGACTCAAAGCATGCAGTAGCATCAATATGACCATCATTGGGCTTAACTTATTGAAGCACATGGTTTTAGATTTCTTGACAAAGATTCAGAAATATTTCCGTTCTCTTGTGTGTGTGTGTGTGTAAAATTAAACAATGTCTTTCACTTGATTTAATATCAGGATGTTGCTGTTACTGAAGCACCAGTTGCTTATCGACGCACAACTACATGGCCTGAGGTATGCCATATTATACCAATGTCCATCTTATTGAGGTATGGCATATTTTACCCTTAGGGAAATGTCCATCTTATTGAGGTATGGCATATTAGGGGAATGTCCATCTTATTGAGGTATGGCATATTATACCCTTAGGGAAATGTCCATCTTATTGAGGTATGGCATATTATACCCTTAGGGAAATGTCCATCTTATTGAGGTATGGCATATTATACCCTTAGGGAAATGTCCATCTTATTGAGGTATGGCATATTATACCCTTAGGGAAATGTCCATCTTATTGAGGTATGGCATATTATACCCTTAGGGAAATGTCCATCTTATTGAGGTATGGCATATTATACCCTTAGGGAAATGTCCATCTTATTGAGGTATGGCATATTATACCCTTAGGGAAATGTCCATCTTATTGAGGTATGGCATATTATACCCTTAGGGAAATGTCCATCTTATTGAGGTATGGCATATTATACCCTTAGGGAAATGTCCATTTTATTGCTAGTCTTCTTTGCATCACATCACTATGACATTGTTTTCATGTCATTACTATGATGCCCTCTCATTCAGGTTATATTCCTGTTATTCTTTGGTTTTGGACCCCTTTGTTGCAGAAAGCGATGAATATGCCCGAAGAGATGAATATGCCCCAAGACCTCTTTGGACCTCACAGTGGTCCTTCAAAGGTATCAAACTCCATAAGTATTCCTGTGTTTGGATAGTGTGGGAGCTTTCCTATTGGATATGTCGCTAACTAGAGTGTTTAACAGGACACTGAACTCCATGAGTATTCCTGTGTTTGAATAGTGTGGGAGCTTTCCTATTGGATATGTTGCTAATGAAAGTGTTTAACAGGACACTGAACTCCATGCGAATCACAGAGAAGGCAGTAAAAACCAGGAACAAGACTATTATGGGATGGACCTTCAGGATGGAAAGGTATATGTTATTGTCCTTGAAGGAGCCAAGAAACTCATGGATTTGGCTTTATTGTTGTATGAGTGTCAAGTGTAAACCAATGAAAAAGGCGTGTGTGGCTGTGTTCTCTTGCTTTTGTTCTTACCGCGTCTGTCCTCTAAGCGTGTCCAGGTACCGTACCTGGTCTACACTGATTCTAGGTTTTTCCAGGCTTGCTGTAAAGTTCCTTTTTTCTGCTGAAACCATTTATGCATTTGTGACCCACAACACATTGTGATTTAATTTTCTCTTTCTCCTTGAAATAAGATACTCATACAATTAATATGAACAATGTGTGCCTCTTGTTTATATCTTCACCTAAAGGCAAATTATGCTTTTGTAAGTTGTTTTTGGCATTGCGGTACAATAATGTACTGTCTGCACACTGTTTTTAGGTTTTCCTGGATGAGGATTTCC
>NC_137919.1:1110850-1120850 GCF_963457725.1 Sprattus sprattus
GGAGCCAAAGATACACCGTCAGTCATAGCAATGCAAGAAACACAAGTAAACATCATTTTCTTTCATCTCGTTCGCCACGGTGTAGGTATCTTTTTTCATGTATACATGTGAAAAGGACGTAGGACAATTTAAGATATATTAAATTATACAAACAGTACCAGTCAAAAGTTTGGACAAACCTTACATTTTTTTGAGAAGTGTTTTCTTTACTTGTATTATGTTCTACATTGTAGATTAAAACGGATGACACTTAAACTACGAAAGAACACATATAGAATGATGTTCTAAACAAAAAGATGATAAAAGTAAAGAAAAAAGTTCTAAAAAAATGAAAAGGTGTGTCCAAATGTTTGACTGGTACTGTACATCTATTTCATGTATCCCTTGCCTAAGGTAAACTCATGACATGAGGTGCCTTGTCATGGTAGTTGTAATGCGGTCTGCTTCCGCCCCCGTAACCTGTCAGTCAGGTTTAGCCAGCTCTGTTTGGTTCTTGTTTTGAACCTGGAGTGGGTCATCCCTTATACCTGACAGCCATGAGGAAGTGACTGTTGTTTAAAAAGGACTCGGGTCATCTCGTGGGAACTTGGCCCTTTTCTCCTTTTTTAAGAAGGAACTTGCGCAGATGTATTATTAACTACTACAACTCATACATGAACACATACAGGAACTACTACTTCTCATACTTCAATACATTCAGGAACTACTACTCATACATGAAGACATACAGGAATTACTACTCATACTTCAATACATACAGGAACTACTACTCATACATGAACGCATAACATTGGGGAGGGCTATTAACCATTCATTCAGGAATTCATTCAGCCATTCATCCATCCATCCATTCTCCATGTTTTTCCTATTTCAATCCTGGCATCTCTATCCATCCATCTCAGGTGGAGTGGACATCTTCTCAGATGGACGTGCGGAGATCATGCGCCGAGGAGGAGGAGGAAGAGGAGGAGCGACTGGAAGGGTTGCCTGAGGAAGACGAGGGGGTGGGACACTTTATACATTTGTGCATTTACATTATGACTTCAGTTAAGAGATTGACTTTAGAAAGCACTTAATTCAAGAATCTTAATTGTCCTACGTCCTTTTTACAGGACACTGACAGCCTCATGGAGTGGTGGAATACTGTTGAAAGTGAGTGTCTATACACCCAAACCCACACACACACACACACACACTGCTTAAACATTTGCAGAGAGAGAGACACACCACAGCACAGAGGCACGTTCCTACTTTACAAAGACATGGTCACGCATAAAATTATGATACACACACACACACATACACACACTCACTCACACACACACACACACACACACACACACACACGCACACACACTGCTTGAACACTTGCAGAGAGACACACCACAGCACAGAGGCACGCTCCTGCTTTACAATGACATGAACACACACACACACACACACACGATGACTCACATCCCTGACCATTATTATCTGATCATATGTTATATGTTTTCTGCAGTGTGGGATGAAGTCCCCTCAGATGGAGAGAGCACTGTCAAAGAGGAAGAGACCAAGTAAGATGAGCCTCCAAATCTTTCCTAATCTTTGAGTTAAAAAAAATGTGATTATAATTGATTCCAGGATTTTATTTATTTGAGTTGTTGGGTTTCTTGTACTTTTCTTTTGTGGTGTCTGTCCATCTGACTGTTAGTTGGATTTAATTTGCGACTTTTTGTGTGTGTCTCTCGCTCTCGCTCACGCTCACGCTCACGCTCACACTCTCTCTCTCAGGTCTTTCACTCAGATGGCGGACAGGGTGCACCGCGGGCTCCGCGTCTTCAACAAGGTGTTCACGGAGCAGGCCGAGGTGCTCTACCAGCACGCCATCATCCTGCACGCCATCGCCGATGACCTGAGCACCTTCCATCAGCGCGCCAAGGTGGGCAGCATCACCGGAGGCACCACCATGGCCGTGGGTGGCGCGGCAGCCATCGCGGGTCTGGCACTGGCACCGCTCACCTTCGGCGTGTCGCTGGTGGTGTCGGCGGTGGGTCTGGGCGTCGTGACGGCGGGCGGCATCACCTCGGCGTCGGCGGCCATCTCCGACCGGGTGCACGACATGCACGACCGCAAGAAGATCGAGGTGGTGGCCGACGACTACCTGACGCGGCTGAACGAGGTGGCGCGCTGCCTGGGCTACGTGCGCGAGGGCATGGGCCGGCTCTCGCGCCACCCTCTGCTGCGCCGCAACAACTACTACGCCAGCAGCGACTGGGACGTGCGCCGCGCACTGCAGATGGTGAGCCTGGTGCGCGAGCCGGCCGACCGTGCTGCCAGCGTGGCCGAGAGAGGCACCGCCACACTCTCTGGCCTCTTCAAGCACATGGACCACTACTTCGTGGACAAGGGGGGCAAGCAGGAGCTGCGCAAGACCTGCAAGAAAGAGGCCACGACACAGGTGCACTCGGTGGCCACCGTACTGCAGGAGGGGCTGCAGGAGCTCAACACCATCCGCGAGCAGATGCTGGATGCCTACGGAAACATCTGAATAAAGACTACAGTTCCCACAATCCCATGGTGGAAGCATGCTCTTGGCTAACAAAAAAAAGCACGAGATTTTCTCAGGAGCACCAGGATGTTTTGGAGTTGTATGATGCTGTGATGATTGTTAGGTGTGTTCAGTGTCATGGGAATGAACTACAGTTCCCATAAGCTGAGGTAGCCATAGGGGTACGATACTTAATAACAAACATAATCGTCATCTCTGTATACGTGCCATGATTTTATATTGGATGGTCTGTTGTCATGTCAAAGGTGGTTAAATACTCAGTGATTCAAAATATCTAACGGCAGATCAAAGTATGCACCTTCAACAGAAAAGAGATTTGTGTTTTTCCTATTTATATGGGTGTAATGCTGTACAAAAAATATTCTTAGACTCTCTATGCAGAAACAGCATGTCAATACCCATTGCACATTTGAGCTTTTTAAATTAATAATCTTAATAGTTTTGTTATTTGTTGTGGCCTTTTTTTCCCTTGTTATAATGTTTGCATAATAATAACTTGTACATTTTACAATAATAAAACTCAGGTAATCCAAGTTTATATGTACTCATTATTCACACTCATCACACACATAACAGGGAAATGCGATTTGTTTGTCTCCTTTGTAACTCGTTTCGAGTAAGACGTTTGTTATATTTTTCCATACAAAAAAACCCTTCCCAACAGGAGAGCTTTGTTGTTTTTGTTTTGAGTGTGTGTAAGTGACACCATGGCGGAAAGTGGTCTAGCAAGAGCCCCAAAACACACACCCACACAAAGACACACACACACAGACACACACACACACACACACAAAGACACACACACACACACACAGAGACACACCCACACGTCAGGTGCAAGCTCAGAATCTGAGCGAAACGAGGGGAGGGGTTTCGGGTTCATAACTTCAACCCGATGCAAAGAGTTGAATCCCCTGTGGGCACGTAGAGAAGTTTCAAGTTTGTGTATTAGGTTTCGTTCTCCTCAGAATGAAAAGATTTCCCCCCACAAGTTAGTCAGCTGAACTGAAGTCTCATCTGCGCATTCTGTGTCGTACTTGTAAAGTTCAAAGTCGTAGCCTATCTGTCTCATTGAAGTTAGACTGGAACTATTTCGCCGGTCACTGAACAGGTGACGTTGTAGGAAGCCTGTAAGAGCTTCACAGAAGTATCGTAGCCTACTTTGGGGAGAACAGGACATAAAGACCTTGCCCAAGCGTAAGGTTATCTGTTCTCCAAGAAGGTAAGCTCTTTGGTTCTAACGCAAGGCTGTAGGCTAAAGTTAAACCCTGGTTGTTGCTCTGTTGGCTCGTTTCACTGCGTTTCACCTCCAAATCCGCCACGCAGGCTAACTTGCCTCCATGTTCTTTCGAAGAGTTTGCTGACCGACGGCTGTAAGGAGACAAAAGTTAGCGTAACGTAAAGAAGGCTATTTGAATGCCATTTAATAGTAGGTAGTGCAAGAACTTTGATGACAAAAGCTTAATGTCACATGTTTTCGATGCAGGTGAGCAACTTCCCTGCTGTGTCTCCGAATGCCTTAGTTACATTGATTTCTTGGCATGTCATAGCCAATTCTATTTAGAAGGCATGGCTCAACCACCAATGATAACAGAGGACATAGTATTGTGAATAGGGGTGCAATGAGGCTCAAGTATGCCTTTGTTCTATTTGTAGATATATACATACCAGAGAAATTCGTATTGTGAAAGTGTGTTGAAAGAGACGCGTGACATTTGAAAGGGCGTAAACTACAGGAACTTCCAACTTCATCGCGTCTAAGGCATTTCTAGCCACATGGTGGCGCTCAATCCCTATTAAACGACCCCACGGCATCACAGTTATTTGAATGAAGGGTATATTTACGTGCCTAAAAAAATCTGCAATAAATAGAGCCATAGGCCTAGGCCTACAATCTTGCCACAGAACATCCACAGATGACGTACACGTTTGTATCCACTATTCATGCACAGCTTTAGACTTAATAATCCTTGTGTGTGTGTGTGTGTGTGTGTGTGTGTGTGTGTGTGTGTGTGTAGCCTTGCGTGTCAACCATAATGCAGAGACAGAAGGGATCTCCTCCAGCGCCCCCTAGGCCCACCGAAGAGGTAAATACACATTCACTGATCGGGTTTGGAATTTGACATAAGTCTTCCTCAGTGACTGTGTCTGGATAGGTCACTGAGGTTTGTTTCGACTTTTTGCCAACAGGAGCTTGACAATCCAACCAAGCACAGTCTGGAAATGGACAAGGATATTGAATTCAAGACTGAAGTAATTCTGCCTTCCTGAAAATGGCCCCAACAGTGTCCTGTTCTTTGCTCCACGCCTTTATTTGCCCTGTGATTCCCTTCCTTCTTGTATCGTCCTCCTCAAATTCCCCCCTCAATCTACCCCCCCCCCCCCACCCCAAACAAACAAACCACTCTCCCAGCACACTGTTTACCCATGTGGTTATTTGTTAAGTAAAGTGCCACACACTTGCATGGCATGCCCAATAAAGCAACAGACTTTCCCTAAATACACAAAACAGGGCTCTTAATGTTCCTCATGTTTTATTTTTTCTTTCCAACATGGCCGACTGCCCTTCGCAGTGGTACTACCCGCTGGACTCCAACGAGGGAAGTAGTGAGCTTGCTCCGAAAAAGGTATTCTTAGTTAAACATTTAATTTAATTGGTTTATTTAATTAAATTCATTTACAATTATTTTATTTCCTTTCTCCCTGAGAATCGCACTTGCTCAAGAAAGGGTGTGTCCTGAAAAGAGATTCAGTCCTCCAATACGTCAGGCACGACAAAATTGTTTAGCATTTTTTTCTCCTTTGATCATCCCCATTACATAATCCGATGATTGATTTATAGTCACCACTTATAATACATTCCTGTGTGTGCGCACAAGTGCCTGTGTGCGTGCTAGCGTGAATAACAGCTTTTGTCTGTACACAATGTTCAATGATGTCTCTTTAAACAATGTGAAATTATGTGTGTGTGTGTGTGTGTGTGTGTGTGTGTGTGTGTGTGTGTGTGTGTATTTCGACCTGTGTTTGTGTGTGTTTGTGTGTGTTTGGCAGAAATCAGGCATGATGGGGATGATGCAGAAAGTCAACCCATTCAAATCCTCTTCTCAGGTAAACAAACCCCCTATCTGCATACACATCCCATTGACCCCCAATCTGCATACACATCCCACAAACCCCCTATCTGCATACACATCCCACAAACCCCCTTACCGCATACACATCCCACAAACCCCCTATCTGCATACACATCCCACAAACCCCCAATCTGCATACACATCCCATTGACCCCCAATCTGCATACACATCCCACAAACCCCCTATCTGCATACACATCCCACAAACCCCCTTACCGCATACACATCCCACAAACCCCCAATCTGCATACACATCCCACAAACCCCCTACCTGCATACACATCCCACAAACCCCCTACCTGCATACACATCCCACAAACCCCCTACCTGCATACACATCCCACAAACCCCCTATCTGCATACACATCCCACAAACCCCCAATCTGCATACACATCCCACAAACCCCCTATCTGCATACACATCTCACAACACTCATTGAACTGGCATAAGATCCCACCCTGCTGCGTCTTTCATAGAAACCCCTCCATATAACATGGGGAAAAAATAACCTGACAGTGTAGGAAACATTTTTATTTAGAGAACTGCTGTGTGCATTCAATGCGTTGTCCTTAGTTTAACATATAGTGGATTCAAAATGAACATTTAGAGAACTGCTGCTTGAATTAAATACATTGTCCTTAGTTTAACGTTCAGTGGATTCAAAACGTCCATTTAGAGAAGTGCAGTGTGAATTCAATGCATTGTCCTTAGTTTAACGTTCAGTGGATTCAAAACGTCCATTTAGAGAAGTGCAGTGTGAATTCAATGCGTTGTCCTTAGTGTATTTCCTCTTGTCTTGTTCCCTGTCCATACACTGGGCCTGTAATCTCTCCGGTCTTGTGTCCTGTCCCATACGCTGGGCCTGTGTCCTGAAGAGCTCCACAGCTGGAGCGCGAGCAGAGGCCTCAGTGGGGACCGCAGGAGGACCAGGCACAGACACCAAACAGGTCAGTCAGTGGACTCCACCCGTGTGTGTGTGTGTGTGTGTGTGTGTGTGTGTGTGTGTGTGTGTGTGTGTGTGTGTGTGTGTGTGTGTGTCACTGATCCTATTATTTAACATGTTGTGTTGTAGAATCCTGGCATGTTTGTTGGTGTGATGCAGAAAGTCAACCCCTTCAAGTCATCCACAGAAGTATGGACCCCCTTCACTGCATCCTACTTCCTTCCAGCCTCACTGTTTTAAATTCACACGTGACCTGATCTGGTGGATGGATATTCAGAAACACACACCTATTTTTGTTATTAATATTTTCCTTTATCCTACAGGTTCGAAAGGCTGACCCCTTGCCTTACTCAGAGGAGGAACAGACAACAGTTAAGGTGTGTGTGTGTGTCTGGGTGTGTGTGTCTGGGGGTGTGTGTGTATGTGTGTGTGTGGGTGTGTGTGTGTGTGTGGGGGGGGGGGGGGGTCTGTGTGTGTGTGTGTGTGTGTGTGTGTGTGTGTGTGTGTGTGTGTGCACTGTCTTTTTCATAATAACTTAATGACATGATTGATTGGCTGTGCCAATAGCCAGTAAATGCTCTCTCTGACTCGGGCAGCGTTCATAATGGCATCTAGTGTAGGGGAAGGCACATACAAAACACATCTGCAGTACACATGCAACACACAATGTGTGGATAAAAGATTCATTGCATTAAAATCGCGATATGATAAAGCACGTTTTTTTAACCGCAACGTGCGCGATTACAACAGTAAAATACAAATGTAAAATGTGTAGCATACAATGTGTGCATACAAGTTGTTTATTACACATTGGCCCCTAGAACTAGAACCTTCTGGAATATGAACTCTTCGAAAAAGCCCTAATACAGTTTTTTACACTTGCTAAAACACTAAAACCCATTGGCTGAACAAAGTTCTCAGTTGCCTGGACTCATGTAGCTAATTGGGCAGTCTGTTGTCAATACCTTAAACTATTTCACAGGGTAAAACACAATTTGCAGGTCTCACTTAGACATTTCAGCAAAACTCTTAACACATTCTCAGTCTCAAAACACATTCTGCACTCTAATTCACATGTCATCCATACTGGTAAACACAAGTGGCAACAATCAAATACAAATAGAGAACAAATGTCATTGATTAAACACAACCACTCAAAATTGATTTAACTTGTATCAAATGATGTGACACAACCAATATAAGCCATTTTAGAGAGCAAACAGGTTGTTGAAGGTGGGAAGGAGAAAGTCTGAGAATGGATAGAAGAAACAATGTGAGAGGACGAGGACAAGTGAACACCACGTTGACCCCTTTGATTTTTGTCCCTTTTACTGTAGTAGTGTGTACTGTAGTAGGCCTATAATGTACAATATAAACAAGTTGTATGGCCCTGAACATTGTGCTTTCTATTTGGTACAGTACTGGCTGCTCAATAGATTTTGACTGGTTGCAGGTTCAACAATCAACAATCAACAAGAGTGAGTTGTGAGTAGTGAGATGCAGGGTACAGTACTATAGGGATCCAAGAAGGAGAAAGAACCAACACAAATTAGAGCAAAGCAGAGTAGTTTTCATTCATCAAAAGACAATGACAGATAAATATGAAATTTGTTTTAAGATAAAAAATGTTTTACTTCTCCCTGAGAACTATACGTTTTGAGCAATGTGTTTTCTATTTTTTGGTGCAGTGTTTACTGACTGCTTGAAAGTGCATATCATTTTGATCACTTTGTTTATGATTTGAGAGCAGTGTTTGATTTTGAGCACAGGTAAAACTGTTTTGAGGCGAAAGTTTCATTTTGCAAGAGGATTCAGAGGTTTTGTAAATAGTGCTTGAAGATGAGGTTTTGTGTTTAGAGTTTAGAGAAAATGAGTGACTGTTTCAAGAATGTGTTTTAGCAAGTGTAAAAAACTGTAATAAGGCTGCAGCATTAAAGGGATGTGGCCGCCAGGTGAGGGTTAGGGTTAGTCTAATAATAAGGCTGCAGCGTTAAAGGGATGTGGCCGCCAGGTGAGGGTTAGGGTTAGTCTAATAATAAGGCTGCAGCGTTAAAGGGATGTGGCCGCCAGGTGAGGGTTAGGGTTAGTCTAATAATAAGGCTGCAGCATTAAAGGGATGTGTCCGCCAGGTGAAGTGTCAACCGGAGAACTTATTCATCTGCAGACTTCAGAGACAATATGAACCTCTTGGGGATTATGGGCTGCAGGTGGCGTAAGCATAGGCCAATGCTAGAACTAGAACCTTCTGGAATATGAACTCTTCATACAGCCCTAAGGCAGCACAGCCTGCAGCATAAAAGGGAAGGTGAAGTGTTAACAGGAGAACTTATTCATCTGCAGACTTCAGAGACAATATGAACCTATTGGGGATTATGGGCTGCAGGTGGCGTAAGCATAGGCCAATGCTAGAACTAGAACCTTCTGGAATATGAACTCTCCATACAGCCCTAAGGCAACTAGAACTAGAACCTTCTGGAATATGAACTCTTCATACAGCCCTAAGGCAGCACAGGCTGCAGCATAAAAGGGAAGGTGAAGTGTTAACAGGAGAACTTATTCATCTGCAGACTTCAGAGACAATATGAACCTCTAGTAGGGGATTATTGGCTGCAGGTTGCAGATGCATAGGGTCTCAGGGATTATGGGCTGCAGGTTGCATACCGGTAGGTCAATGCCAGGGGTAACAGAGTGAGTTTGGAGTTAAGATGTACTATAACTGTGTGAACTGAAGAGAATGCGCATGTGCGAGTGAACTATTGACTGTCTGCCAGAGAGTGAAGTGGGTGAGGTGAGTGAAGGTGTGGAGAGGAGCATGTGAGAATGGCAGAGTGTCTGTAAAGGGAGAGATCTGATGTAGATATAGAGAGTGAGGTGAGTGAAGGTGTTGAGAGGAGCACGGGAGAATGGCAGAGTGTCTGTTAAGGGAGAGATCTTATGGCCTTTACAGGCTTCTCACATCACAGGTGTAGGGAATTGGAATTAACATTCTCAAGGTTCCTAGAATTCCCTCTCAAATTCTCAGTCCCCATCCCCATTCCTAGGTCCCCTATCTAGTTTATTTACTGTAAACTGAAGTGGGCCCTGATGTCCAATGTTTGGAAAATAAAGATCAGAGTGAACCCTTTGAGTGTTAGACCCTCTAATGAAAGGTTAGTAACAATGAACAGTTACAGTTTATCATTGCTATGAAGGATCTCTGAATTCACCCCAAAAGAGTCAGTTGGCCGTTTCCCCATTTGGAACAACTTGTTGGAGTTCTCTCTATGGGTATTCTGTAGAGTAACCTGTATCTGTACGGTAACCTGTATCTCTACGGTAACCTCTATCTGTAGGGTAACCACGGTAACCTGTATCTCTACGGTAACCTGTAT
>NC_137919.1:1123350-1158350 GCF_963457725.1 Sprattus sprattus
CACTGAACTCTTCATAAAGGAGTTAGACCTCCACTGAACTCTTCATAAAGGCGTTAGGCCTCCATTGAACTCTTCTGTGTGTGGGGGCATATGTATGGTCCCACATGTTGTCTCATGTATTGGTTGGGTGTGTTTACTTGTATGTATTGAACAAATGTATTTGGTGTATTATTAAATTTTTTTGTTTTTGCAATTGCAACATATTTATTGCCTTCCATATTGTGTGTTTGTGTGTGTGTGTGTCTGTGTGTGTGTCTGTGTGTGTGTCTGTGTGTCTGTGTGTGTGTGTGTGTGTGTCTGTGTGTCTGTGTGTGTGTCTGTGTCTGTGTCTGTGTGTGTGTCTGTGTGTGTGTGTCTGTGTGTGTGTGTGTGTCTGTGTCTGTGTCTGTGTCTGTGTGTGTGTGTGTGTGTGTCTGTTTGTGCGTGCGTGCGTGCGTGCGTGCGTGCGTGCGTGCGTGCGTGCGTGCGTGCGTGCGTGCGTGCGTGCGTGTGTGTGTGTGTGTGTGTGTGTTTGTGTGTGTGTGACAGACTTTCATAATCCGGAGGCTTCTCCCAGGCGCCTTGTTTGGTTCCACCTCAAAGGTAATCTTGACCATCTGACCGTTTCACTTGTCCAGCTCTGACTTTATACTCTCTCTCCATCTCTCACACACACACGCACACACACACACACACACACACACGCACACATGTTGACCTTCTGACCGTTTCACTTGTCCAGCTCTGACTTTATACTCTCTCTCCATCTCTCTCACACACACACACACACACACACACGCGCACACACACGCACACACACACACACACACACACACACACACACACACACACACGCACACATGTTGACCTTCTGACCGTTTCCACTTGTCCAGCTCGGTGCTTTGCATTCATTTTGGGTTCACTCTGATTGCATTTGCTTGGCAAATCAGTGCCCTTGCACAGCACACATGTCTGAAATCACATAGAGCTAGCCAAGATATTGGTTCAAATATATTAATGTTATTATATATAGTATAAATATAAACATTCATTTTAAAAATCAAATACAATTATTTTTGTTTCTTAGTGTTACTTGTGTCTGATGGCTTTTTGTGATTATGTTTAGGAGTGTGAGCATCAGTCATCTGAAACTGGAGAAGCACGACCTGATGGACAGGTGTGTGTGTGTTTTTAGTTTGTTGTTTTTTTAGTGAGGTGGGTATATGTGAGCATGTTTATGTATAGGCAAAGACATTTCATGAGGCTCTGTAGTTCTGCAGGAACACATGCTGATAGGCACCAGTAAGGTGGCTGAGTAGAAAATACAATCTGGTTCGTGGAACACAATGCAAAACCTGCTAAGCATTTAGTAAAATTGATTATAGATTAGGCTAATAGATTTTCATAGGTTATTTTGTTCTTGTGCGCATCTCTGTGTGTATTTGTGTGTGTGTGCATGTGTGTTTGCTCATGTGTTTGTTTGTGCGCAAGTGTGTGTGTATGTATGCGTGCATTTGTTTGTTTGTCTGTTTGTGGGAATGTGTGTGTGTATGTATGCATGCATTTATTTGTTTGTGCATGCGTGTGTGTGTGTGTGTGTGTGTAGTAGTTGTAACTATTATTCATCTGTGTGGGTTGGTAGCTGTGACTATTCAGCTTCATATTAAGTGTCCTTAGGTTGACTGTGCTTATATAAGTCATTCAATTTCAGTACAGCATACTGCTCAAATTACCTACCCACCCAAAACCTAATACCAGTCTCACTTGTTCAGATGGACTGTACTGTATATTGTCACATTTGTGAGTGAAGGAATTGAAACGAGGACTATTAAAGGATTAACTGAAATGTCAAAGACAATCCAGTCTTTCATGAAGGCAGAACCCAAAGAGGCGACGTTAAATCTGTGCTCGTAGTCTGAGTACAGATTGTCATTGTGTGCACTTTCAATAGTTGTATGCACAGATGAACCAAAGCTTTATGAAAACAAGCGATTAACTTTGATAAACTATAAAGGACATGTGGGCTGCTGTGTCAGTTACACCCTTATAGTGTGATCGCAGGTTCTGGTTAGCATGCATTTGTTTGCTGTGATGTCTGTTGTTCAGATCTAGAACACAACCACTAAAGGTGCATCCTGAATGAGTAAAGAGGCATCCTTGTAGCTATGCTACATGGCAATGCTCAGTGTAAATGTAGCTATGCTACATGACAATGCTCAGTCTAAATGTAGCTATGCTACAGGGCAATGCTCAGTCTAAATGTAGCTATGCTACATGGCAATGCTCAGTCTAAATGTAGCTATATTACATGGCAATGCTCAGTCTAAATGGGTAAAGAGGCATACTTGTAGCTATGCTACATGGCAATGCTCAGTCTAAATCTAGCTATGCTACATGGCAATGCTCAGTCTAAATGTAGCTATGTTACATGGCAATGCTCAGTCTAAATGTAGCTATGCTACATGGCAATGCTCAGTCTAAATGTAGCTATGTTACATGGCAATGCTCAGTCTAAATGTAGCTATGCTACATGGCAATGCTCAGTCTAAATGTAGCTATGTTACATGGCAATGCTCAGTCTAAATGTAGCTATGCTACATGGCAATGCTCAGTCTAAATGTAGCTATGTTACATGGCAATGCTCAGTCTAAATGTAGCTATAGCCTTGTTCACCCCCATAGATATGAGCCCGTGTCTGACCCGTGTTCATCATGCTGTTGCATACAGGAGCAGACTGTGGAGATACTGCCAGTGGAGATGGCAGAGGTTCCAGTGCCAGGCGAAGGAAATCCTCTGGACTCGGAGGACGTACGTCAAACCACTGGGGTGGGGGGGGAGGGTGGGGGGGTACAGTTATTATAGCCTCTACCAGTGAGTGAGTAAAAATGCCACATGTTTCAATGAAATGTGTGAAAGAAAGAGAGAGAGAGAGAGAGAAAGAGGAAGAGAGAGATAGTGTGTGAGAGAAAGAGAGAGAGAGAGAGAAAGAGGAAGAAGAGAGATAGTGTGTGAGAGAGACAGAGAGAAAGATAGATAGAGTGAGAGTGTGTGTGTGTGTGTCGTCTCCATTGTACTGTTCATGAGCAGCATGACAATACCAGCATGACAATACCAGGATGATGAACACAATGCCTTTTTATCTCGTCTCAGGATGAAGATGGCCTACTGGGCTGGTGGAGATCAGTTGAAGGTGGGCTGTGTGTGTGTGTGTATGTGTGTGTGCGTGTGTGTGTGTGTGTGTGAGTGTGTGTGTGAGTGTGAGTGTGAGTGTGTGTGTGTGTGAGTGTGAGTGTGAGTGTGTGTGTGAGTGTGTGTGTGTGTGTGTGTGTGTGTGTGTGTGTGTGTTCTTTTGATTAGCATGTGTAATAGTGTGTTTGTATTTCTGCCAGGCTGGGAGGAGTGTGAGTGTGAGTGTGAGTGTGAGTGTGAGTGTGAGTGTGTGTGTGTGTGTGTGTGTGTGAGAGAGAGGGAGGGTACTTTGATTAGCATGTGTAATAGTGTGCTTGTATTTCTGCCAGGCTGGGAGGAGTGTGAGTGTGAGTGTGAGTGTGAGTGTGAGTGTGAGTGTGAGTGTGAGTGTGTGTGTGTGTGTGTGTGTGTGAGAGAGAGGGAGGGTACTTTGATTAGCATGTGTAATATTGTGCTTGTATGTGTGTGTGTGTGTGTGTGTGTGTGTGTGTGTGAGTGTGTGTGTGTGTGTGTGTGAGAGAGAGGGAGGGTACTTTGATTAGCATGTGTAATAGTGTGCTTGTATTTCTGCCAGGCTGGGAGGAGTGGAATGAGTCTACACGTTTTGAAGATGGCGAGGAGGAACTGTGCGTACACCAACACTTGAACCTTTTTGTTACTTTTTCAGTTTATTAAACTAAATTTGAACTTCTACAGTTTTTTTCATGTCTTGTTCATTTTCCAACCTCTCTGCTCCCTGTCTCCCTGTCTCCATCTAATTTTGTCTTTCTCCTTCTCTCTCTCTCCTCTCTCTTCATCTCTCTCCCCTCTCTCTGACCCGCCCTCTCTTTCTCTCTCTCTCCCCTGCCCTCGCTCTCTCGCTCTCTCTCTCTCCCGCCCTCTCCCTCCCTCTCTCTCTCCCCCGCCCTCTCTCCCTCTATCTCTCTCCTCTCTCTCTCCATCTCCATCTCCCTTTCCCCCTCTCTCTCTCCCCATCTCTCTCTCCCCTCTCTCTCTCTCTCTCCCCCACTCCCTGGCTCTCTCTCTCTCCCCCTCCCTCTCTCTCTCTCTCCTCACCTCTTTCTCTCTCCCTCTCTCTCTCTCTCTCCCCCATCTCTCTCTTCATCTCTCTCTCTCCATCAGTGCTGTGGAGGCGGCTGCTGATCGTGTCTTCATGGCGGCGCGTCTGTTCGTGCGTCTCTTCAACCAGCGCGGCGCCTCCCTGCAGGCCCGCATCCTGGAGCTGCTGGCCCTGGCCGACGCCGCCGACAGCTTCCACAAGAAGACGGTGACGGCTAGCGTCGGAGGGGGCGTGGCCAGCGTGGCGGGCAGCATCACCACCATCACCGGCCTGGTGCTGGCGCCCTTCACCATGGGCACCTCCCTCATCGTCACAGCGGTGGGCATCGGCGTGGCAACGGCCGGCGGGTTGGCATCGGCCTCGGCCAACATCACGGACACGGTGCACTCCAAGACCGACCGCAAGAAGGTGGAGAAGATGATCCAGGACTACCAGGAGGAGATCAAAGACATCAAAGAGTGCCTGGACTTCCTGCAGGTAAGGGGGCTGACTCGGAGAGTAGGGCTCTGGTCCAATAGTCCTAAAAGTAAGATAGCTGTCTTACTACCTTGGTGTCTCGTCAAGACAGCTGTCTTGCACGAGGTCATTTTTAAGGGTGAGATATCTCAAGAAAACTTTGTTTACGAACGTTCTTTTATTATAGCATGAACCATAACATGTGACGTTGGTATGCTGAAAGAACGTAGGTTACCGGGTCTGAATCGAAGAGTAGGAGTCCAGATTCTTTAGTAGTGGCACAAACAGAGTCGTAGTGTGCCATCTAGAACAGGACAGGTGTAGTTCACGTGTCTACTTCTGGTAACTATGCATCCTCAAATGGAGAGATATTTTGTCTATTAGGTATATAAAAACCAGAAGTATATCTCATGTATCTCATGTTCCTCACAACCCCCAACATCAGCAGATTATCTGTAGTAGTTGTCCTTTTGTGAACATTATGAATGACTTACTTTCACTCTCAGTCACTCTCAGTCTCTAAATTCTTCCCTATGTTCCTCCCAACCCCTCCCCCAACACACACACACACACACACACACACACACACACCTCTGTAGACGGGCATGGAGACGCTGGAGGAGTGGCACTTCGAGCAGTACATGGAGAGCCTGTCCAAGCGCGCCATGAACCAGAACGTGAAGCACGTGATGAAGGAGGGCGGCCGCGCCGGCAAGGCGCTGCTGGTCAACACCGAGAGCCTGGTGAGCACCGTGCAGGTCCTCGGCGTGGCCGGCACTGCCGCCAAGGCAGCCCAGGTCATGAGCATCACCACGGGCGTGATGTCGGGGCTCTTCCTGGCGCTGGACGTCTTCTTCCTGGCCAAGGACTCGGTGGAGCTACGCAAGGGCGCCAAGACGGAGTTCGCCACCAAGCTGCGCGAGGTCTGCAAGGACCTGCAGGGAGGCCTGCTGGAGCTCAACACCATCAAGGAGCAGCTGCAGAAGACCATGGATGGGATTGAAGTGGATGTGGAGGAGGACGACGAGGAGGAAGAGGAGGAGGAGGAGGAAGAAGAAGAGGAGGATGAAGGAGAGTTGTTGAAGTCTGATCCAAAGAAGCTTGCCCAGCTTGAAGAGTAGTTGACTTGTGATGAGCTGGATTTTTCTTTTTCCTTCTCTCACGCTCTCTTCTCCATCTCTCTCTTTCCCTCTCTCTCTCTCTCTCTCTCTCTCTCTCTCTCTCTCTTTCTCTCTTTCATCTAAGTTATGGCACTGTGTGTGCTTCAGTCTCTGTGAACTGGTCGTCGCATCATTGAGCTGTTGAGCAGATATCTGTCCTTAATGACCACAGGGACAGTTGAGATAGACTCCATCCACAAAGTCCACAGTACTCGACCCATGCTCTCCCACTCAAACACAGGAGTAACACTGCTGCTTTACTCCAGCTGTGTCGGGTTCAGGTTGTTAGACATGTCCCACAGGCCTCCTTTTTTCTCTCTTTGACAAAAGTGACTAATGATGAGTGATGAGAGACGAGATACTAATGCCATGACCATGACGTCCCTAACGGACTCCAACCGAGGGCCGCTAATCACTAATTAGCAGGTCCAACTTTACTCCTGATTTTAAAACCTCTGTTAGA
The DNA here is from genome assembly GCF_963457725.1 of Sprattus sprattus. Lineage (NCBI taxonomy): Eukaryota > Metazoa > Chordata > Actinopteri > Clupeiformes > Clupeidae > Sprattus > Sprattus sprattus. The sequence continues at coordinate 1,129,658 of NC_137919.1, forward strand.
ACTGGAAGGAGACAAGAGACGTCACACAAATATTTCTTTTATTTATCATGCTTGCCAGTGTGGAGTTTTGCACACTGTCAAGGGGCCGAATGTAAACACACTACATTGTCACAGTCACAAGGTTGTCTTTCATAGAATGTGACCGGTGTGTTTGAAGTTGTGACGCAATGTTTAGTGTGACTAAGAAACTGGAAGGGTTGCAAGGTTAGCATTAATCAGTAATTAGCAGATCCACTTTTACTTCAGGTTATAAAACCTCTGTAAGAACTGGCAGGAGACTAGAGACGCCGCACAAATATTTCTTGTATTATTCATGCTTGCCAGTGTGGAGTTTTGCACACTGTCAGGTGATTTAGCCGTTGGGACCGAACGTCGACACACTCCGTGGTTACAGTCACAAGGTTGTCTTTCATAGAATGTGACCGGTGTGTTTGAAATTGTGAAGCAATGTTTAGTGTGACTAAGAAACAGGAAGGGTGGCATTAATCAGTAATTAGCAGATCCACCTTTACTTCAGATTATAAAACTGGAAGGAGACAAGAGACGTCACACAAATATTTCATGTATTATTCATGTTTGCCAGTGTGGAGTTTTGCACAAATATTTCGACACTGTCACTGTCAGTTGATGAATCCGTTGGGACCGAACTTCAACACACTACATTGTCACAGTCACAAGGTTGTCTTTCATAGAATGTGACCGGTGTGTTTGAAATTGATGACCGCAGGGACAGGTCAGATAGACTCCATCCAAAAGATCCTCTAGAGCCCTAAGTGCCACTCTTGATGCTCATCCCGTCCTCTCCGACTCAGGGACTGGAATAGCATTACTCATCCCATCCTCTCCGACTCAAAGACAGGAATAGCAGTACTCATCCCATCCTCTCTGACTCAAGCACAGGAATAGCAGTACTCGACCCATCCTCTCTGACTCAAAGACAGGAATAGCAGTACTCGACCCGTCCTCTCCGACTCAAGCACAGGAATAGCAGTACTCGACCCGTCCTCTCCGACTCAAACACAGGAGTAACACTGCTGCTTTACTCCAGCTGTGTCGGGTTCAGGTTGTTAGACATGTCGGGTTCAGGTTGTTAGACATGTCCCACAGGCCTCCTTTTTTCTCTCTTTGACAAAAGTGACAAATGACGAGTGATGAGAGAAGAGATACTAATGCCATTAGCGTAACGTCACTAACGGACTCCAACCGATTGTAAAACCTCTATTAGACCTGGAAGGAGACAAGAGACGTCACACAAATATTTCATGTATTAATCATGTTACCATTTGGAGTTTCGCACAGATATTTCGACACTGTCACTGTCAGGTGATGAATCCGTTGGGACCGAACGTCAACAGACTCCGTTGTCACAGTCACAAGGTTGTCTTTCATAGAATGTGGCCGTGTGTTTGAAATTGCGACACAATGTTTAGTGTGACCAAGATGCTGGAAGGGTTGTGAGGTTGGCACTCGCGACGTCATCACATGTATGAAATCATGCGCGACATCACAATATACTCTTCCATACTAGGCCTGGGGAGATTATGCGGGGTGTGTTGGAATAAGTAGACAGTGTTTGGTGTGACCACGATGAGGGAGGGGTAGGGGGGTTAAATGACCATCAGCACTCCTGACATCACCACCTGTCTGTAGCCATGACCACGTGTCTGTAGCCATGATTGTTATAGACTGGGTAGGATTCTGGGTAGAGGAAGTAGGCTTGTTATACTCTCACTTGGTGATGGCTCAAATGGACTATTGTGAATCATGACATTGATTGAGCCATTGAAGGTCATGCTGTTCCGAAGGCATAGGTGTGTGTGTCAGGTGTGTGTGAGGTGAGGTGTGGATATGTCCGTGGGTGGTTGTGTGTACAGAAATATGTCTATTTTAAGAAGGTGAAAAACGTCAGGTTACGTGAAGGTTACGTGTCGTTTTCCTCACCGACGTTACATATTGTTCTACTGTGTATAGCATTTATTTCAGTTCTGATGTTATGTGAAGATGTCTAGTTGTTTGTATTTTTTTGTTTTGTTTTTGTTTGTATTGTTTTGTTAAAACATTATTCCACTAGTCTGACACTGAAATGAACTCTCAGTCTTCTGCTGAAGTGCCAGTAACAGGAAGTAGGTCATGAAAATATAAACAAAGGATTAGCATTACCAGGTGATTTCCCTAGGTCAAACTGGGCAGCACTTTAATGTCCAAATCTGAAAAGTCCAATAGTGCTTTGGCAATTGGTGATTTTATGTTGGTATACAAGATGGAAACTAGTTGATTATTGACAAGGACTTCATTCTAGGGGTCGCAACCTCTCAAAGATTCACTCATTTTTAATGTGCTTAAATTAAATTGGCATTACTCAAATTAGGAATGATTTGTCTACTGTTAGGTCTAGGTAAAAAATGATCTCCTCACATAATGTGTTGCGATTAACTGAATGTAAAGCATTGGGTTCTGTACTGTATCATACTGAAGGTCAGGTCAAAATGAAGACTTCTGTGCCAGAACACTGCCTTGACATGGATGCCAAATGTACCAAAGGAATTCCGTTGACCAGCCAAAAGAAGTTGTTTTAGAAACAATTAAGGACAGTTGCTGAATTGGGTGTAATGTTTTGAAGTTTAGTAGAAGTAGTAGTGGTGGTGGTGGTGAGAAATCTTGTGTTTTATTATTTTTATTATTATCATTTGAATTTTAACATCTATTCCTATGTATTCTATTTAAGCAAATTTCTTTTGTACAAATTTTAGTGAAATGTATTTTGAAATTATGAATAAACTGTTTTCATCCTAGACTCTATATCTACAATGATTTATTTTGTCTAAAAACGTTTAAACTACAGTTTTATAAAAATGCATATGGTCTTGCCAGTATTTCAACTTCAGCTATATGGTAAGCACCCGGGAAAGTAAAATACCAGTTATTCTTGTATGTTCTCCACACACACACACACACACACACACACACACACACACCTTTTCATGGTTTCGGGGGTTTCATGAATGAGTAGTCTGTGAACTGATTGCGTGAACTTGTTCTTCTTGGTCTTAATGACGAGCTTTACTAGCAACAATTTGCGTCACATTCACATTCACCTCCTCATCTGGAAGGCATTTCATTACGTAAGTCAGGAATGCGCTTCCTCATCACTGGGTCATTTCCTCTCATCCGATTTTTTGTTGTTGTATTAGTTTGTTAACATTTTTAATGTTTGTGATAAGCTATGTTTTCCTAGCCTGGCCATTACCAGCCTGTGACTCCATTTCATTCCGTCTTTCAGTCTGGGCCAACCCAATGCATTTTGGTTTCCGAGATGGGCGGGTGCTTATCTTGAGGTTTAAAATCATTGGAGTTCCCTTAACCAATCAGCAACGTTTAGTAAGCATTCGGTAGATTAAACTCTTCCCAAAGCCAGTTGGGAGAAGAGCTACGACGTCCTTTCCAATCATAAAACTTACAAGAAAATACTCTTGTTCTCCTTTTAATTTTCTGATGTTCTCGAGAGTTGAGACAACTTTCCCGATAGCTTTTCGTGTCTTTTCCTCCAAGGCGAGTTTTGCGTCACAGCTCTGAACTGTTCGCTGATTGGTCCTGCAAAATTTTGAGTTCTGGAGACGATTGTCAATGGGGTTGGGCCAGACTGAGTATGAGCTTGAAATCAATTCAGGCGGAAATACGTAGGCTGGTGTCACCAGGCTAATGTTTTCCCAGGTATATGTCAAAAACGTAAACACTCACAACTTAAACACACACACACACGTGCATATTCATAAAGATAGTAATGATTGTGTGAATGTGTGTAACCAGTCTCACTTTGTTTTTAGTAATTTGTCTCTTTTCTCTGTAAAAGATCATGTAGATAGGAGAGACGTTTATATCCCGCAATGATTGGAGGACTTGAACTTGAGCGTTATGGATTATTTTATTGACTTTACTTTCTCTCTCTCTCTCTCTCTCTCTCTCTCTTTCTTTCTCTCTTTCTCTCTCTCTCTCTCTCTCTCTCTCTCTCTCTCCATCTCCCTCTCTCTCTCTCTCCATCTCCCTCTCTCTCTAGTGACCAGTATGTCTCTCTCTCTCTCTCTTCCATCTCTCTCTCTCTCTCTCTCTCTCTCCATCTCCCTCTCTCTCTAGTGGCCAGTATGTCTCTCTCCCTGTCTCTCTCCATCTCCCTCTCTCTCTCTCTCCATCTCCCTCTCTCTCTAGTGGCCAGTATGTCTCTCTCTCTCTCTCCCTCTCTCTCTCTCTCTCTCTCCATCTCCCTCTCTCTCTAGTGACCAGTATGTCTCTCTCTCTCTCTCTCTCTCTCTCTCTTCCATCTCTCTCTCTCTAGTGGCCAGTATGTCTCTCTCCCTGTCTCTCTCTCTCTCTCTCTCTCTCTCCATCTCCCTCTCTCTCTAGTGACCAGTATGTCTCTCTCTCTCTCTCTCTCTCTCTCTCTCTCTCTCTCTCTCTCTCTCTCTCCATCTCCCTCTCTCTCTAGTGGCCAGTATGTCTCTCTCCCTGTCTCTCTCTTCCATCTCTCTCTCTAGTGGCCAGTATGTCTCTCTCTCTCTCTCTCTCTCCCTCATCTCTCTCTCTCTAGTGGCCAGTATGTCTCTCTCTCTCTCTTCCATCTCTCTCTCTAGTGGTCAGTATGTCTCTCTCCCTGTCTCTCTCTCTCTTCCATCTCTCTCTCTAGTGGCCAGTATGTCTCTCTCCCGCAATAATTTGAGGACTTGAACTTGAGCGTTATCGGCTCTTGCTTCTGTCCTGTATTTCCCAGGTGTAACTTGAGTATTCTGAATCTTCAGGTCGGTGATTGTCTAGATAGGCCACACCAGCTGGGTTGGCATTGTGTTCGTCATCTAAAAGGGACACACACACACACACACACACACACACACATATATACACACACACACAAACTGTAATATTGATTCCTTCTGGCTATACGAGCTGGAGTGTCATTGTGTTCGTCATCTTAAAGGGATTGTTAAATTAAGAGTTGTGTGCTGCCGGTAAGATGATGGGGGGGGTGTAGATGTTGACACCTGTGACCTGGAACCATCAACAGCAGGTAGTGTGACATGGCCGCCTGAACTGATGAACTCTCAGTCTTCTGCTGCAGTGCCAGTAACGGGAAGTAGGTCATGAAAATATAAACAGGATTTGTATTACCAAGTGATTTCCCTAGGTCAACCTGGGCAGCACTTGTCTGGGAAGTCCCGCCCCTCTTCTTCCGGCCAATTTGATTTTGCCTCAGAAGTGGGTCTGGCAAACTTTCTATAGAAGTTCATTTCAGCATTCTCAGGATCACAAACTGGCTTTTGGCTACCTGGCGCGCCATTGGCGGATTTAAAATAACCACGTCTACGTAACAAAAGCTGAAGCACGGAGAATTTTTAAACATTGGACATGGTGACGCCAAAGCATCGCAAAACTTCGATAAGGCAAGTTTTCTTTGAAAACAGAACAGAAACTTGCCCTGGAACAATTCATACAGAAAAAATATGTGTTTGCTTTATTACCGATCGTTGTATCGTTGTATAGTATCGTTGGTCTGATTTGTTAAAGGCGTGTCCAATTACGTGACTGAAGTGGGCCGCTGTTTAGTAGTTCGCCAGACCAACTGAGCAAATGAAATGCAGTGAAGGGGCGGGGAATTCCCAGACAAGGGCAGCACTTTAATGTCCAAATCTGAAAAGTCCAATAGTGCTTTGGCAATTAGTGATTTTATGTTGGTATACAAGATGGAAACTAGTTGATTATTGACAAAGACTTCATTCTGAGGTGTCACAACCTCTCAAAGATTCACTCATTTTAATGTGCTTAAATTAAATTGGCATTACTCAAATTAGGAAAGATTTGTCTACTGTTTGTTCTAGGTAAAACTGATCTCAGGCTGCAATCACACAATCATTAATATCTTTATGAAAATGCACGTGTGTGTGTGTGTGTGTGTGTGTGTGTGTTTAAGCTGATTCACTCTCACATACATATCTAGACGATATGGGAACTGTATTGGTAATGGTCTACCAATATTCACATAATAAAACTGCTTATTCAGATAATGAAAGCGCTTAGTAGGCTACCTGAAGATTTCACAGAACGGCTTTGGTTTTCCTGTGCAGTCTCTGAGAGCCGCTTAGAGGTGTCTTTTCCCTGAACAATAAAATCACAAATGTGTGTGTGTGTGTTTGAGTGCGTGTGTGTATGCATGTGTTACTGTTTGTGTAAAATCGTATTTGTGTGTGTATGAGTGTGTTACTGCTTGAGGTGAACTGCTTGAGGTCCTAAAATGTGCTTCAAGTTTCTGACAATAATGTAATGAAGTGATAGTCTAGTTCAGCATCTTTCATATTCTGTAGATATGTGTGAGCATGGCAAGTCATGTTAATTGTTAAGGATAACAAATTAAATACTGAGTTTATAGACTTCTACACGTGTGTGTGTGTGTGTGTGTGTGTGTGTGTGTGTGTGTGTGTGTGTGTGTGTGTGTGTGTGTGTGTGTGTGTGTGTGTGGGTGTGTGTGTGGGTGTGTGGGTGTGTGTGTGTTTTGTGTGACTTCCAGTCATTTGAAGAGGAGTGTGCCCAGATGCTAGCCTGGATACCAGCCTGAACTCCGCCCACAAAATGTTTGGTCTGGGAGATTCAGTCTGGACTTGAGCTAGTTGGGAGAGATTCAAGTTTTCGAAAAAGTCGAAAAAGCAATCTGACCACCAATCAAATTGTAAGGGCGGGCTTTATACAATGATGGACAGATGATCAACCAACGCTTGAGTTGAATTAACCGGTAGATTCGAACTCCGACCAAGATGGCCGCATCTCGGGAGCTTAGTGGGGAATATTTTATGTGAATTAAGCTATCTACTAGACTTTTTAATGTCTGCATTGACTCGGTTAGTTGTGTATGTGCAACACAAATGTTGCAGAGTATTGTTTGTCTTAACTAAAGCTCTCTAGACCATTATTGTTAGGTCATTGCTAACGCGTACACCAAAAACCCATTGAAACACACTGTAGCTTCTAGCCTTGAGTGCTAATTAAGTAACGAGAGCAGGCATATCTCAACAGATATTGACAGCGCATTCATTTTGAAAGAGGAACAGAGAAACGCGATCAAGGCATTTGTCGATTGAAAAGATGTTTTTTGCCGTCCTTCCTACGGGATCAGGTAAAAGTTTAATCTATCAGATGGTAATACTACGTTGCTCTGATTGGTTCTAGGTATCCAATTCAGCGAAAAGGCATTTTCTTTCCTGGTTCGTTGAAACACGCCCCATAATCACAGCCCAATGGTTCCGTATCAGACTCATATTCTGACTAGAATTATGAGTATGACATCGTCAGGCTACCCAGATGCACTTGTTTGCCAGTGAAATCAGACACTTTCTACCTCTGGCACTAATAAGACTCTCGATAACAGGATGATTCTAGGAAGTAAGATGAACCCTATTGTGAAAGTAGGTGAACATACAGCCCATGCATGTAATGAAAAGAGAAAGACGTGGAGAAACATGGTAATCGCTCTCCCCAGAGAATTTTTCACTCTCGATAACAGCATGATTCCAGAAAGTAAGATGCACCCTTCTACACGTGTGTGTGTGTGTGTGTGTGTGTGGGTATTGGGTAAGATGAACCCTGTTGTGAAAGTAGGTGAACATACAGCCAATGCATGTAATGAGCGACAACAGGTGGCTGTTTTTTCTTTCTTGTCTTGTTTTATTGACTTTATCCTTTCTGCTGGTATCTCTCTATCTGCCTTCTTCTTCAGCCCACCCCTCTCAGCTCCCTCTGTGCCTTCTCTCTCTCTCTCTCTCTCTCTCTCTCTTTCTTTCTCTCTCTCTCTCTCTCTCTTTCTCTCTCTCTCTCTCTTTCTCTCTCACCCCCTCTTTTTCTCCTTGTTTCCTTCCTATCTTCTTTCTATTTCTCCTCTCATCACCGTTCTTCCTCATACCCCACCTTTTACCGTCTCTATTTTGCCTTTTCTACTCTCTCCATCTCCCCCTCTCTCTCTAGTGGCCAGTATGTCTCTCTCTCTCTCTCTCCATCTCCCCCTCTCTCTAGTGGCCAGTATGTCTCTCTCTCTCTCTCTCTCTCTCTCTCTCCATCTCCCTCTCTCTCTAGTGGCCAGTATGTCTCTCTCTCTCTCTCTCTCTCTCTCTCTCTCCATCTCCCCCTCTCTCTAGTGGCCAGTATGTCTCTCTCTCTCTCTCTCTCTCTCTCTCTCTCTCCATCTCCCCCTCTCTCTAGTGGCCAGTATGTCTCTCTCTCTCTCTCTCTCTCTCTCTCTCCATCTCCCTCTCTCTCTAGTGGCCAGTATGTCTCTCTCTCTCTCTCTCTCTCTCTCTCTCTCCATCTCCCCCTCTCTCTAGTGGCCAGTATGTCTCTCTCTCTCTCTCTCTCTCTCTCTCTCCATCTCCCTCTCTCTCTAGTGGCCAGTATGTCTCTCTCTCTCTCTCTCTCTCTCTCTCTCTCCATCTCCCCCTCTCTCTAGTGGCCAGTATGTCTCTCTCTCTCTCTCTCTCTCTCTCTCTCTCTCCATCTCCCCCTCTCTCTAGTGGCCAGTATGTCTCTCTCTCTCTCTCTCTCTCTCTCTCTCTCTCTCTCCATCTCCCTCTCGCTCTCTAGTGGCCAGTATGTCTCTCTCTCTCTCTCTCTCTCTCTCTCTCTCTCTCTATCTCCCTCTCTCTCTAGTGACCAGTATGTCTCTCTCTCTCTCTCTCCATCTCCCTCTCTCTCTAGTGGCCAGTATGTCTCTCTCTCTCTCTCTCTCTCTCTCTCTCTCTCTCTCTCTCTAGTGGCCAGTATGTCTCTCTCTCTCTCTCTCTCTCTCTCTCTCTCTCTCTCTCTCTCCATCTCCCTCTCGCTCTAGTGACCAGTATGTCTCTCTCTCTCTCTCTCAATTTCAATTTCAATTTCAATTTCAAATGGCTTTATTGGCATGAATGTGCGATACATTGTTGCCAAAGCACTCAATACAACAATATTAACAGCAGATAACAGCAACATTAGTGATAATACTGATAACCACACACACACACACACACACACACACACACACACACACACACACACACACACACACACACACACACACACACACACACACACACACAGAGATCAGCATTAAGGGAAAGAAAAAAAAGAAAAATAATAATAATGATAAAAGATAAAAGTAAATGAATAAATAAAACAAAACAAGCCATCTCCCTCTCTCTCTAGTGGCCAGTATGTCTCTCTCTCTCTCTCTCTCTCTCTCTCTCCATCTCCCTCTCTCTCTAGTGGCCAGTATGTCTCTCTCCCTGTCTCTCTCCATCTCCCTCTCTCTCTAGTGGCCAGTTTTGGTATTGCTGGCTAGTGTCTGTGTCACTGCAGCTGGTGAGTAAGCACCCACCGCCGTGTGACCACTTTTACTCTCACTGACCCTCTCCACTCTTCCTTCTTCTTCCCTCTCTCCCCCCTTTTCTTTCTCCTTGTTTCTCTCCCTGTTTCCCCCCCTTCTCTCTGTCCCTCCTTCTCTTTCGTCTGGTGCTTGAGACACTGACATCCTCAACAGTTTAACTGCTTTTAGTCTCACTGACACTGCACCTTCTTTCTCTTTCTCTCTCTCTCCCCTCTCCTCCCCATTCTCTCTCTCTCTCTCTCTATCTCTATCTCTCTTCCTCTCTCTCTCTCTCGCTCTCTCTCTCTCTCTATCTCTCTTCCTCTCTCTCTCTCTCTCTCCCTCTCTCTCTCTCTCTCTCTCTATCTCTCCACCCCTCCCTGATATCCTTCTCTGCTTGCAGGGGCCTGAGTCAGCATCCCCGAAAGTGTGACACGTAGCGGAGAGCATGAAGAACCTGACAGACCTGTGTCATGTGCTGCGGGTCACAATCATGACCACAGTTGTCCCCTGAGGGCTCTATACATGTGGGTGGAAGCACAAAGAGCCTGTAAGGTTGTGTGTGTGTGTGTGTGTCTGTGTCTGTGTGTGTGTGTGTGTGTGTCTTTGTCTGTGTCTGTGTGTGTGTGTGTGTGTGTGTGTGTGTGTGTGTGTGTGTGTGTGTGTGTGTGTGTGTGTATACATGTGGGTGGAAGTGCAAAGAGCGTGTAAGGTTGTGGGATTCATTCTTTTTAATGTTCGTTCGGACAACACAAACTTTCAACAAAACCTGGCATTGTACAGGTACAGGTTGATCCGGTGGCCCAGCTCACTCTCCCCCTGTGTGTGTGTGTGTGTATGTGTATGTGTATGTGTATGTGTGTGTGTGTGTGTGTGTGTATGTGTGTGTGTATGTGTGTGTGTGTGTGTGTGTGTGTGTGTGTGTGTGTGTGTGTGTGTGTGTGTGTGTGTGTGTGTGTGTGTGTGTGTGTGTGTGTGTGTGTGTGTGTGTGTGTGTGTGTGTGTGTGTGCGTGCGTGCGAGGGTGGCATGAGCAATGATGCTGTGAGGGTGTGGCTGTCACAATTCACCAAGTCTCTGAAATCGAACTGTGCTTCTTTTCTGATCAATCAGTAATAAATTCACAATGAATTCATTTATAATTAATAAATACATTCACATATTCAGTTTTTTAAGACCTCTCCCTACACTTCTAAACCGAATTCCCATGCTTTGGATTCATACTCACGTTCTCTGAACAGATTGTTCTTGAGTTTGTGTGTAGGCATCTCTAGGAAGCGTCCTGTGGTCTGGGAGAACCAGGGAAAAGCCCCACTCCAACACAGACCCTAAAGAAGATAAAGAACAAGGATAAGTGTTGGTGTGTGTGTGTGTGTGTGTTTTGTGGGGGTGAGAAGTCAGTTTTGAGTGTTGTTTGTTTGTGTGTGTGTGTGTGTGTGTGTGTTGTGTGTTGTGTGTGTGTGTGTTGTGTGTTTTTTGTGTTCGTGCGCATGCTTGCGCGCATGTGCGTGCGCATGCTTGCGCGCATGTGCTTGCGTGCGTGTGTTTGTGTGTATGTGTGTGTGTGTGTCTGTCTGTGTGTGTGTGTGTGTGTGTGTGTGTGTGTGTGTGTGTTGTGTGTGTGTTGTGTGTTTTGTGTGTGCGTGGGCATGCTTGCGCGCATGTACGTGTGTGCGTATGTTTGTGTGTGTGTGTGTGTGTGTGTGTGTGTGTGTGTGTGTGTGTTGTGTGTGTTGTGTGTTTTGTGTGTGCGTGGGCATGCTTGCGCGCATGTACGTGTGTGCGTGTGTTTGTGTGTGTGTGTGTGTGTGTGTGAAAGAGAGAGGGAGAGAGGGAGAGAGGGAGAAGCCATTCCAAGGGCATGTTGTCAGAGCCCAATCTTAATACATGCCCTCTCAATCTCGCCATGCCAGCAGAACTACTACCGGTTTTAGAAGGGCCTGTCCCTAAACGTTCCTATTTCACAAGTCTGATGAGTCATAAAAAAAAGTACATGCCACTTTCATTGTTTTTTTTTAATTTATTATTATTTGTTTTTTTATGTGAGATATGAAGGCATCCTGAATGCAGAATAAGAGCTCATGATCCTGTTTAAATATACAGGGTAATTCAAACACCTTTTAAAGAGGGACAATCTGAACAAACGTAGAGATAAATATATTGTTATTACTCATCATCAGTTGTTGTAGTAGTAGTGGTAATAATACTGGTAGTTGTAGTAGTAGTTGTACTACTGCAGTACACTGCTCGAAGTAGCTACTAGGTCCTTACAGTTTGTTATTGTTTGGCAACGTCACTCAAGTGTTACGAAAACATTAATTATTGAGAGGTTTGACAGTATGCTGGCCTACAGTATTGTTCGTTGTGGCAAAGCTTTAATCACTGCAGCATGTGCGTAACTCTATCGCTTCTCTTTCCATGACACTTTGAGGCCCGCCCAAACTCCACTCCATCCTTCTATGATGTCAACCGAAAATTATGCCACAGGGAGGTGTCGCAAGGACGCTAGGCGTCTCACCTGTCGGCATAAATAGCCGGTCTCGACAGAAGCGAACCTCAGACTCAGCATCCTACACACCTGGGAAACAGCGCTCAGCACACCCTGAAGAGTGAATACAAGCCGACTCGGGATATTTATCTGAAACATACTTACACAAGACACTAATTCATTTTTTTTGGTAAGTACATTTTTTTTTTGGCAGGCTATATATGCAACTATGTAAATAGCTATTATTGGCAATTTATACGGCGTAGCTTCTCTCGGTTTGGTTGGTTAATGCGTTGCATTTCATGACTTAATTGTCTCCTTTAATCCGCACTGGAGGTTATTAATGAGGTCTGGTGACTAAGGCAATTTAGATATTATGCCTCCTCTTCATCATGGCTACTAGATAACACATGTATATCATCCATAGGTTACCATTGTCCATTAGTGCTGCTCGTATTGTTTTCTTGGACTTTCAGTCGGCTTTCAGCTTCATTCAGTTACTTAAACACTGGGGTCAATTAGCAGCCTAGTAGAAGTACAAGCAGGCTAAAACATATAATTAAGCAATTTATACGTTATGATTTTTTATTAATATTAATTTCCTTTACAGAAAGATGGATAGCCTTCTCCGCGTTTTCCTTGCGCTATCCTGTCTGATGTTGGCCGTGCAAGGCTTGACTGTGGGCACACTCAATGTAAGATTTATTTTGTCTAATTTGTTCCTCTTTCCAATCATGTCTTTTTTATTATTATTGTTTTTCTTAAATATTTTATTTTAATTTGTTAATTTGGCCTTCTAGTATTTCTTTTATTTTCAACATATGTTCTATAACACACACGCAGATTTGCTAACCCCTTTGAGTGTGAAGGTGGAAAAGGGTGCTTCTGTCCAATTTGTGTTGTTGAAAATATCATGCTTTTCCCCCTCAGACAACCGTGACCAGATCCTCCTGTGGGACTACACGCGCATGCTTCTCTGATCCAGCGGACTGCGACCCTGCAACGAATAGCTCTTGTCTGTTCGTCTCCACCAGATCAACTGGTAGCGGCCTGCTGGACTTTGAACTCCGCGGAGAATCAAGCGGCTACATTGCCGTAGCTCTATCCACTGATACCACCGCTGTAAGTGTATTTCACTGTCCTTCTTTAGTAGACTATCCGGTGATCAGATACGCTTTAAAGTGAGCGTTCACTCATAAAGACGCGCGCGTTCAACACTGCACGCGTGCGTTTTCACACCCACCAACCAAACATATTTTGTGTTTTAAATTGGCTACCGTGGATTTAGTGAAATAGGATACACTACACATTCATACATATAGGCTGAGATGCTATGCCAGTGCTGTTTAACATTTACCCCCTTGTTTGTTCTAACAGGGAGGCAACGACAAAACCTACATTTGCGCTAACTCTAACGGCACTGCCAAGTTCTTCTTTGCCCTCCTGAACAACACGACGCTAGAGATTCAGAATACTGTGAGTATTCATCTAAATTATATCCTTTATTTATACGTTTCATTCAGATTTCTACTTCACTCCCTCTATTTCATTGAGGTAGGGCTTTTGAATGAAAAGTGACACCCATGTCTCTCTGTGTCCATAGACGAGCATCAGTAATGTTTCCGCTTCAGTCAATTCGACCATCATCCAGTGTGTGTTTGCTGTGACTGGCCTAAACGCATCGATGTCCCGTAGCGCTGACAACACCTTTGCTGTCGTACTGGCCGAAGGGACTCTTAATTCTGATGGTAAAATATACACACGCACACGCACACGCACAAGCACACACACACACGCACACACGCACACACACACACACACACACACACACACGCACACACACACACACACACACACACACACACACACACACACACACGCAAAGAGATATACTTATTTAAAAAATGACCTGTACCATCACCTCACCAGGCCATTGTGTTTACTCAACCCATCCACAGGTTCACTTTCAACACCAACTTTGAGGATGCCCACCGCTCTGCTGGACCTGTCCAACCCAAATAGCACCAACACAGTCACAGTAACTACTGCTCCCAACGTTACAACCAATGCCAACGCTACAACCGCCAGCACCGCCACCACCGCCACCACCACCACCACGGCCGCAGCCACAACAGCCTCAGGGGCGAACATTGGACTGCAACACAGTCTTTCACAAGGTGAGAGCAGCTCCGTTTCCATCCAGTTATCCAGAAGCTTCCATACGCAGGAGTGTTTGGCTCCTGGTCCAATACACTTTTGGTAGAATACAGCAACTTGCTCCTCACGATCCTCAACTATCCTTTCAGTGTGTGTACACCAAAAACACTCCAGACTGACCTAGTTACCCAGTGTTGGTGTATAACCCTGGCTCTGTAAACACTCCAGTGTTGGTGTATAACCCTGGCTCTGTTAACACTCCAGTGTTGGTGTATAACCCTGGCTCTGTTAACACTCCAGTGTTGGTGTATAACCCTGGCTCTGTTTACACTCCAGTGTTGGTGTATAACCCTGGCTCTGTTAACACTGCAGTGTTGGTGTATAACCCTGGCTCTGTTAACACTGCAGTGTTGGTGTATAACCCTGGCTCTGTTAACACTCCAGTGTTGGTGAATAACCCTGGCTCTGTTTACACTCCAGTGTTGGTGTATAACCCTGGCTCTGTTAACACTGCAGTGTTGGTGTGTAAGCCTGGCTCTGTTAACACTCCAGTGTTGGTGTGTAAGCCTGGCTCTGTAGACGGGAAATAAACCTACTAGCTCAGGAGGGAGGGGTGTTATTTGATTGGCTGTTGAGCTCAAAACTCGGTAACCTTTCCACAGAACCTTTCAAGTTGTGGACTGCACCTTTAATTCACAATAGAGAAATGGGCCAGAACATGGCAGATGTGGGCCATATGTTGTGCCCTTTAATGGGTGGGAGAGTTGCCTACATGCTTGCTCTGGGTAGTTCCTGTAAGGCACATTCTGGCAATGTCAATAAAAGAATTAAGTTGAGGTAGAATCTAATGATTTTTTCTGCCGCCATTGTAAGCGATATTCTAATTGATAAACCTTGAGGTAATATACAATCCATTTTCTCCTGATATGCAGACATCAACCTAAGTCAATCAATCAATCAATCAATCCAATCTCTTTCTCACACAGCTCTGTTGATCCTCTTCGGCGTCCTGGCCATCAGCCTGTTGTGATCCTTCCCCGGTAACCGCCTGCATCGCCTGTTGACAGGACACCATGCACAGCCTCCTCCCACTGCCAAAGGCTACAGCCTGCCTGAGCGCGTCCTGTCACAGGACCCTTACTATATGATGGCTACCCATCACATCTTATTTATTCATTCATTTCCACTCCAGCCAAACTATTTGGTATCAGTCTGCTAGGATGTGTGTGTGTGTGTGTGTGTGTGTGTGTGTGTGTGTGTGTGTGTGTGTGTGTGTGTGTGTGTGTGTGTGTGTGTGTGTGTGGGCGCGCGTGTGCGTTTGCGTGTATGTTTTTTAAATGATGAAGGACACAGACTTGAGGTGACACTGGCTGCAATTATTTCTATACCTCTTCTAGTATGAGATGCCATTGTGGCTGACCAGACAAATGTGTTTGTGTGTGTGTGTGTGTGTGTGTGTGTGTGTGTGAGACAGAGAGAAAGAGAGAGTGAGAGATAATTTGTCTGTATTTCTGGTAACTTGAAGCATGAAGCCATTGATTGGCTGACAGTTACATTAAATTGGTTTTATGAAGAGAATGTTTTTAAAGAGTTTATTTGTCCCTGTCTTTTGTAATGAATAAATTATATATTGAAATTGGCTATGAATTTGGACAGTGTTTTCTCTCTTTATTTTGTATCTTCGTTGACAATCTTGAGTATTTTCCAATACTTTCCGCACAGTCTATTTCAGGGCCAACTGCGCATATTAGCCTCAGACTATAGTAACTAAGAGCTTGCTTATTCATCCCCTCTCTACAAGTGCATGGAAACTGAACTCAGAAGCAGGAATATGTGTTATAGTGACTTAAACAAGGAACAAGGAAGCAAAAGACAGTCCAAGCTTCAGAGGAGAACAATAGGACACAATGGTCAATGGACAAGCAGAGGATACAAAGAAGAGCTTAGGGTTTTAAAAAAAAGAGGATTTTTCTTGTCAATGGTGAAATGGTGAAATGGTTTGCTAACAATGAGAAGGTGTGTCCGATAAGCATGAGTGTTCTAGAAAAGTGAATAAGTCTGTGGGTGTGCATTGTATTCTCAGTCCATCAATGGAAAGGAACATGATAAGAATCCATTAACCAATGGTTTGTGGTAGCTCTTGACAATACTCTTTGAAATAATGCCAAGGTCAATTCAAGGATGGGACTTTAAATAGCCAAAGCCGCAAATCCCCTTTAATTCCACTGCTGAGGCACCAACATCAGTCAGTTTCCCAGACAATGTGCTAGTTTTCATATTGTTGCTATCACAATGACCAGCATCTGTCCAATGAATGAATTTGTATGCATGAGAGAATCTACTAAAATAGTAGCATTTTATTGACATAGTAAAAGGCATTCAATGTTATGCTACGTATATCTTGCATTCCCAACTCCCTTCCCAAAACAGCAGGAAGCTCCTGACCCGTGGCTGTTTAATGTCTGTTCACCCAGAGGCCAACATGTTTATCTGCCTTTGGAGCGGGTCATATTCACATCACATTTAGGGATAGTTTCCACTTTATGGTGCAAGTGTATCAGCTTTATCATTGCAAAACATTATGGAGGTCTTATATGCTTCTGGTAGTTTCCATATTATGACTTCACCGGTGACATGGGAGGTAAAACAGTATGGAGGTCATATATGCTTCTGGTAGTTTCCATATTATGACTTCACCGGTGACATGGGAGGTAAAACAGTATGGAGGTCATATATGCTTCTGGTAGTTTCCATATTATGACTTCACCGGTGACATGGGAGGTAAAACTGAGGTGCAATATCATTAGCTAACGTGGCTGGGCTTGCAGTTAGGATCAATTGTGTTCCAATTTATAAGGATCAACTGTGGCACTGGCATTTGGTGTCCATGGTCGTGAGGCAAGGGGTATTTGGTGTTCCATATGACATTGCTGGAACAGTAGTTATGTCACCATTCTAATTGAAAAGGCTCAATAATAGTTGAATAGTTGAGTTAAATATTTGCCTGCCATCTCAGTGTCTGAGCTGGATGCAAACTCTTGTGTTTGTTGTTTTTATCAAGGTGACCTCGAGCATACGCCAAGAGCTACGGCATGTATGCGCAGAGAATGATAACAGGATTTGACTATGGTGCAAATTGACTCCCAAATGAGTGTGTGTGTGTGTGTGTGTGTGTGTGTGTGTGTGTGTGTGTGTGTGTGTGTGTGACAGAGACAGTGTGTGTGTGTGTGTGTGTGTGTTCTTATGTGTGAGTGTGTGTGTGTGTGTGAGTGTGTGTGTGTGTGTGTTCTTATGTGTGAGTGTGTGTGTGTGTGTGTGTGTGTGTGTGAGTGTGTGTGTGTGTGTGTGTGTGTGTGTGTGTGTGTGTGTGTGTGTGTGTGTGTGTGTATGTGTGTGTGTGTGTGTGTGTGTGTGATAGAGACAGTGTGTGTGTGTGTGTGTGACAGAGACAGTGTGTGTGTGTGTTCTCATGTGTATGTTCATGTGTGTGTGTGTGTGAGTGCGTCTGTAAGGGCATGTACTTATGTGTGTATACTGTATATCTATGTATCAACATATTTCTTGCCACTTCTCTATCTCGCATGCTCTGAAAATAAGGCTTTGTTGTTCAAGGCCAGAGGATCCGAAAGGCAAAGAACACAAAGTCTAGATCTAAATGTAAGTCCTCTCCATGTACTTTCCCTCATAATAGCCTTACGTCTTCACCCTCAAAGACACATTCATGACACACTGCCTGTATTTCCACATGACAGTGGCAAAGAAGACAAGGCAAAGAACACCAAGTCCAAATCTAAATCTAAATGTAAGTACTCTCATGTACTTTCCCTCATAATAGCCTTACGTCGTCACCCTCAGAGACACATCCATGACACACTGCCTGTACTTCCACATGACAGTCATCTGCCTGGGGAGATAAGGCCTCCAGGGAACAATTCACAATCTTAACACCACAGCTCATTAGTGGACCTATTAGAAAGCTGTCTCTGTCACACACACACACACACACACACACACACACACACACACACACACACACACACACACACACACACACACACACACACACACACAGAAAGCTGGACGACATCAATATTGACTTACAGAACACAAGGCAAGCGATAGAGAGGTAAAGAGTATTGGGGGGGATCCGTGAACTGGTGCGTTTGGACCGGTTTGTGAAGCTTGGTCTGGCTCCAGCACACCTGTCAAATATTGACTCAGAGCAAAGCTGTAAATGCAGGATGTCAGTAAATGTGTGAGTGTGTTGGTTAGTTTTTTTAAAGACTACAGTCAGGGATCTACAGGGAATAAGAGAACACATGTCCATCCCTGACCAAAGATGGACAGCTCACTTCACCTGGTCCCCGGGTGCTACAAGCTGCCCACTGCTCCTGGGGTGTCCTTAAGAAAGGAGAAAATAAATTCACCGCGACCTCAGGCCTGCCTGCGTGTCTGTATGTGTGTGTGTGTGTCTTGTGTCACCTCCATATATGCACGTGTGTGTTCCAGGGTGTCGTGTGTGCCATTAAAAACCTGACAAAGGTCTTAAATATTTAATAATTATTATTATCTAAATGTATCTATAGATTCTTAGGAAAGCCTGTTAGGCCTGAATACTCCTGCAGTATTTCTTGGGATATAATTGTATTTCTAGCAACTGAAGATGATAAAGAGGCACACTACCACACATATAGCAGCAATAATATAAACTTCACACATCACAACCAACACGAGTTGGGTCATATCAGCTCACTAATGTTTGCCTCCCCTGCTTCAGGTTCTGCCTCCCTCTCTTTGTCAGTGCATATTTGTATAGATGTATTTAAACAGAGGAGTTTAACAAACATCACATTGCACCATTAAAGGCGGGGGCCTTGGTCATGGAAAATGGTTTGTGATATTTGAGATCAACGATGAGTCAAATACAAACCCTCTCTTCTGTGCTCCTGAAGCAATGCTTTTGATAAGTCATTGATTGCATTCACAGAGCCAGGACTGAACAGGAACAGACTGCAGGTGTGTGAGTGAACAGTCACGCAAGAAATGTGAAAATATTTTCAATCTATTCAACGAAACGTGTAAATGATTATAATCAAGGCCCCCACCTTTAATGGGATTTATGATTACATCACCATAACAACCTCTAATCTGAGGATTCCCCCGGGTGTAGCATGGACCTACAGCAGAGGGAAGGAGCAGGAGATACTGCTGTAAGGGCGCCCTCTGGTGGAGCAGAGGTGTAAAAGAGAAAATACAAAGAGAGTTCTGTTACCACCAGCAGAAGAGACTGCTAGAGGGGGAAATGGCTAAAAATCTGCATTGGTAATTCTCACGAGGACTATGACAACAACAACATCACTGAGTTAGTCAATAGCCCAGTGTGTGAGAGAAACAGAGATCTTGTCTATCCTGATCAATCAGGTGATATACTTTTGGGTGGTGTGCCCATTCAAAATGAATACCAACACTCAGGATATTGGGTAAGTACTTAAACTTTCAAACAATAACAAAACTCTATATATTTATGTTCGCTAATACTGTGTCCTAGTTGTCTGGGGCATATTAACGCTGATATTCCTTCTCTCTTTATGTCAGTTGCATCAGATTTTCACAATATGTTGGGCAGATCCTAGAATGGCACGTTGTGTGACCCTCATTCTTAATCACACACGACTCTAGACTTTTAAAAAAATCCTTCATCCTAGAAGGCCAGCTCAAGCTTAATTTCCATTCGTTTTTAAACCAACAATTTCAACTTTACTTAACTCTACTTTGTAATTTAGAACAATTCAATTGTCCAATCAACCTGTCGTTTGTGTGCTTTGATCACAACATCTTTAAAATAGTCCTTTTTATGAACAAGAAATAATGTCAGTAGGGCCTAGTGTATGTCAAAATAGTTCATCTTCAATGTGAAATTGCCTACTTGTCATGTGATATGCAAATAATCAATTATAATATAATACCAATAATTTTCTTACAGGCTATTTGTTAACTGACTGTGAAGTAATAGCCTCTTTTGGAAAAAAAAAATAGAGAGCTTTAATAGTTGAACGCCACTGCAAATAGCCTGACTACAGAATAGCCTGACTACAGAATAGCCTACTGCACCAAGGGTTCTCAGCGTGAATTGTGTTGCCAGTGTTGGTTGAATTCAAATTGTTCATATCTCTTTAAGAGAAGTTGTCAAATTATGAAAACCACAGAAAACTGTAGGCAAGCGAAGGAGTGTTTTGGCACGTCTGGTGAAAAAAAGGACCTTCTTGATGTTGAGTAACAAACTGTTTGACCCTCCACCAAAGTAAAGTTGGCCTACCATAATCGCTTCAGACAACGTTTGCATGTCTTTTTAGAAATAAGGCAGCACATTTCTTGTTTTGGATGCGTATCCGAAGTTAGAGTTTGCACGTGGCGCTGCAGTGATCTGGCAACACAGATGTTGACGTTAACTTTCGTTTCACTCTTGAGTCTAGCAGGCTATATCCCAAGAGGGGAACTAAGGGTGTTCTACAGATTAAGTTGAAATTGTCCTCTACATGTGATGGACGTGGTCATCAACATTCGAAGACCTATACAAAGAGCATCCTTCTTTCTTTTACATCGCTGATTTGCAGGTAGGCTTTGTTTCATGTGAGTTTTCCCCGAACAGCAAACAGCGAGTGAACCACAGAGGCCCGCTGCATTTAGCGCATTGGTTCTCGGTCCATTTGTGATTTACAGACACACGCACGGACCACCGTTTTGGTACTTTCTTTAAAAACTGTTTTGTTTGTTTATTAATTGCTACGTATTGCTTTTTCAATAACGCTTAGCATTTCCACATATGTTACTAATACGTAACTAGTCCATAAGTGATGAAGTCATTATTGGCCTTGAGGGCCGTCTAGTGACACTTCTTCTGTTTACCCGTTGTGATTGTTTATAGATTACGCCAAGGACACGATTCAGAAATCCAGGAATTGCGAATATATCTTTTATGTTACTTCCTGAATACCCACGCCCAGTTCAACTGAAGATAATGGTAGTCTGAGAGTGGACCAAAGTTTACCGGTGGACTGCTAGCCTGGTTGCTATCTAGGTCTTTTCGTGTTTATTTTCGTGAAACTCTAATGACTCTTACCGCGTAGCCAACTGTTCACAAACCTGTACATCATTACAGGCAGAGAAACAGCGTTGTTGGGGTAGCTCGTCTCATTTCTGTCAGTAACATAGATAACTGAGCGTTGTGGTCAGACTGTAGTGGAAATGTAAATAACTTAATCGATGTCGCTTTTCTCCGATGGCAAAATGCTAATTGAACCACTGTCGACTGTGAGTTAGCCTACTTGTGTCGCTCCGGTTATCCGAGTTATGAGTTTCACTTTTAAATCTAGCAGGCTATAGCTTACAATAGGGACCAAGGGGTTTCTACATATGAATGGTGTCAGTCATATGTGATACATACAACAACATACTACAGTGTACGTACAGGGTGTTTTAATGCAATTTGCTATGCCCAATGGTCGCAAGTTTCCTGTGGATGGAAGTTGTGTTTCACGACGCTGAAGATGACTCGACATTCGCTGCCGGTTCTTGTAAGTTTCGGTTGCACCTGCTTAACCGTAACGCACTGTCAAGCTCTTATGCAGAACTGGGTTAGTTTCACAGTCGCTGAAGCAGCATAACGTGTAACGCCGTCCATTATTGCAATAATAGCAATACCCGAACTATGACTACATTTAGTAATACGTAATTAAGTTATTTAGTAATAGTTATGAAGTGCCTGTGCTCCAGACAGCCACGTAGGGGGATTCGCTCGTTAAACTTATTTCTACCACGACAAAATAAATCAAAATATGAGAATGTTTGACCTTATCACGCCTGGCGCTGTCAGATTGGTTTAAATGCAAACCCTTTTACCAATTTTATCTTTAGAAAACCCCCAAAAAACAAAACTACTCTATCTTTGTAAAATGCCATGACAAAAAACGTAAACACAACTCCGTTATTGCATACAATCAAGAAATGCTAAAGATCTTTCCGATATTTCCGACATTTCGTTCATGCACAGGTTCTGAGAAGTGAGAGTGCTATGCCCTTGACCACCTCGGACCATCAGTAAGCATGGGCAATAGCCAACCGAGCGTCCTGCAACAACACGGCTTCACCCTGGTGAGAGAGGAGCGCGGGGCCAGCCTGGTGAGGTCACAAGAGGGCAAGGAGTACCTCGTCAGACAGATCAATGATAACCCAGAGGTGAGGTCACACGGTTATTTCCCATTAGGCTCTCATGTATATGTGTAGGCCATAACTTCATCCTTGCAACAAACTGTGGATGTGCTAGAATGGTTTATTTTTCTTCATCTGCATTTTTGATCAGTAATTCCATCCTGTTTTGCTTAGACCTATGTTGCGAATCTCTAAAGGATTTGCGTTGACAAGTATTGTTCATGACTGGAATGTCTTGTCTCTCAGGATGCCTTCATAGTGAATGAAATTCTTGGAAAGCTGCAGCATCCGTATATCATTGGACATCAGACGTCCTTTAAAGGTAACTGCAGCATCCGTATATCATTGGACATCAGACGTCCTTTAAAGGTAACTGCAGCATCCGTATATCATTGGACATCAGACGTCCTTTAAAGGTAACTGCAGCATCCGTATATCATTGGACATCAGACGTCCTTTAAAGGTAACTGCAGCATCCGTATATCATTGGACATCAGACGTCCTTTAAAGGTAACTGCAGCATCCGTATGTCATTGGACATCAGACGTCCTTTAAAGGTAACTGCAGCATCCGTATATCATTGGACATCAGACGTCCTTTAAAGGTAACTGCAGCATCCGTATATCATTGGACATCAGACGTCCTTTAAAGGTAACTGCAGCATCCGTATATCATTGGACATCAGACGTCCTTTAAAGGTAACTGCAGCATCCGTATATCATTGGACATCAGACGTCCTTTAAAGGTACCTGACAGTTATCAAACTGCACATATTATGATAATTCGTTTGAGTTAATTATATCATTATGAAAGTCATTTACTGCTGAGGTACATTTTTTCAAGAAATCCTCCAGTAAGGGTGATTCAATGACACTGGTGTAGCCAACATTCAAGAATGCTTAATATTTGTGTGTCTGAGTTGTATCTGTATGCCTGTTTTGTTTAGGGAGAGGGATTGGGTGGGTGTGTGGGAGGGGTTGGGGTGGTGGGAGTTTGTGCTCTTTGACTCTTGAATTAATATTTGTACTGTACAAGTTTACATCTGTGCGTTAAAAAGCAATAAAAAAAAACCTTGTTTAAAGAATGCTTAATATGTAGTGCATGTGGTGTGTAAATACACAGTGAAGTTTCCTTTGGTTTACAGATGCTGGAGCATTCTATGTGTTGGTGGACTCCTCCAACCGAGGAGATTTGTCTCAAAAGATTCAAGACAAGCGAGAACGTGGGGAGCAGTTTACTGAGGAAGAGGTGCTCCCACAAAACATTACATTTTCTGAATAAGTGAGCGTCTTTATTCGAGGGAGTTTGACACAGTTGGTTATTACATCCAAATATGTGTACGTATCTTTATTCCAGGTTATGGATTGCTTTGTCAAGATTTGCTTGGCGTTGAAGCACTTGCACACGAATAACATTGTTCACAGAGACTTAAGACCACAGGTATAGTATATTTATTGTAATGTAATTATTTATGGAACATAATTTAACTCATAAACTATGTTTAGAGTGAATGTGTAAAAAATGCAAAGACTGCATAGATTTGGGTTATCATCCATGGCGATTGTCGGATGCTGCTGGATGTGGTTTCACAAGTTAACACATTATACAGTTACTTCAGTATCTACTGTTTAAATGTTTTTCTAAAACTGATTGTTCAAATCCTTGATTGTGATTTGCTAAAAGCCGTTGTAAAATCCAGCATAACCTTACAATTTGTCCTCATAACATTCTATGATAACATTCCATATTACTGCGCAGCGAATGGCAAGGCAAATTTGCCATCTGGCTGTTGCGTTGCTTCAAGGGGTGCGTGGCAACGATTTATTTAGGAACTATACTTTGTAATGGCGGAAGAATGACGGTTTATCATTAAACTATTGTTTCTTTAATTGAATTGTTTTTATTCAATGAAACCATATCAAATATTTGTTGTGACAGTTTTAGAAAAGCAATAAGCCCCGCGTCGTGCCTAACAACTCCCCTTACCTGTTCTAAAATCAGCACAAAGCACGGCCTCTTGGGGCTTATTGCTTAACTTTACTTGTGTCTTTTCCTTTCCGTTGTGTTGGTTAATAGAGCATTGTCTTCACTGAGTTTGGGACTGTGTGTTTGGGGGAGCTTCCAGAGATCAAAGAAAGGTATCTACGCCTGAAAGTTATTGACTCAATCTATAAATCCGTAATCTGATTCTGATTGTATGACTGATCTGTCTTGTCTTTCAGAGCTGGTGTGAAGAGTGACTCTACTTGGGAACTAACTAGCATTCCCCCTGAAGTCCTGAAGGGAGAAGAATACCATGACAAGAGGTAACATTGCTTGGCCACCGCAACTGTTCCTTCTGATGATTTGTCTAATATATATGGAGGCTATAAAGTTCACATTATTGAGTACACGTTTAAATACTTTAGTTGTATACACAGGCACACCATAGACTCTTATATCGCACATGCCATCATACATTACAGAGTTGATGTTTAAAGATGTATGACAACCATTGAGAATCATGACATGCAAGAGAATCAGTTTTCTTTTTTTATCTGTTTTTATAGTGATATTTGGTCTTTGGGCTGTCTGCTCTATGAGCTGTGTATGATGAAGAGTCCAGTAAGTACAACAACCAATTAAAATAATGCCTGGCCTGTATTTTGTAAACCTAAACTATGTGTGTATGGATTATGAATTTGCTGTTCAGAGAACCTGTATGAAGTGGTGTTCTCCTCCTCTTCTTGGATAGTTCACTGCAGAGAGTTCAGGGAAGCTGGTTCCTACGACCCTGAGCGGCTCCTACGAGCCTCTCCCTGATACCTTCTCCCAGGCCCTCCAGAAGCTCCTCAGAGACGTCCTGCAGGTGGACCCAACGCTCAGGCCCTCGGCGCAGGACATTTTGTGGAGGCCGTCTGTCATCGCCTTCCTCACAACCCAGGTGAGGTGTTACAGATACATTGGGGCAGGTAGGCCAGGTGAGGTGAGGTGTTATAGACACATTGGGGCAGGTAGGCCAGGTGAGGTGTAACAGACACATTGGGGCAGGTAGGCCAGGTGAGGTGTAACAGACACATTGGGGCAGGTAGGCCAGGTGAGGTGTAACAGACACATTGGGGCAGGTAGGCCAGGTGAGGAGTAACAAACACATTGGGGCAGGTAGGCCAGGTGAGGTGTTATAGACACATTGGGGCAGGTAGGCCAGGTGAGGTGAGGTGTTATAGACACATTGGGGCAGGTAGGCCAAGTGAGGTGTAACAGACACATTGGGGCAGGTAGGCCAGGTGAGGTGTAACAGACACATTGGGGCAGGTAGGCCAGGTGAGGAGTAACAAACACATTGGGGCAGGTAGGCCAGGTGAGGTGTTATAGACACATTGGGGCAGGTAGGCCAGGTGAGGTGAGGTGTTATAGACACATTGGGGCAGGTAGGCCAGGTGAGGTGTAACAGACACATTGGGGCAGGTAGGCCAGGTGAGGTGTAACAGACACATTGGGGCAGGTAGGCCAGGTGAGGTGTAACAGACACATTGGGGCAGGTAGGCCAGGTGAGGAGTAACAAACACATTGGGGCAGGTAGGCCAGGTGAGGTGTTATAGACACATTGGGGCAGGTAGGCCAGGTGAGGAGTAACAGACACATTGGGGCAGGTAGCCCAGGTGAGGTGTTATAGACACATTGGGGCAGGTAGCCCAGGTGAGGTGTTATAGACACATTGGGGCAGGTAGGCCAGGTGAGGTGTTATAGACACATTGGGGCAGGTAGGCCAGGTGAGGTGAGCAGTAACAGACACACAGCCCAGGTGAGGAGTAACAGACACATTGGGGCAGGTAGGCCAGGTGAGGTGAGGTGTTGTAGACACATTGGGGCAGGTAGTCCAGGTGAGGTGTTATAGATACATTGGGGCAGGTAGGCCAGGTGAGGAGTAACAGACACATTGGGGCAGGTAGTCCAGGTGAGGAGTACCAGACACATTGGGGCAGGTAGGCCAGGTGAGCTGTTATAGATACATTGGGGCAGGTAGGCCAGGTGAGGAGTAACAGACACATTGGGGCAGGAAGCCGTACAGTGATTCCTGTGATCCCTCTACACTGAACCTACATGTGGACGAGGTGGCAGTGCAGACAGTTATGCCTTTATGTTATGTTGACTCACACAAAACTGATGCCAATGTCTGTTTGTTGCCCGCTCTTGACCTTACCAGTAAAACTACAGGGGTTTACTGTGTTAAGGAGATGGGAATTTAACATGGAACACATTTTCTCCTTACTTAGTAAAATCCTGGTTAAAACTGAGGATGATATCACAGAGGTCTAGTTGAAAGATAAAAAGAACGGAAGATGTGAAAGTGCCCTTAATGTCGTTTTAGCTTGGATACTGTAACAAACATACAGTGAATGTGACTTTTGTTGTTTCTGTCTGGTGGTGGTGTGTGCTTGTTCAGAGTGACCGGACTGTTGCGGAGCTCCAGGAGAGTCTGAAGAAGCTGAGGGTTCTGGCTGATGGTCTGGAGAACCTGCACTTCGGGACCACAGTCGGCAGCCTGGCTGGAGGAGTGATTGGAGCCGCTGGAGGGATCACCTCCATCGTGGGTCTCATCCTGGCCCCCTTCACTCTGGGTGCCTCTCTGATCGTGACCGGCGTGGGAGTTGGGGTGGCAATCGCTGGTGGTGCAACCGCGGGTGTCTCCAACATCACCAACATGGTCAACCAGTCCATGGACCGCCGGAACGTGAAGAACATCATCAGCGAGTTCCAGGAGAAGCTGAACTCCGTGGTGGTCAACCTCATGCACATCTGTGAGGGCCTAGAGGCCCTCAATCTCTCCAGATCCGAGGATCCTCCAGGACTAGGGGCACCGAGCGCGGCCAAGGCGGGTGTCAGAATGGGGAGGGGGCTGGGGGGCATCTCTGAGCTGGTACGCCTGGCACAGGTGGGGAACCTGGGGAAGGTGGCGGCGCAGACCGCCAGGGCCGTGAGGGTGGCAGAGGTGGCCACCGGCATCTTCTCTGCCTTCTTCCTGGCCGTGGACGTCTACTTCATTGCCATGGATGCCAAGGAGATCCACAACATCCGACAGACCAGGGCGGAGATGGCCACGGCAGAAGACCCAGGCCAGCTGGAGATGCTCGAGGGCGCTGGTGCCACAGACGACGATACGGTCGAGCTACGAGAGGTGGACTCCATGACTGAACTGCGCCCCGAAGCAGCAGAGGAGGCCAAGCCAGAGGTGAAGTCGGAGACCATGAAGTTCGTTCTGCAGATCAGGGGGACAGTAGCCCAGCTGCAGGAAGGCCTGGACGAGCTGAGCGACGTCATCACATTCATCCCAAAGGTTGAGGCCTACAGCCTCTAAGCCAACCACAACATGTCGGCACTTTTCAATACAGGGAGTTTTTCTGTCACGTTTTTCACACAAGGGAATCTGGACACCCTAAATGTAGAGGGTAATCTATCTCAGGTAACTTCCTCGTGTACTTGGGTTTGCTCCGGTCAACTGATGACCTTTAACACGTGGATCCTTGTACTTTATGGTGTAACTGAAGACCAATGTTAACAGTTCTCAGCGCAGTCACGCACCAGTTGGATATCAACTGATCAGAACTATCACCATGATCATATTTACAAATGTACATTTGAGGGGATTGTATGTATATGATCAGAGTTTGACATTTAATCTATTTAATTTTTTTTTCATTGTCAACCTAGACAGCCAGGGACACAGATGGATAAGGAAGTGTTTTATGATTTGTTTTAGTTGGTTAATTTTTAACTGCAGTTATTATATGGTATCATACCTGTCTTTACTGGAAAATCTTAGTTCTCATAGCCTGTTATGTTAGGGTCATAACATGAAGTACTTCCTTGTGGGTATCTCAGTGTAATGCTAAGCATCTTATCAGACGTCCTACACTACTGTTCGTGCTCCTGCTGTGTTTGTTAACCCTGTGGAATCAGACTGCAGAAGTGAGAGCAGCTGTGTTCCATGACCTTTGACCTCTATGTGTTAGAGGGTGATGCGCTGATGTCTGATGTACTTCTGAACATGTTCTCCTGTGAGGTGAGCTATCTCCACCCAGCTTCACCGTTAGAACAGAATAAAACCCAAACCAGCTGCTTCCCTCGCTGTCTGTTGTGTGAATCTGTTTCATTCTCCTCAGGTCTCCTCCTCCTCCTCAGGTCTCCTCCTCCTCCTCAGGTCTTCCTCTCCTCCTCAGGTCTCCTCCTCCTCCTCAGGTCTCCTCCTCCTCCTCAACTTCTACCTCTCATAATGGAACACAAACAGATCTAATGGTGCATGCATTCTTTCCCTTCTTCCTCGCCAATTGCCCCCCAGTATAATTTAAAATGTGTATCCAGTTGTAAATATTTAGCCCAAGTGGTTGTATTGATACTACTGGTCTTAGAAGTGGGTTAGTAGTCATGTGATCCACTATTCCTCTTGTCATCCAGTCTACTTCCTCCACCATGCTATATAATCCACTATTCCTCTTG
>NC_137919.1:1163350-1238350 GCF_963457725.1 Sprattus sprattus
ATTACTGAGTCTGGTGGTGCGGCAACGGAGGGTCCTATTCCTTCTTCCAGAGGGTAGGAGGCTGAACAGAATGTGTGCAGGGTGGCTGGTGTCACTCGCAACCGAGGTGGCTTTCCGGGTGAGTCGGGTGGTGTATATGTCTTGCAAGGAAGGGAGTGGGGCACCAATGATCTTGCCAGCTGTGTTCACTATGCGTTGCAGTGCTTTTCTGCTGTGTTCAGTGCAGCTGCAGCCCCACATCTGGACAGGATGCTTTCAATGGTGCCCCGGTAGAAAGTGTTCAGGATGGGACAGGACTTCATGCAGTGGCAAAACGTAGTAACGATGGGCCCAGGTGCAGGCTATTATAATGAGCCCTAGTCAGTGGCGTAAGGTAGTAACGACGGGCCCAAGTGCAAGCTATTATGACGAGCCCTAGTCAGTGGCGTAAGGTAGTTTCGACGGGCCCAAGTGCAAGCTATTATGACGAGCCCTAGTCAGTGGCGTAAGGCAGGGGTTCCCAAACATTGTACAGTCCATACCCCAATTTAGATTGACATAAATGTGTCAACGGGCCCCCAAGACCCACAGGCCCAGGTGCAACTGCTACATCCCCTATAGTTACGCCCCTGACTTCATGCATCTGAAGGCTAATCCAGAGGTTCTGAGGATACAGCCGTTTCTCCGTCGGGTCCAGCAGGTCTCCTCGCCATCTGGCCTAAGTTCTGGCCCCTGCCCCTGCCCCTGCCCCTGCCCCTGCCCCTGCCCCTGCCCCTGCCCCTGCCCCTGCCCCTGCCCCTGCCCCTGCCCCTGCCCCTGCCCCTGCCCCTGCCCCAGAGCTTCGCCTCAAGATAATCTGCCTATCCCTTGTGAGATAGTGAGCTTTATATACTAATATTAAGGGGTGTTATCTATTCAAATAGGCCATGGCTGCAGACTCTTTTGTCTTGACCCGGAGGGGGAAGGGGTTTCTCACCTCCGTCAATAGGTCAAACCAAAGAGTCCTCACCCAGGAATGCTTACATGCTAACAAAAGTAACATTTGTACTAGGTATAAATAAGATTGAATTATTGACTAGGGCACATCCTTATTAACTATGAATACCGGTCCCTTCAACGATTACCCTTGGATCAAGCAGGGCTGACTGCTGTTTGGGGCGTGTTAAGGTGTAAGGCAGGGTTAGCAAGTTTCTCATAGACTATCTTCCAGTAAACCCCCATATCCAGGCCTCGGCTGTTTATTTAGCTCCAAGCTCTCGGTCCTGGGACACTCCAGTACATTCAGTTCGGCTCTGAATGTGCCTCCTTCTCCGACACCAGGATAGGCTTATTAAAGCCGAATATGCAACAATTATACCTTAGGATTAGGGTTAGGATAAGCAGTTTAACCTTAAAATAACATCTCAAAAAAAATTGGGGCGCTACAATGTCAGCACATTTCAAGAGATTTCGTTAGTTTTAGCTGCTAGCATACCTTTAGCGAATAGCTATTGATTCGTTGTGCTGCTTTAATCAAAAGTATTTGCAGACAACAGGCTGATTTCCCAGACTCACCCCACAATTACAGTGGATATTCTAATTAATGAATAAACCTAATTAGTAACCTATTTATAAACCATTTATAATGGAGTCTTATTGTAAAGTGGTACCGATATTCTCACCACCTGCCTCACTAAACTTCTCAACAGATCCACGCCCAGCGTTCCATTCCATGGTTTCCTAGTAGAACTCTGTTCTGCCATTTCATTTAGGATAGCAGCTGTGACTGAGGGGGCAGTATAAATAAATCTGAGCAGACATTAAAAGGCAACAGGCTCATGTCCAAGCACACTGATGTCATTCTTACAGCCATGATTATCAGCCTTTGGGGCAGCTGAGATGTAGTGAGTTTACCTGTCCTACTTCTAGCTTCATTCCCGCCATACATAGGAGGTCACCACAGCAGCTAACAACGGCCTATTTGAGCAGCAAACAAATAAGTCAGACTCCTACCAATACTACATCTGTCCTCCCACCGGTAGAGGCCTCACATGCAAGCTCTCTTGGGGTGTCAGCCAAGCCAAACAGGCTTTTTATCAGCTCTCTAAATCAATTATTCTGAAATAGTGACTAGAATTGAAAAGGTTCTAACGGAAATGGAAATAAGTTGTTTTTATATCTTATTCAGACCCAGGAATTGAAATGAACCCATCACCTCCATCTGATTCCAGTAGCATCTCGACCCTGGACAAACCTGACCCCGCCAACTTCTCACCACAGCAGCATTCAGAGAAAGAGAGCCGTTCTGGTATCTCCCAGAGATGCACAGTACTCTTACTCTCTGTGTGTGTTCTCCTGTTGGCTGTTGCTGTTACTATGGGAGGGCTCTGTGAGTATGACTGTACTGTTACTATGGGAGGGCTCTGTGAGTATGACTGTACTGTTACTATGGGAGGGCTCTGTGAGTATGACTGTACTGTTACTATGGGAGCGCTCTGTGAGTATGACTGTACTGTCCAAGACATGTACCATGAATAGCTCAGCCTTTGAAATCAGTTAAAAATCAGTTGGGTCAAATAGTTTCCTGAAGCGGATGAAAGATTTTGATTTCTATGTGTTAATCAGTGTATGAGGATGACATTGACTGTATATGATGCTGATTGCATTCTTTTACAGATGTTGTGAAAATGGAGACATATTCAGGTGAGTGAGTCTAAGAATGACATACAGTACCAAGAGTGAGTAAATGAGTAGCCAAGGGAAAGCGAGAGTATGGTTTGTAGTGAATGTAAAATGGTGAACGAAAGCTGTGACAGACATCATCACCCTTTGAAATACAAAACTATGAAAAGGGAGGGGAATTGCTAGTATTTAGGTTAGGGTCAGGGTCAAACCGCTAGTATAAATTTGGTTAGGGTCAGGGTCCAATCACTAGTATAAATTAGGTTAGGGTCAGGGTCAAATCGCTAGTATAAATTAGGTTAGGGTCAGGCTCCAATCACTAGTATAAATTAGGTTAGGGTCAGGGTCCAATTACTAGTATAAATTAGGTCAGGTTCTGAAAGTATCCACAATTGACGGACAATTTCATCTTACTTTTTGAAAGTCCAATTTTATTTTGCTTACCCAAGACATGAACCAGAAGTTGGGAATGCTGCAGGAGAAGTATGATAATGCCACTGCCATGACCAGGACTTTGAAGGCTAACCTTACAGGTAAAAAGGATATCTAATCAATATTGAGTATGGGTAACCAACATGAAGTCAGTCAAGTATCAAGTACTAGCTCAGGTTAGGGTTAGGGTCAAATTGCTAGGATAAATTAGGTCAGTGTCAGGTACTTTTTGAAAATCCAGTCATATCCGGCCAAGACTGCTACCCATTCTTCCTTTTTTAACGTACACATTATTCTAATAATATAATAGTCTATTATATGAAAGACATAAATCTGAAAATATCCAAGTAATCCTTTAACTATGAACATTTTCAACTGACTGTTAAGTAACCATGACCCTAACACTAACCCCAAATCTAACCTCATTTCTATTCTCATGACCATGTTGTCCAAGTAACATGTTTGCCTGTTCGTGAACAAAATATCTGCCGCGTGTTCTTTACTTTCCAACAGGTGTTAAAGAACAGTTAGACTTGCTTAAGGCGGAGCACACCAATGTAACTCTGGCTTTGCAAGCTAATATGTCAGGTGGGGAGAAATGCACATGCACTGTATTTCAATAGACGTGTTGCTGAAAGTTACATTTATATTTTATATGGATAGCTGTCGCCAATTTTTAATTTGCTTACACAAGACATTAGCCAGAAATTGGGATTGCTGCAGGAGGAGTATGATAATGCCACTGCCATGACAAGAACTTTGGAGGCTAACCTTACAGGTAAAAAGTCACACATCTGGAGATATTTAAACAAGATTTAATATGGATAGCCCTAAAAAAAGTCAGTCAAATATCAAGTACTAGCTCTAACTCTCAACTACCCGTCTACTAAACTATAACTAACTTGAAACTAACCACTCAAACCTAACTCTAAGTGTGTAACCTCTCGGCACTTAAAGCCACCTCTGCTACTCTGGCTTTGCAAGCTAATACGTCAGGTAGTGAGAAATGCACAAGCACTGTATTTCAATGAAATATGGAACATGGATTCTTATTTGAAAGATATGTTTACATTTAATATGGATAGCTGTCACAATTTTTTTTATTTGCTTACACAAGACATCAGCCAGAGGTTTGGAATACTGCAGGAGGAGTATGATAATGCCACTGCCATGACAAGGACTTTGGAGGCTAACCTTACAGGTAAAAAGTCACACATCTGGGGATATTTAAACAAGATTTAATATAGAAAGCCATACAAAAAGTCAGTCAAATATCAAGTACTAGCTCTAACTCACCTAAAAGTCAACCAACTATCTACTAAACTATAACTAACTTGAAACTAACCCTACTCTCATCCCAACTCTTAGTGCCTGATTTACTAACATTGCGACCACAGCTTAATCTTACTTACATTGCGACCTTTGCCAGGCGCACATTAACGCACAGTGTTTCCCCGCATTTTCCGTGGTATTTATCAAACCAGATCCGTGCTGGCAATCATTATTTAGTGCACCGTTAAAAGACGGGAGAAATCGCCTGCAAGTTACTGCCACCATGGAGATTCGAGGAAGAAAAAACTAAGGTTCAGCGAAGAGGAGATAGATATATTGGTTCACGTTCGCTCAATCACTGAACCTGATTCAATGGGTTGTATTGTTGTTCTGCCTGCCATCACCTACAGCGAGATGTTTAAAAGAACACGTTTATAAATAATATGGTATTGACGGCATTAATGCATAAACTGTCTATTATAACAATATAGATGTGTACATGGCGAGATTAATACATTCTACAAGGGACATGGGTTCACTACAAAACAACCCCACTGAAACAAATACATTTACCAAGTAGCCAGGCCTCTCCAAAATAACTGTTGCTCAATCATGGATAGATGGCACTATTCCGGAAGATAAAACTGTCATGGACAGGATTTGGCTACCATGTAAGTAATGGTCATGTTGGCATCACATATGACCTGGACATTCATTGAATATGTGTGCTTTCTGTCTGGTAAATGTGTTCGCGGATTGAAGGTGGGACTGTTTGCATGTGGGTGCGATCAATCGCTCCAATTACGTTCGGAAAGTTTAATTTCAGCTATCATAGTGGGGAAATGTATATTGACCAGTGCGCCGTAGCAATGCGTCGAGTACCTGGGTGAATAATTGGCTGAGTGAAGGCTGAGATATACCAACTGCAGATGCTATGACTGTTTGAAATTATCCGGCGGCCAATATTTGCAAATGTTGCCAGGAGTTTAACAACTGATGGAATGGAATGTGATCGCCGGGTGGAGGGTTAGATGTAGTCTCTGATCTGGTCCAGTAATTGAAGTATTGCGTGGCTGGTTAACCTGTACCCTCTAATGATTTGTGGTTCGCTTAACTGAAAAAGTGTTATACGTGTTGAAAAAATTCTTTGTGTGCGCTGTCTCTGTCTTCTTTCTTCGCCTTGCTCTTATAACTGCTGCCAAATCAACGTTTTCAGACTCAATGGAAATGCGCTTCCTGGTTATGACGTGCTTTTATGAGGCGGAGAATTAGCCCGCAAATCAAAGACGTGCGCTCGCCAGGCAGTTTAAGTAAATACCACGCAATACATCATTAGGCGCACTTACCTTCTCTCCTCCCATTAAATTGCGCTTCACGCCCACGTTACCACCCACGTTTCCGTGCCATCCCACCTGTTTGCAGGTTCACACCCACAAAGCGTTAATATGCGCCTCTACTCAAATGCGCCCCCTTAGTAAATACCGTTTTATGTTTACGACCGCTATTTTACACCTGAAATGGGCGCAATCCTGTTAGTAAATCAGGTTCTTAGTGTGTAACTGTGATTTTTATATGTCAACAGAATCAACACATTTTTAGATAAAAACTCCACCACACATTTATCCCCAACACCCCACCATCCCCTAACCTCTCCACACTTAACACTAACCCTCCACCACACATTTATCCCTAACACCCCACCATTCCCTTACCTCTCCACACTTAACACTAACCCTCCACCACACACTCATCCCCAACACCCCACCATTCCCTTACCTCTCCACACTTAACACTTACCCTCCACCACACACTCGTCCCCAACACCCCACCATTCCCTTACCTCTCCATACTTAAAGCCACCTCTCAGGTGCACCTCATTAGGTTACCCCACACTCCATTGGCCATGATATTTGTTTCCTCTCTCACAGTCAGGGCAATATCACTCACGACACTCAGTCGTGATTGACTAGTTTTCCTTAAAAATAACACAACAAAACAAGAAAATGCATTGTTCACCAAGTCATTAACTCTGACTAAGCATGACTTCACTGGACTTTGGTTATTCATTTTTCCACAATGATAATAATCTGAGAAAAATGTATACTGGACATCTTTTAATGGCATAGTCTACTGTTGATGTATTTTCTTTTAACAGAAACTGAAAGGATGTTAATTGAGCAGAAAAACAGAAATGATAATCTCACCAACGAAGTCACAAAGCTGAAGAATGAGCTACAAGGTGAGATTTCTATACATCTGTAGTGGACTGGAGGTTCCTAGACCTTGTCTTCATTCTGGTGCACAAAAGTACTGAAAAAGCAACAGGTCTGTCCATATCAGGTTTTTTCTACAAGAGGATTTCTTATCAGTATGACTGTAGGTTGTCTTTGTTTCAGTCATATATATATACATATACAGTACATGACAAACAAAGTGTCAGTTTTATTGGTCATTTTAAATGTATTTTTTTTTTAACAGGAGTGAGGAAGTGTGCGGATGACTGGGAGTACTTCAATGGATCATTTTACCACTTCTCCACTGATAAGAAGAACTGGACTGAGAGTAGAGATGCCTGTGTGACTATGGGAGGACACCTGGTCATCATAAACAGTCAACAAGAATGGGTATGACATTATTTCCTTAAAAAAAATGTCATAGTCTACTATCTAACTCTAATGTACTAAACTGAAATCAGTAGTGGCTGGTGAACTCATTTTTGGTGCAGGTCTAATGGTAACTAGTTTTATACCATATATTATGAGATCCAGTCTTAGATTTGTCAGTCATGATCCAGGTTTATTCTTGAACAATGGTGGCCGACATTGTTGAGACAGAAGCTTGAAGATCCACACTGCCTCTCAGCGCTTCACCTTCAGCATATCTGACTATCCCTTGAGAGACAGTCTGTTGAATATAAATCCAAATAAAAGTAACATTTATACTAGTTATGATTAACATTGAATCATTGACTTTGGCTGTCCTTATTAACTATAAATCTCAAATGACCGGTCACTACAGTTGCCCCCTGTCCTATACCTCCAACATACCTGAGAGCATTAACTGTTTACTTGTTTACAAGTGTGCAGACCATTTGTGTGAATGCTAGGATGGCTATTGCATATACAGTATATACATGCATCACGTGTTAAACACCAGGTTAATGATACGTGTCTCAGAGGGCCACTGAAGATTATTCCCTTACCTGATATAACATCAGCAACAGCATCCTGTTTTAAAATAGTACATTATTTACATACAGTAGTAAAACTATTATCACTATAACTACTACTTTGTTCCTACCCAGATTGTATCTTCTTTTTAAACACATTGACTTAATGGCCAAAATTCCTTAAATACCATTCACAACATAACCTAATGCTTGTGTTGAGCCAAGGTTACGTAAAACATACTTTAACCTGAACTAAAATAGAACATTATAATGCAAAAAGTATAAAAATACTAATTATAAATAACGTGGTGACACTGAAAAGCAATATGGTGTACAATACTGGATATGCATCAGGTATGTAGTAATAGGAATATTAATCAACACCCTCTAAGCAATGACATCTACCTATTTGTGACTCTCAGGTATTCAGCACATTTCCCTGTGTGGGATCAACGAAGGTCATCTTAGCTTTGGTTGATTAATACATTTTATACATTAATGTATTACAGCAGTTTCAGAATCACACCCTTGCATTTAATACTAATTGGATATGCCACTCTACCTGGAAATTAAACTAAGATTCATCAGACGCAAACAGATTAATTGATCAGTCTTATTCGTTATCTACAAATTTAAAAAAGAGTAAGAATGATTGAGTAAAAAAGAGTAGTAAAGCTTGAAAGACTAATGTGATTGAAATCAGCATGATGAAATGGTTATTGCAGTCATCATCATTTTGTTGCTGATCAAGATCATGAGAGTGATATTTCTTACATTAGGATCACCTGAGGGACAAGACTGATCACTGGATTGGTTTAACTGATGCTGAGGAAGAAGGCACATGGCGCTGGGTGGACAACACACCCCTCACAGACCCAAAGTTGGTACAATCAAAATATTATTACCTTTGTTTCTGCTCAAAACAATCCACATTTAATGTAATTAGTTGGTTAGATATGTACAGACCTCAAAAACAACCTAATGAGCTGAAATCTGGGGCCGTATTCACAAAGAATCTTAGGGCTAAAAGTAGGTCATAAGTGGCGAATTTAGGAGAAACTCCTAAAAATAATGGGCATGTCAGTCTTAAATGTAGGACTCCTAATTTTTTTTACTAAGAGCAATTCACAAAATATTTTATCCCTAAAAGTAGCACCTAAGTCTAGGACAGCTTAAAACTCCTCATGAGGACTCCTAAGTCACTAAGACCTATTCACAAAAAATCGTAAGATGGCTGCAGCCGACTTGGAATTGATAAAAGA
The DNA here is from genome assembly GCF_963457725.1 of Sprattus sprattus. Taxonomy (NCBI): domain Eukaryota; kingdom Metazoa; phylum Chordata; class Actinopteri; order Clupeiformes; family Clupeidae; genus Sprattus; species Sprattus sprattus. Next base: position 1,172,126 of record NC_137919.1, read on the forward strand.
CATTGCTTAAACCGTGAAGGTATTAATATTGTCGTAGAATTAGCGTGGGATGCAATGACGCCTTTAAACAACGATGTGTCCCGAAGTGAAATGTTTGGAAACATAAATATAGCCTATTTGGCTTCGCGGAAAACGCAAATGACGACACTGGGAATCATCAGTCAGACGTTTAATTCATCAAACTATCAACGCACTGTAGACCCCACATCATCCAACAGTTTATCCAGTTGCCTTTGCCCTTTGGACAATCGCCAATTACACAAGATCAAAGTAAATTCCATGGCGATCGCAGGAATGTCCAGTGAATGTCCACACATTACAATAATTGCCCCATCAAAAGATGAGGACGTTTTCGACTCGTGCATTTCAACGGCGGTCTGCAGCAGGTTTTTGAGAACTTACCAGCTGGATGCCGCTGGGGTGACAGTGGCTATTGGTCCTGGGACCAGTAGGCTTTCGCTTACGTTTCACGTTCGTTTCGCTTGAAGGGCCATATGGCTGATATTTGAAGTGGTCAAGGGCTGGAAATATAATAGCCTAACAGTTTGCTGGGTGCTTTAATTATTACTGCCTTGATTACATGCAATTGCCATATTTGATATTGATCGCTTTCTTTTTCTCTTAACGTGCAAAGTGTCATTCCCGTTGGATGCACAAACTTGTCATCATGCGTGTGCTTTTCTGCTAACTGCACTGTCCATAACTATTTAATATGACTTAATTTGAAGCCTAGCTTATTCTCTTATTTTCAGTTGATAAAGTGCGATTGTTAGAGGGACGTCACGAATGAGTTTTTAATGAGAGAGCCTGTCAACAACCAATCACCGTCCTCACCCCTTCTAAACTCGTGCATGAGAGTCGACGTCATCCATAGCAACGGTGCTTTTATCTTAAGCTTAGGAGTTGGTATTATCCTTAGTATGAGTAGGTCTCAGAGCCGTTGTGAATGACTTTTAAGAAATTACTCCTACGTAAAAGGTTTTAGCGCGAGTTAGGAGCACTCCTAGTGGTAAGATAAAAGGCTTTGTGAATACGGCCCCTGAAGTGTCATGGTTTAATTTGACAGATTATGAGCACCGTTTGTTATGTTTATGTGCTCTCTGGACTCTGCTCTTCTTCCAGGTTTTGGGGTGACGGGCAGCCAAATAACTACAAGGAAGATGATCCAGATGGAGAACACTGTGCCATGATTAGAACAGGAGAGTGGAATGATGATTACTGTGGTCATTTAAATAAAATAATCTGTGAGACTAAAAGCTGTAGGGCCGGGGTTTAACTAATATTACCACAACATCAATTTATTTACCGACTCAAATTATTTTACGCTAGGAAACATTGTTTGGGAAGACATTTTTTAGGGGTGTCTGACGAGGGGTATGGGTTTTACATTAATTGCGCTTGATCTGATTTCTGGACATAAAACTAGGGGAACACTATAGTTTAGGGAACATATGATAACCATTCACACATAACTACTATGCATCTGTATAAGTGCCAAATGATGTCTCCATTAAGCATCATTGATCAGGCCTGCGTTAGCCACTTTCTTATCCTCACTGAATATGTACTATATTCTTGGTACATCCTTAATAACCAAGTAGTTAGTCTCAACCTAATCTTACTGATATATGATGTATTTAAAAAACAAAAATAGGAAGCATGTAGTCTGCTAAGCCACTGTATGAAAACGTTACCTTTGGGGACAGAATAATTGTGGGATAAGTACTCTACTGACAAACAGTGTTTCAATGGTCAATGCAAAGGCACAGCAGGTCCAAGTAATGGTAATGGTACTCACCCAGGCTGCTAGTGGTGACTGGGAGGCAGTAATGGTAATGGTAATGGTACTCACCCAGGCTGCTAGTGGTGACTGGGAGGCAGTAATGGTAATGGTACTCACCCAGGCTGCTAGTGGTGACTGGGAGGCAGTAATGGTAATGGTACTCACCCAGGCTGCTAGTGGTGACTGGGAGGCAGTAATGGTAATGGTACTCACCCAGGCTGCTAGTGGTGACTGGGAGGCAGTAATGGTAATGGTACTCACCCAGGCTGCTAGTGGTGACTGGGAGGCAGTAATGGTACTCACCCAGGCTGCTAGTGGTGACTGGGAGGGAGGACCTCTGTTCTAAAGTGGAAAGTTGTTTGAGAGCAATGAGTGCTTTTCAATCAGTGCAAATAAATAGTATATCATTATTGACACAACACAAGTTTCCAGTTTTAGAGTACTTTCCATAATCAGACTTAAATGATGAAAATGGTCCACTAGAACTACAGACACATTCATCCTTAATGAACTGTTAATATCTCCTTATTCCTTTAAAACAGGTTCCTTGTTGTGAAGTGAAGCCAAAAATGACATGAAAAGGACACAATCCTTGTGTGAGTTAGGCATTTTTATTAAGAAAAAAAAATCTGAAAACATACGACATGCGTCCAAAAGTATCCTACTACAACCCTCAAAAGTCACCATCTTGTGTTTCCACAAGGCAGAGACCTCTTCCAAAGCCTTAAGCCTCCATCAGGTTCTGACGGATCTCTCTGTCTTGTGAAGCTATAAGATGAACCTGTTGGTACAGTTTGTTTGTTGGTAAAGTAAAGTCTGCAGGTAGGAAAACCTGTTCCACAACTATTCTATGGTGCTCTAAGTGGCATATTTAGACAGTTTATTAAAAGGCTTTCAATCTTCTTTTGATTTTGATCCTTGCTACATATCAGTAAACATTCATTAAGACCAACTAGTTGGTTATTAAGGTTGTACCAAGAATAAATAACCCATTCAATCAGAATAAGAAACTGGTGAATACTGGCCTAATAAATGATTAATGGTGTTTCATTTTGGCCTTATTGGGCACTGACACAGACACCAATGTGAGCTCAGTAAGTTCATGTTAGCTCAGATTTATGTTGTGTTATTTTTAAGGACAGCCCTTTCTTTTCGCTTGCTAGTCATATTTAGGTTGAATGTCTTTTTTATTCTGAGGCTTATGAGTGTTTAAATTAAATATATTCCCATGGCTGGTGCACAAACTGCTACGGACCTGTCTTTAAGGACCCAAGCTCTTACTGACCTGTCTATAAGGACCCAAGCTCTTACTGACCTGTATATAAGGACCATAGCGGACGTACTCGACTGCTTAAGCTTCTCATGCTCTTCGTCCAAGGCGTTGTCTTGGTAACAACTTTGTGATAACCTCTCTGTCGCTTGTTCACTTACACTTGCCCACAAATGCACAAATGCTTGTACAAGAATTTATGTGAGAATGTGAATAAAGCTTTTTTTTCTCCAAATTTAAGTTTTACAATTTCGATGGGAATGTAAGTCATCAGTATACGGTTGCTGGTGCTGATTCATATCTGTGTAACAAACTAATCTGTGTAATTCACATTTTTTGTATTAGCCTATAGATGCCACTACTAAGTCTACAAGCTGTTCTTCTTGGTAAAGATTGATCAGTAGGGGGCAGTGTTGAGGTGAAACCACCATCTAATTCAGATCACTGCCAAATAGTTCAATGTCCTACATATACTTCAGTGAAGACAGTATTTAATCCATCAAACGTGCAGGAAAATGTGAAATCATTTAAAGTCTCTTGCTTTTGTCCTTTTCGTTATTTAACAACAGTTAGAAGCCATTACAAAGTTGGAGAATACAGGTGAAATATATAGGGAAATTCTACATAATTGACTACAACTATTTCTGTGATTTCAAGGATTTTACTTGGAACTATGCACAAATTCTGTTAGGAATAACAAACGATTTTGAAGGCGTTTCGTTGCATGGACAATGTGGTGTGTTTCTTGCATATGTAAATTATGAGTTCCTATGAATTTTGGTTCCTGTTTCCTGAACTGATGAAACATTACAGTAAGTATACCGATGGTGACAGTTGTCCTACTGTTAGTTCCTAAGGAGGTTCAGCAGGTGTTGAGGAAATTTAAGAGAGAGTGATAGAGAGAGAAATAGCATACTGTATTTTGCTGACTACATACAGTACTGCACTAAATTAACCGCATTACAGCTTGATAAGTGAAAATTCACCCTAGTTAGTTCAGGACTCCGGAGCTGCATATAAGTATATTTATTACACAAACAAACACAGACAATTGCAATCGGGCTCCCCTGCCAGTGCTGACAGTGAAGGCCCTGATAAACCCTTCGCACAAGGTTTATATAGACAGAAGTTTGGTTTTCAGCAGGGGTAACCACGTGGTGGATTTCTCACGTCTGAGGCTCCCTGTCTTGCAAGGATGACAGTTTTGCACAAGGTCGGAAGAAGCACAGTTCCTTTCTTATCTCCTCTGGTCTAAACATGCTCTTGTTCGTATGCAGACTTAGTGGCACCTAATATTCTAGTTACACACACAGTGAGAATAGCCATGCTCCTGCTTTCATAAGCACATGATTCATACCAGGAATATATTAATACTAGGCACTTACTCCTCCACCTTCTGCTAACAGCATGCATGCATTCTTACCCCATCTCCTCCACCTTCTGCTAACAGCATGCATGCATTCTCATCCCATCTCCTCCACCTTCTGCTAGCAGCATGCATGCATTCTCATCCCATCTCCTCGTCAAATGCCTACCGACTCCTTTTTCAGTATGGAATTACATAAACTGGGCATTCTTGTTTTAAAACTGTTGGAACCTGTTAATGAAAGTTTACATAACAGTTTAATGAAGCATGTCACTAGGAAAGAGTGAGGCCATCTGGCGACTGGTACAGTTTACATTTAGTTATTTGAGTCGTTCTATCCGGAGGTGGCTGAATGTGAGGTGCAATGTTATCAAATAGGTAAATCAAGGACATATCCTAAACACACAAAGTTCCAGGAGAATATGTTTCATGTATTCTGACAAATGCCAAATGAGGAAGAATAGATGGTTTTTAAATTTTCAAAAGTACAGCAGACGTTGTGGAAGAGTTGTGTCTTCAGCCACATTTTGAATGTTAGGAACTAGATTTTATATAATTTGTGTACTTTGTGACTACAGTGTGGTGTTATATGATCAAAACCAGGTATAGAAACGCAAGTCCCAAGGATGCAGTTGTCACGTGTGAACAATCACCTATCCGGAGGTGGCTGAATCTGAAATCAAGGACAGATCATTAACACTCAAAGTTCCAGGAGAATATGTTTCATGTATTCTGACAAATGCCAAATGAGGAAGAAAATATCGTTTTTTAATTTGAGTGCAAGTACATCAGACGTGTCTTCAGCCACGCTTTGAATGTTAGGAACTAGATTTTATAGTGTGGTGCTATATGATCAATACCAGGTAAAGTGACGCAAGACCCAAGGATGCAGTTGTCATGTGTGAACAATCACCTCTAAGGAGACTCGGCTCACATAGCAGCTGACCCTGGATGTACCAGTGCACCAACACTGCTTTCCCTCAGGGTAAAACATAGCAGCTGACCCTGGATGTACCAGTGCACCAACACTGCTTTCCCTCAGGGTAAAACATTGCAGCTGACCCTGGATGTACCAGTGCACCAACACTGCTTTCCCTCATGGTGAAACATAGCAGCTGACCCTGGATGTACCAGTGCATCAACACGCCTTTACCTCAGGGTGAAACATAGCAGCTGACCCTGGATGTACCAGTGCACCAACACGCCTTTACCTCAGGGTGAAACATAGCAGTCTTTCAGACTCAGAGACTCATGCAAAGTTTGATGCTGCACTCAACAGTATAGGGTACAGTTCAGATTTCCAACTATCAACTGTGTAAATAAGCCAGTTGGACTGGTGCCTCGTATGTATTTATTAATTAATTAGTTTATTTCTTTATCATTATAAAACAATTGGGTTCTAGCGCGTAATTTAGCTGTTTCTGATTGGATGAGAGACGTTCCATGCTATAGGTTATTCGTCAACATACCTACAGTTACGGGACTTTTCACAGCTAAAAATAAATCACTCCGCGATGAAACATTCGCATTGATGATAATCGTTAATTCAAAGTTTTTAAAATTCCAAACCAAGACGTTGACAATGGAACTATTTTTTGTGGCGGAGAAACAATGGCGAAATAAACCATTTTGAATCATTAACTTCGTGTTGAAATGTTAATTTGTTTACTGTAGAATTGTTTTATGCACTTAAATAAAAAAAAAATGTATCGATGCAATATTAATAATTAAGCAATATAGCACGAGTGGGAGTGGGGTAGGTAAGGGATAATCCCACGGGTGTTGTTGCCTACGCCACTCGGCCTGGCAGCCTCGGTGGCTACGGCCGAACACCACCCGTGGGATTATCCCTTACCTACCCCACTCCCACTCGTGCTATATTGCTTAATTATTAATATTGCATCGATACATTTTTTTAATTTAAGTGCATTGAAATGGATTAAAACAGGCAACATACAATCTCAATGGTTTATTTCTCCTAGGAAAGAACTTGTCCTATATTGTCATCTACTTCTTTACCAGATCAAGGCCACATCCAACACAGAGGAAGCATCTATGATGGTCCGTGTCACTAAATGCCAGGGATCACCTTGCAGTTCCTCAGTTCTAACTCTCTCAAGGGTTTCTACTTCCTCATTCACCCGCTAACTCCAGTCAAGTCAAACTCCAATATGGCATGATATGTGTCACATGGACATGGCTGATGTGGTTAATGCATTAGCATCTACCACATCAGCCAGAGAGAGTGACCACACACACACACACACACACACACACACACACACACACACACACACACACACACACACACACACACACACACACACACACACACACACACACACACAGAGAGAGAGAGAGAGAGAGAGAGAGAGAGAGTGACCCAATGAGCACAAATACACACACACACACACACACACACACAGATAGAGAGAGAGTAACCCAATGAGCACACACACACACACAGACAGAGAGAGAGAGCGAGAGAGAGAGAGAGAGAGTGTAACCCAATGAGCACACACACACAGAGAAAGGGAGAGAGAGTGACCCAATGAGCACAGAGAGAGAGAGAGAGAGAGAGAGAGAGTGACCCAATGAGCACACACACACACACACACACACACACACACACACACACACACAGAGAGAGAGAGAGAGAGAGAGTGACCCAATGAGCACACACACAGAGAGAGAGAGAGAGAGAGAGAGACCCAATGAGCACACACACATACACACACACACACACACACACACACACACACACACACACACACACACACACACACACAGAGTCAGAGAGAGAGAGAGAGTGACCCAATGAGCACACACACAGAGAGAGAGAGAGAGAGAGAGAGACCCAATGAGCACACACACACACACACACACACACACACACACACACACACACACACACACACACACACACACACACACACACACACACACACACACACACACACACACACACACACACACACACACACACACACAGAGTCAGAGATGCTGATTCCCTAACCACATTAGCCACGTCTATGTGTGACACATTTCCTCACCATCTCTCTTGAGTTAGGCAATTGATGATATAGTTAGGTGAAAAAAATTTAAACTGCAGTTTTATACCCTGGCAGCAAACTGCACTTCTGTCATATACATATATCTGTACCATGTTTTGGATAAAAGGATCTGTTAAAATAATTCTTGATACAATAGTATCAACTGGGCTCCAGAACCTTTTTCAAAATCAATATATAAACCGCTGGTAACAGTTGCGGTGGGTAGTTTCAACATTAAATGTCTTAAGATATGTGACAACATAGATACAGTACGTGACAACATCATGGTCCACAGTGCAAAACCCCAGTCCAATTTGAGGAACTGGCAAGAATAGTGCTTACTTCCTGTGAGGGTTTGAAAGAGGTATAGTAGGGGAACTCTCACACAAATGCAAATAACCGTTTGAACGCTACGACAGCTACGACTGTCAGGGGACATACTTCTGCTCATAGATCACAATCAATACTTGACTGAAACTAAGAGGTCACAACCATGTCAGAAGACAAAATCTACTCGAATGTGATGCCAAAGGACACACCAGAGGACTCTACCACAGGTAACTGACAACCGACTGAGCTTTAACTTTATGTATACATTCAATGTTTGGAATGATTGTGTAGGATGTTGTCAACCTACAATTTTATATATTGCACATTATATTGTTTCTAAACTATACTAAACCAACCTCACAATCTTATTTATGTGTTTGTTTGTGTCTCTGTTTAGTTCATTGTTTATTCATTCAATTTTTATACTTATTAGTTGTTATTTTACTTGAGCAGCAAACTACTTCTTCTACTTCCCTTTGACATTAAAAGCTTGTTGACAACTGCAGTAGTTCTTCTCATTTGGACTGCGTCATTTGTTGAAACATGTATACTTGTTACACATTTTTTTATATTTGAAAACCCTACACAGTGGTTTTCAGCTCTCACAATACCACCAGGAAGACACTTATGGGCAGATAGTCTTAGTTCATGTCTGCATTGCTACTCGATGTGGATTAGATTTCAATACATGTGGTGATCTATTGGCACAACAACAGACAGACTGTGTAACAGAATAGAACTTGACTTGCGGTGCCTGAAGAAGGAAGGGTAAATCAATGTCAACACATGTCAGAAGAGCAGCAAAGCAAAAAGAGGAACTACCTTTTGGAGCACAGACAGGTCATTTGACACTTGATCTCTTTTGTGTTTTGGATTGATGTTAGCCATGCAGCCAGATGAAGTGACATACTCTGCCATCAACTTCATCAAAGCAGGAAATAGCCGCCAGAAGCAAACCGACAGTGGTAAGTTTTTATTGATCTAAAAGGCTATAGCTTAAGTTAGGGTTGCTAAGGAAATAAGGAAACTGCTTCTGATAAAGTTTATACTATTTTTCACTATCGCAGAACTTTATTATAAACAAGAATTATAGTACAAATATATCGTATGAGCTATCTATTTGTAGACCTTTATTACTTTTTTCAATGACTGTATGTTTAAAGAAAATTGATTGATTTAAGTGAATCCTAATTACCAACAATGGTTTTCTGAACTCATGTTTTCCTCTGCTGAACTGAACTGAAGATGGAGGCGGTGTTAATGCCATCTACTCTCAGGTCAATGTGCCTAAAAAGGGTATGTATGAACGATACCCCATGCCATGACACAACATTTACTATCTGATATTTTTTAAACAAAGTTTGGGAGGAGCCCAGAGGGGTGATTGACAGCGATGTCTAGGAGATTAAGACCCTCCTCATCTGTCCTGCATGTCACTGGCTGTATTGGACACAGCTGTCTAGGAGATTAAGACCCTCCTCATCTGTCCTGCATGTCACTGGCTGTATTGGACACAGCTGTCTAGGAGATTAAGACCCTCCTCATCTGTCCTGCATGTCACTGGCTGTATTGGACACAGCTGTCTAGGAGATTAAGACCCTCCTCATCTGTCCAGCATGTCACTGGCTGTATTGGACACAGCTGTCTAGGAGATTAAGACCCTCCTCATCTGTCCAGCATGTCACTCGCTGTATTGGACACAGTTTCTCGCAGACAGAGGTTCCATAAGGGAGCTGGAACCTTTGCTGACTCCACTGACTTTGAAGAAGAGGACTTCATGCAGTGGCGTAACATAGTTACAACGGGCCCAGGTGCAGGCTATTATGATGAGCCCTAGTCAGTGGCGTAACGAAGTAACGACGGGCCCAGGTGCAGGCTATAATGACGAGCCCTAGTCAGTGGCGTAAGGTAGTTTCGACGGGCCCAAGTGCAGGCTATTAAGACGAGCCCTAGTCAGTGGCGTAAGGCAGTGGTTCCCAAACATTTTACAGTCCGTACCCCAATTTAGATGGACATAAATGTGTCTATGGGTCCCCAAGACCCCTATAGTTACGGCCCTCAGCTCTCTAAATCAATTATTCTGAAAAAGTGGCTAGAATTGAAAAGGTTCTAACGGAAATGGATATGAGTTGTTTTTGTATCTTATTCAGACCCAGGAATTGAACTGGACCCACCACCTCCATCTGATTCCAGTAGCATCTCGACCCTGGACAAACCTGACCCTGCCAACTCCTCACCACAGCAACACTCAGAGAAAGAGAGCCGTTCTGGTATCTCCCAGACATGCACAGTACTCTTACTCTCTGTGTGTGTTCTCCTGTTGGCCGTTGCTGTTACTATGGGAGGTCTCTGTGAGTATGACTGTACTGTTACTATGGGAGGGCTCTGTCAGTATGACTGTACTGTTTCTATGGGAGGGTTCTGTGAGTATGACTGTACTGTTACTATGGGAGGGCTCTGTCAGTATGACTGTACTGTTACTATGGGAGGGCTCTGTGAGTATGACTGTACTGTCCAAGACATGTACCATGAATAGCTCAGCCTTTGAAATCAGATAAAAACAGGGTAAAATAGGTTCCTGAAGCGGATGAAAGATTTTGATTTCAATTAGTTAATCAGTGTATGGGGATGGCATTGACTGTATATGAAGCTGATTCCATTCTTTTACAGATGTTGTGAAAATGGACACATATTCAGGTGAGTAAGTCTAAGAATGACAAACCAAGAGTGAGTAAATGAGTAGCCAAGGGAAAGTGCGAGTTAGGAACAGAGTGAATGTGAAATGGTGAACGGAAGCTGTGACAGACATCATCACCCTTTGAAATGCAAAACTATGAAAAGGGAAGGGAATTGCTAGTATACATTACGTTAGGGTCAGGGTCAAATCACAAGTATAAATTAGGTTAGGGTCAGGGTCAAATTGCTATTATAAATTAGGTCAGGGTCAGGTTCTGAAAGTATGCACAATTGACGGACAATTTCATCTTACTTTTTGAAAATCCAATTTTTTTTTGCTTACCCAAGTCATGAACCAGAAGTTGGTAATGCTGCAGGAGGAGTATGATAATGCCACTGCCATGACAAGGACTTGTTGGACTTGTTATTGCTAGTATAAACTAGGTCAGTGTCAGGTTCTGAAAGTATGCACAATTGACAGGCAATTTCATCTTACTTTTTGAAAATCCAGTCATATCTGGCCAAGACTGCTACCCATTCCTCCTTGTTAAGCAACCATGACCCTAACACTAACCCCAAATCTAACCTTTTCTACCATTTCTATTCTCATGACCATGTTGTCCAAGTAACATGTTTGCCTGTTACGTTGAACAAAAGATCTGCCACATGTTATTTACTTTCCAACAGGTGTTATAGAACAGTTAGACTTACTGAAGTTGGAGCACGGCAATGTTACTCTGGCTTTGCAAGCTAATATGTCAGGTGGGGAGAAATGCACAAGCACAGTGTTTCAATAGACATGTTTATCACGGATTCTTAGCTGAAAGTAACATTTACATTTTACATGGAAAGCTGTTGACAATTTGTATTTGCTTACAAAAGACATTAACCAGAAATTGGGAATGCTGCAGGAGGAGTATGATAATGCCACTGCCATGACCAGGACTTTGAAGGCTAACCTTACAGGTAAAAAGTCACACATCAGGAGATATTTCAAAAAGATTGAAAATGGATAGCCCTACAGAAAGTCAGTGAAATATCAAGTACTAGCTCTAACTCTCAACTACCCGTCTACTAAACTATAACTAACTTGAAACTAACCACTCATACCCTAACTCTAAGTGTGTAACCTCTCCACACTTAATGCCACCTCTGCTACTCTGGCTTTGCAAGCTAATACGTCAGGTAGTGAGAAATGCACAAGCACTGTATTTCAACAGAAATATGGAACATGGATTCTTATTTAAAAGGTATGTTTACATTTAATATGGATAGCTGTCACCATTATTTTTTATTTGCTTACACAAGACATCAGCCAGAGGTTTGGAATACTGCAGGAGGAGTATGATAATGCCACTGCCATGACAAGGACTTTGGAGGCTAACCTTACAGGTAAAAAGACACATCAGGGGATATTTGAACAAGATTTAATATGGAAAGCCATTCAAAAAGTCAGTCAAATATCAAGTACTAGCTCTAACTCTGTTCTAAAAGTCAACTAACTGTCTACTAAACTATAATTAACTTGAAGCTTACTCTCATCCCAACTCGTAGGGCCTGATTTACTAACATTGCGACTGCAGCTTAATCTGTGCCTTTGAAAAGCGCAATTTAGCGCACAGTGTTTTTCTGCATTTTCCGTGTTATTTATCAAACAAGATCCGCGCTGGGCAATCAGCACCTTACTCCGCCCTTTATTGTTATTTAGCGCACCGTTAAAAGACGGGAGAAATCACCTGCATGTTACTGCCACCATGGAGATTCGAGGAAGAGAAAACGAAGGTTCAGCGAATAGGAGATATATATATTGGTTCACGTTTGCTCAATCACTGAACCTGATTCAATGTGCACGCGGTTATATTGTTGTTCTGCTGCCGATGCTGGGTTGGGTATAGGTGTCATTATCCATGGCTGTTGGTGATACCCGCCATCACCTACAGCGAGATGTTTAAAAGATCACGATTATCACTACAATATATCCCCACTGAAACAAATACATTTACCAAGTAGCCAGGCCTCTCCAAATCCCGATGCTCAGTCTTGGATAGATGGCACTATTCCGGAAGATAAAACCGCCATGGACCGATCCAGGGTATTTGGCTACCACGTTTGTAATGGTCAATGGTCGGGGGAGAAAAAAAACAATGAAAATAATCAGCTTTTTCACACAGGAAAATCAGTTTTGAATGCCCCCCCAACCCCCTGTTATTATGATATTTGAAATGTAATTGATGGCCATAGATTCATTTATTCCGAACATCTTTTAATGGCATAGTCTACTGTTGATTTATTTTCTTTCAACAGAAACTGAAAGGATGTTAATTGAGCAGAAAAACATAAATGATGACCTCACCAAGGAGAACACAAAGCTGAAGACTGAGCTACAAGGTGAGATTTCCATACATCTGTAGTGGACTGGAGGTTCCTAGACCTTGTCTTACTTCTGGTGCACAAAAGTACTGAAAAAGCAACAGGGCGGACCATATCAGGTTTTGACCATTTAACAAGGGGACTACTTATCAGTATGACTGTAGTACTATCTGTCTTTGTTTCGGTCAAAGTAGCGGTATAAACATACAGTACTTATAGTATGTCAGGAAGTCATGACAAACTAAATGTCAGTTTTGATGCTCATTATCAATTGTATTCCTTTAAAAGGAGTGAGGAAGTGTGCAGATGACTGGGAGTACTTCGAAGGAGCATGTTACCACTTCTCCACTGATCAGAAGAACTGGACTGAGAGCAGAGATGCCTGTGTGACTATGGGAGGACACCTGGCCATCATAACCAGTCAACAAGAATTGGTAGGACATTAATCCCTTAAAAATATTTCATGGTCTACTATCTAACGCTAATGTACTAATCTCTAATCAGTAGTGGCTGGTGAACTCATTTTTAGTGCAGCCCCCTGTCCTATACCTCCAACATACCTGAGAGCAGCAACTGTTTACTTGTTTACAAGTGTGCACACCATTTGTGTGAATGCTTGGATGGCTTTACAGCATTATTTGCATCATGTGTTAAACACCAAGTTCATGATACGTGTCTCCGAGGGCCGCTCAAGATTATTCCCTTACCCGATATAACATCAGCAACAGCATCCTGTTTTTAAAATAGAACATTATTTACATACAGTAGTACAACTATTACTATTATTACTACTACATTATTCCTACCCAAATTGTATCTTCTTTTTAAACATCAGACTAAATTTCCAAAATTCCTTCAATACCATTCATTGCCAACATAACCTTATGCTTGTGTTGAGTCAAGGTGACATAAAAACATACTTTAACCTGAACTAAAATATAACACTATAATGCAAAAAATATAAATAAATAAATATTTCAATTTAATTATAAATAACGTGGTGACACTGAAAAATAATATGGTCTACAGTCCTGGATATGCATCAGGTATGTTATAATAAGGATATTCATCAACGCTCTCTAAGCAATGACAACTACCTGGAAATGAAACTAAGATTCATCAGATGCAAAAAGATAAATTGATCAGTCTTATTCATAGTCTACAAATTTAAAAAAAAGTGTAAGAATGAATGAGTAAAACAAGACTAGTAAAGCTTGAAAGACTAATGTGATTGAAATCAACATGATGAAATGGATGGTTATTGCAGTCATCATCATTATGTTGCTGATCAAGATCATGAGAGTGATATTTCTTACATTAGGATCACCTGAGGGACAAGGAAGATCACTGGATTGGTTTAACTAATGCTGAGGAAGAAGGCACATGGCGCTGGGTGGACAACACACCCCTCACAAACCCAATGTAAGTATAACCCAAACATATTTACCTTTGTTTCTGCTGACAACAATTCACATTTAATGTAATTTTGTTGGTAAGATATGAACAGACCTAAAAAACAACATAATGGGCTGAAATATGATACCTGGCATGGTTTAATTTGACAGATTATGAGCTCCGTTTATTATGTTTATGTGCTCTCTGGACTTTGCTCTTCTTCCAGGTTTTGGGGCGATCGCCAGCCAGATAACTACAAGGAAGATTATCCAGATGGAGAACACTGTGCCATGATTTCATGGGCAGGAAAGTTAAATGACGCACCGTGTGGTCGATCATATAAAATAATCTGTGAGACTAAAAGCTGTAGGGCCGGGGTTTAACTAATATTACCACAACTTCAATGTATTTACTGACTCAAATTTATTCAAGCTCGGAAACAACCGTTTAAAAGAATAATAATAAAAAGAATGGTGTGTATTTTACATAAATTGAGTTTGATCTGATTTCTAGACATAAACTAGGGTTACACCTTAGTTTAGGGAACATATTGCAATGTTACAGCGAGGTTACTAATATTGTGCTGCCACCAACATTTTTATACCAGTATGGTCTGGCAGTTCCCAAGATCTGCACAAGACCAGCACTCAAAGTTGGAGTACAAATAGAACCTGTTTATTATTTATCATAACATAATTCATGAAATACTAGATCGAGCTCAATCAGAAGGAATTCGGGTCCGTTATTAGAATTATTGCACAAGCCACTACGCCTTAACCACGCACAGAATATTGAACACACCCAAAGGCCAAACAAGGAAATTATAAATAAGCACGCATTTGCTAAAATTATTAAATAGTCACAGCAAACTAGTCATCATTTCAATGCAAACAATAATTCATCAGGGGCTCATAGGCTAGACAAAACATTGTCCCAAAAATCACCGGCGAGATTCAACACTCAATCTTAGCGACAATCCCTCCCCAAATTCCCCCTCACACACACACTGGCACGCACATAGTTCATGAAAACACATTAAACCTCCCTCCGTCTGGCAGCCATTGAGACGCTCCCGTCACTGAAAGTTCAGTCCGTGGGCACTGGTGTCCCGGACACACACATAAAAAAAGAGTTGCATGAAATACATGCAATTCCGAGTGTCACATGTCGGTTCCAAGCAGTATAAATCCTGTACACTTGCCCCAATACATATTCCGTACCAGAGAGCGTGCACAAAATTGCTTAAGGGTGATATATGCTCTGTTTTAGACGTAACGCGTAAGCACTTAAGATACACAACCCCCCCTTGCGCACTAAAATACGCCCCCTTACGTGCTTAAGTGCGTCGCCCAAAATTTCTGACTGCGACTAAAGGCCCTTGCATGCTTCTAAAGGGAGCATGAATTGCTAGGTGCTTACGCCTTGCGTTGGAGGTGTTGCCAAGCAATTCACACCCAGAACAATAGGCTTGCGTAAAATGGCGCAAGTCTAGAAAAAGGGGCCGACGCACGCAAGACGTGAAAAGTCGCGCAAGTGGCACGCAAGGGGCTTGCGCGGCCTCTTGCGCCTGCGCTTGCGCTTACGTAACCGAGCATAAATCAGCCTTAAAACACTCCGGCCCTACGCAGCTCGCAAAGTCTGTGATTGGCCGGCTAACTACAGCCTTTCACAGAGTCTCACGTTTCCGGGTTAATAGCACACTACATTCTTTTTAGACCCAGACATTTTTTTAAATCATGAATACCCTGCAGACCATCTCACAAGCCTTTTCTTATGGATTAGGAACAAACATAACAGAAGAGGTCCGAAGACATGAACTCCTTTACAAATCCTCTTTAAACACTTATAAGGACGCTCAAATGACCAAATTCAAATTTATGGAGAGAATATCCCATTCTCACCCGCGATTGTTTGGAGAGAATGTGCTAATTCACGAACAAATACTTTCATATTCATTTTCCACCACAAGTGAGTCATGATTTCATTCATTCATTGAGTTCATATTGACGTGAATCAATCAATTGCACCCACGAGTTGGATAGAATGAGCATGGTCTGCTCAAATACAAAAGCTACCATTAACGTGGAGTTGCCCCAACACCATTGTATTTACAAGCACTGACAACATACACACGATTCTCTCGCCGTTAACCTTTCATCTTTGAATAATGTAACTCATAAACACATCATTTTGGCCGTCATAAAAGATGTGTCAATAAACACATTTTTGCATAATGTGATCTGTCTTTTTGGCCACTGGTACTGAATTGCCGCGATTGTTTGGAGATAATGTGGTAATTCACGAACTTTCATATTCATTTCCTGCCACTTGTGAGTCATGGTGATTGGCCGGCTACCACAGCCTTTCACAGAGTCTCACGTTTCCGGGTTAATAGCATACAGTCTTTTTTAGACCCATTTTTTTAAAATCATGAATACCCTGCTGCAGACCGTCTCACAAGCCTTTTCTTATGGATTAGGAACAAACATAACAGAAGAGGTCCGAAGACATGAACTCCTTTACAAATCCTCTTTAAACACTTATATGCACGCTCAAATTACCGCACATTTATGGAGAGAAAATCCCATTCTCACCCGCGATTGTTTGGAGAGAATGTGGTCATTCACGAACGAATAGGTACTTTAATATTCATTTTCCGCCACTTGTGAGTCATGGTGATATCTTTCATTGAGTTCATATTGACGTGAATCAATCAATTGCACCTGCGAGTTTGATAGAATGAGCCCGGTCTGCTCATATACAAAAGTTAACATTACAGTTTTTCACTATTGTTAAAAAGTATAAAGCGAAAATTCGGCACAATCTGCACAACCTTCACGTCATGTATCAATCGCTCGCCCCAAGTGGGAAATACTTAAGATTCCCTTATCTACATTAGAGTCCGATTTTCCTTGTGAACACACTGATGTCAATTACACATCACGTTGTTGTCAAAACAGTGTACACAAAGTTCTGTTGTTGCACACAATTTTCAAGTAAAATCTCAAAGCATCAACCTGCAAACCACAAATAGTCAAATCTCTAAACTTTCAGGTCTTTTGACCAATTTGCAGTGAGGACTGCACCATTAAAGTGTCTTGAGCCTCTGTTTTGTTGGATAAACTATTGAAAACTTTGAAAAGATCCACAACCAGAGAAGGAGAGGGGTAAGAGTGAGAGGAGGAAGAAGAGGAGGACAAGAAGGAGGAGGAGTAGGAGGTTGAAGAGTAGGAGGACAGAGAGAAGGAAGAGGAGGACAAGGAGGAGGAACAGAATGAGGACAAGGTGAAGAAGGAGGAGGATCAGGAGAAAGAAGAAGGAGAATGGTCATCTCTAATGAGATTTGGGCCGCTGTGGTAGACCATGTTTTAATGGTTTTTCATTAGAACCTTCAGGATGGAGAACAAGTACGAAATCTGTTTACCTTGTGTACTGTAATACTGCATATCAATATAATATACGTAGTGTGCTCACAGTATTTGTATTTTGCAGGACTGAAAGAGAACCACACTGTGGAGGAAGAAAACACACTTTCAATATTTTTTGAAAGCAAAGTAGCATTTTCCAGGAGATATAAAGGGTTTTGCATTTTCAGTTAGTTGCTTTGGAATTTGTGTTTAGAGTTTTGAGAACGAGGCATGCTTTCAAAAAATGTGTGTAAGCAATTGAGAAAAACTATAAGCATTTTGTATACAATTTTATGTCAATACAATCTGGTGGAACAGGAGGCTAAAATTGTAAATATGGTTTGTGAGAACAACGGTATTGCTGTTTTATGTTTGACTATGAAAAATGTAGGCCTACACTGATACATTTTACAAAAGGAGAAAGGGCTCAATAAGTCATTGTCATTCATATGGTGTGTTTCGATGATTGTGTTTTCAATTTTGCACTTCTGTGTGCTGTAAATGCTTGGTAGTGTGCAGCTAATGCTTAGTTGTGTGTACTAAATGAATGTATGTGTGTGTGTTTTGAAAATATGGCTGTGTGTACCAAATGAAAACACAAGTTCCATTTTGTGAACAGTTAAGAGATTTGATAGCAAAGAGTCATCTTGCAAAGGGAGTGTCAGGTTTAGCATTTTGTTTGTGAGGTTTTCAATTTTCTGTGTGCAGTTTTGAGAAAGACGTTACTGTTTTGAAAAACGGGTTTCAGCAACAGTGAAAAACTGTAACGTGGCGTTAACTTGTGGCCAGCACCATTGTAGTATACAAGCATTGACAACATGATGAGATTCTCTCGCCGTTTACCTCTCATCTTTGAATAATGTAACTCATAAACACATCGTTTTAAAGCCTGTCGCAGTCATTAAAAGATGTGTCAATAAACACATTTTTGCGTTATGTGATCTGTCTTTTTCGCCACTGGTACTGAATTGCCAACATTTGTATTTTGTGTAACACATGTATTCATATCATAAGCCTTTCGCCCACTACACTTCCATGCTCCGGTACGTTTTCTTCCTTTGTCCTGCTGCAATAAACACGCTTACTTCACTCAAAATAAATCTACAGTTCTGGCGTCAATTTGCTTTGCAACACGCACAATCCTTAGGGAACCTCACATCATCAATCACGTCACCAACCACATGACAAGCAATCACACAATTGATGCTACATTTATCACAATATATTAACCATTCACACATAACTAATATGTGTCTCTATAAGTGCCCCAAAAAAGTCATCATCAAAGCAGCAATAAGTATTTTTTAGCTTGTAGCTCCCCCTAGTGGCAAAACCTGTTGGAATTTGCTTTCCCCCCTTTATAACAAACTAGCGAGTCAACAACTTTGCTAACACAGTCAAGAAAAGATGGCTAGCTCTGAATCAAACTTGTATCCAAATGTGTCTTTCAGCTCTCGCCAACGAGTAAAAGCTGTTCCAATAGTGACTGTCACTACCCGATCCTAGTCGCGCATGCTCAGACACAAAGGACCGGGCGGCTCCAGAAATCTTACAAACCAGAGTATTTTCCATACAGACCCCGTTTTTTTTCTTTATTATTATCAGAATAAGAAATTGGTGAATACTGGCCTAATAAATTATTAATGGTGTTTAATTCTGGCCTTATTGGGCACTGACACAGACACCAATGTGAGCTCAGTAAATTCATGTTAGCTCAGATTTTTTGTTGTTATTTTTAAGGACGCCCCTTTCTCTTAGCTTGCAAGTCATATTAAGATTAAATGTCTTTCTATTCTGAGGCTTATGAGTGTTGGTTTAAATGAATGTAAATATATTCCCATGGTTGGTGCACAAACTGCTACTGACCTGTCTATAAGGACCCAGGCTCTTAATGACCTGTCTATAAGGACCCAAGCTCTTAATGTATTCACAGCGAGGACCCAAGCTCTTACTGACCTGTCTATAATGACCCAAGCTCTTACTGACCTGTCTATAAGGACCCAAGCTCTTACTGACCTGTCTATAAGGACCAAAGCTCTTACTGACCTGTCTATAACGACCCAAGCTCTTACTGACCTGTCTATAAGGACCCAAGCTCTTACTGATCTGTCTATGAGGACCCAAGCTCTTACTGCCCTGTCTATAAGGACCCAAGCTCTTACTGACCTGTCTATAAGGACCCAAGCACTTACCGACCTGTCTATAAGGACCCAAGCTCTTACTGACCTGTCTATAAGGACCCAAGCTCTTACTGACCTGTCTATAAGGACCCAAGCTCTTACTGACCTGTCTATAAGGACCCAAGCTCTTACTGACCTGTCTATAAGGACCCAAGCTCTTACTGACCTGTCTATAAGGACCAAAGCTCTTACTGACCTGTCTATAAGGACCCAAGCTCTTACTGACCTGTCTATAAGGACCCAAGCTCTTACTGACCTGTCTATAAGGACCCAAGCTCTTACTGACCTGTCTATAAGGACCCAAGCTCTTACTGACCTGTCTATAAGGACCCAAGCTCTTACTGACCTGTCTATAACGACCAAAGCTCTTACTGACCTGTCTATAAGGACCCAAGCTCTTACTGACCTGTATATAAGGACCCAAGCTCTTACTGACCTGTCTATAAGGACCCAAGCTCTTACTGACCTGTCTATAAGGACCCAAGCTCTTACTGACCTGTATATAAGGACCCAAGCTCTTACTGACCTGTCTATAAGGACCAAAGCTCTTACTGACCTGTCTATAAGGACCAAAGCTCTTACTGACCTGTATATAAGGACCAAAGCTCTTACTGACCTGTCTATAAGGACCCAAGCTCTTACTGACCTGTCTATAAGGACCCAAGCTCTTACTGACCTGTCTATAAGGACCAAAGCTCTTACTGACCTGTCTATAAGGACCCAAGCTCTTACTGACCTGTCTATAAGGACCAAAGCTCTTACTGACCTGTCTATAAGGACCAAAGCTCTTACTGACCTGTCTATAAGGACCCAAGCTCTTACTGACCTGTCTATAAGGACCCAAGCTGACGTCCTTGACTGCTTCAGCTTCTCCTGCTCTTGTATCGTCCAAGGCATTGTCTTGGTAACAACTTTGTGAAAACCTCTCTGTCGCTTGTTCACTTATACTTGCCCAAATAAGCACAAATGCCTGTACAAGAATGTATGTGAGAATGTGAATAAAGCTTTTTTTTGTTCAAATTTCAGTTTTACATTTTCAATGGGAATGTAAGTCATCAGTATAAGGTTGCTGGAGCTGATTCATATTTGTATAGCAAACCAAAGAATAATGTAATTCACATTATTCGTATTAGCCTATACGTGCCACTACTAAGTCTACAAGCTGTTCTTTATCAGTAAGGGGCGGTGTTGAGGTGAAACCAGCATCTAATTCAGATCACAGCCAGATATTTCAATGCCCTACATACACTTCAGCAAAGGCAGTATTTAATCCATCAAACGTGCAGGAAAATATTAAATCATTTAAAGTCTTCTTGTTTTTGTCCTTTTCATTATTGAATAACAGTTAGAAGCCATTACAAAGTTGGAGAATGCAGGTGAAATATATATGGAAATACTACATTATTTACTACTTTTTCTGGGATTTCAGGGATTTTACTTGGAACTATGCACAAATTCTATTTAGTATTAACAAATGATTTTGAAGACGTTTGGTTGCATGGACAATGTGGTGTGTTTCTTGCATGTGTAAATTATTCCTCTGAGTTCCTTTGTATTTTGGTTCCTGTTTCCTGAACTGATGACACATTACAGTAGGTGTACCGATGGTGACAGTTGTCCTATTGTTAGTTCCTAAGGAGGTTAAAAAGAACAGCAGGTCAACAGCCACAAACATTTAAATAATCCAGTGTGTCCAGATAAATCCAGATAAACCAGTGTAGATTGTTATGTGGTGATCTACAATAAGGGAAAATGAGTCACTGTTGGCGGTTAAAAGTACCACAAAAGTCTGTTGCGTCCGCCATAAGGATGCAGTTAATAGCATATTAAAAAGCATAACAATGTATAATATCTGTTAATATAAACAAACACGCTGGCACTTTCATGGTTTGTCTTTTCATGGAAGTTTTTCACTGAAGATGCTATCTCTTGGTCATTGCAGATGAAAACCCCCTCAAAGTTAGGTAGGCTCACTTGAGCTAAACATAGAAACCATTGTTATGCATTCAAGTCACCAGTAATCAGACCATACTGCAGTCTATGCACCTGTTTAAAAAGGTGAATAAAGCTATTTAATGCATGAAAATGAGTTATACCTCCCACTCTTCTTAAACCGATAATGTTTTTGATTTCCGTCCACTGCCATGCCAGCATATGAGGGGTGCCAGCTAGGTAAGAAAATGGCTGCTCCTTTACACAGCGTCTCCAATCAGGGGCGCAGATAGCACTGGGGATTCATCCAGATTCATAGTGACCCTGATCCGTCCGCACCACTCTCCCTACGTAAGGCGACAATCATCAGTAAATAACGTTTAAAAAATGTTAGTGTCCCCCCAGTTCAAAAATCCCATCTGCACCGCTGTCTCCACTTCATAACTGCAAATGACCCACTCCAAAAAGCTCTTATACAGAGTAGTGCTACAGATTTTTCCATTATATACAAACTCAAACATTCAGATCAATTTAGATGAAATCAAAGTGAACATACAGTGAGCTACTGCAGACACATTTGATGTACTGAGGCCTACACTACTACACACACAACTGATATACTGAGGCCTACTACACACACATCTGATATACTGAGGCCTACTACACACACATCTAATATACTGAGGCCTACTACACACATATCTGATATACAGAGGCCTACACTACTACACACACATCTGATATACTGAGGCCTACACTTATTCACACACATCTGATATACTGAGGCCTACTACACACACATCTGATATACTGAGGCCTACACTACTACACACACATCTGATATACTGAGGCCTACACTACTACACACACATCTGATACACTGAGGCCTACACTACTACACACACATCTGATATACTGAGGCCTTCTACACACACATCTGATATACTGAGGTCTACACTTCTACACACACATCTGATATACTGAGGCCTACACTACTACACACACATCTGATATACTGAGGCCTAGACAACTACACACACATCTGAGATACTTAGACCTACTACTACACACATATATGTTATACTGAGGCCTACACTACTACACACATCTGATATACTGAGGCCTACCACACACACATCTGATATACTGAGGCCTACTACTACACACATATATGTTATACTGAGGCCTACACTACTACACACATCTGATATACTGAGGCCTACACTACTACACACACATCTGATATACTGAGGCCTACACTACTACACACACATCTGATATACTGACACCTACTACACACACACATCTGATATACTGAGGCCTACACTACTACACACACATCTGATATACTGAGGCCTACTACACACACATCTGATATACTGAGGCCTACACTACTACACACACATCTGATATACTGAGGCCTACACTACTACACACACATCTGATATACTGAGGCCTACTACACACACATCTGATATACTGAGGTCTACACTACTGCACACACATCTGATATACTGAGGCCTACACTACTACACACACATCTGATATACTGAGGCCTACTACACACACATCTGATATACTGAGGCCTACACTACTACACACACATCTGATATACTGAGGCCTACTCCACACACATCTGATATACTGAGGCCTACACTACTACAGACACATCTGATATACTGAGGTCTACACTACTACACACACATCTGATATACTGAGGCTTACACACACACATCTGATATACTGAGGTATACACTATTACACACACATCTGATATACTGAGGCCTACTACACACACATCTGATATACTGAGGTCTACACTACTACACACACATCTGATTTACTGAGGCCTACTACACACACACATCTGATATACTAAGGTCTACTACACACACACATCTGATATACTGAGTTCTACACTACTACACACACATCTGATATACTGAGGTCTACTACACACACATCTGATATACTGAGGTTTACTACACACACACATTGATATACTGAGGTCTACTAAACACACATCTGATATACTGAGGCCTACATTACTACACACATTTGATATAACGAGGCCTACACTACTACACACACATCTGATATACTGAGGCCTAAACTACTACACACACATCTGATTTACTGAGGCCTACTACACACACACATCTGATATACTGAGGTCTACTACACACACATCTGATTTACTGAGGCCTAATACACACACATCTGATATACTGAGGCCTACTACACACACATCTGATATACTGAGGTCTACTACAGACACATCTGATATACTGAGGTCTACACTACTACAAACACATCCTCTAAACTCTAGCCTCTGGAATGGTCCTCTCAGATGTAAAGTGGATCCCTGAATTAGTTCCTGCAAAGTGTAAACAGATCTTTGTTCATTCCATGTTCATTCTGAAGCAAAATCAACAAAACACAACTCAACACTGAGATCATGACACGACAACTCAACTCAACACTGTGATCATGACACAACAACACAACTCAACACTGAGATCATGACACTAGTGGAACACAACAACACAACTCAACACTGAGATCATGATACAACAACACAACTCAACACTGAGATCATAACACAACAACACAACTCAACACTGAGATCATGACACAACAACACAAATCAACTATGAGATCATGTCACTAGTGAAACACAACAACACAACTCAACACTGAGATCATGCCACAACAACACAACTCAACACTGAGATCATAACACAACAACCCAACACAACACTGAGATCATGACACAACAACGCAACTCAACACTGAGATCATGACACAACAACACAACTCAACACTGAGATCATGACACAACAACACAACTCAACACTGAGATCATGACACAACAACACAACTCAACACTGAGACATGTCACTAGTGAAACACAACAACACAACTCAACACTGAGATCATGACACAACAACACAACAACACAACAACACAACTCAACACTGAGATCATGACACAACAACACAACTCAACACTGAGATCATTACACAACAACACAACTCAACACTGAGATCATGACACAACAACACAACTCAACACTGAGATCATGTCACTAGTGAAACACAACAACACAACTCAACACTGAGATCATGACACAACAACACAACAACACAACTCAACACTGAGATCATGACACAACAACACAACTCAACACTGAGATCATTACACAACAACACAACTCAACACTGAGATCATGACACAACAACACAACTCAACACTGAGATCATGTCACTAGTGAAACACAACAACACAACTCAACACTGAGATCATGACACAACAACACAACAACACAACTCAACACTGAGATCATGACACTAGAGGAACACAACACAAGGGACCAATAGATCAGCCTAAAAGCTTATTCCTTAGCCCCAGAAAACTGTAAACAGAACATGGAACTGAACTGTATTAGAAAACGGTCAAGTAAATGTATAACTATCATCTGCTGAATATATCTCCACAACTGAACCTCTATAAAAGCTTATGGTTAGGCTGCCATAAAATAATGATTAATGATTACCCTCAAGGCTGCTAAAAGTAGGGTATGTAAGTCAATGGTTAGGACAGATGTTATTGAAAGGAATCGTGTACGCACAAAATGAAGGGAACTCTCATTCTGCTGTGTCTGCTTGTCTCCTGGGTGATTGGGCCTGCTGCAACAGCAGTGCTGGATCCAGACGTCCCCTCTGAAGATGGACACGGGACAGAGAACAGTAACGAGATTCAGAACTACAGCACCCAGAGTGCACCAGAGGTCTGTCAGCTCAGCACCTGTGAGCTCCTGCTTAGGTGGCTGGGGACCATGCAGGGGAATATGAGGGCCCTGGAGACCAGGCTGGAGGCCAGTGAGACTAAGGCAGTGGCCATGGAGACGAGGCTGGAGGCCAGTGAGACAAAGGCAATGGCCATTGAGAGTGAGCTGCAGACCAGCAGGAGTGAGATTGAGCAGTTAAAGAGGGCAAATGCAGGTAAGTTGATGTGCAATAAATTATAAACTAGAGAATAAAATACACGTAGGCCACCTATTTGCCAAAGAGCTCTCTCTCTCTCTCTCTTTATATATCCACCTGTGTGTGTGTGTGTGTGTGTGTGTGTATGTGTGTATGTGTGTGTGGGTATGTGTGTGTTTTCCCAGCCAAGGTAGCATTCTCCGCTACTGTTGGGGGTCATGGAAACACAGGACCATATAACGTACGGAAAACTCTAAAATACAAGAATGTGCTCACCAACATAGGCAACGCCTATAATCCATCCACAGGTATATGTAAACACATGCAAAAGTGCATGTTGAACATGTTTGATTCATTTTACTGAGGAAAACATTACTGAATTAATACGGAAGGATGAATTTATATGGTTGCATAAAGGCTACTTATTTGTGATTGGATTTGTCCTGCATATATTTATTTAGTTTCTATGTGTGTCTTTTGTCTGTTTAAGGAGTATTTGTTGCCCCAGTCAGAGGAATTTACTATTTCTACTTCTGCTACCATGCTAGCCAAGTGAACAGGGCAGCTTTGTCCTTACACAAGAATGATCAGATCATTGCCACTACCTCACATCATAAAATGGAGGACAAACAAGAACCAGTAAACGGATCCAATGGTGCTGCATTGCAACTGGAGGTGGGGGATCATGTCTATGTCATTCTTCAAGATCACAGCTGGGTTTGGGATGGATCATACCGTGATACTGTGTTCACTGGATTTCTGGTCACCCGGTTGTGATATGTATAAACTGCGCAAAAACTGTATTTGAAACACATTTATACATCTTCAAGTTCAAGTTCATATTTGAGAGTAATTGACAAACATTGGAAAATACTGAATGTGAAATACAATTCAGATTCTGATTAAATAAAGAACAAGCATTTATGTTCTCTGTGTGTTGATGCGTTTTGTTGAGGACCTGATCACTTCTTCTGAGATTTATTGCTTGTACAAGTTAATTCATTCATTCAGCCATTAACACTCTGGCAGGGGGACTGCCAATGGAAACTAGCCTTTTGGCTACAATTGGGTAAATTTACATTTTAATGAGAGAACATGACAGTAGAGGAGGAGGCACAGGTAACACTGAGAGAACATGACAGTAGAGTAGGAGACACAGGTAACACTGAGAGAACATGACAGTAGAGGAGGAGGCACAGGTAACACTGAGAGAACATGACAGTAGAGGAGGAGGCACAGGTAACACTGAGAGAACATGACAGTAGAGTAGGAGACACAGGTAACACTGAGAGAACATGACAGTAGAGGAGGAGGAGGCACAGGTAACACTGAGAGAACATGACAGTAGAGGAGGAGGCACAGGTAACACTGACAGAACATGACAGTAGAGGAGGAGGAGGCACAGGTAACACTGAGAGAACATGACAGTAGAGGAGGAGGAGGCACAGGTACTTGCATTGATACACATTTTTTGAAGTCTATGTACTATTGTGTACACTTGGTAAAAACATGAGGGAAGGGACATTTTCATACAAGTCATCATTTCATGTCACAACCTTTAAAAGTTCTCTTTTCCAGACTTCACATAGGTCCTATTCACGTTCATAGGTTGTATAGCCTTCATGCCTGCTACACACACACACACACACACAACCTCACACAACCCCAGAACCCCCACACACTCTCTCCCAAACACACCATACTGTACTATTGCTGCTTGGCTTTGAATAGAAGCCCATGTACAGAGAGAGGGTGATTCACTGGACTGAACTACAGAGAGGAATAAGATGAACCCCATTTCCAGCAGGACACAGGAGGTTCACAGTTAAGACAGACCTGACTGGACATGTGCTGCAGTGGAATAATGAGTCTAGACTGAGACCTCATGCTGGATAACCCAGAGAGACCTGTGACATCATAATAAACAAAGTTACAGTGAGAAAGTAAACAGCTTTTGGAGACAACATTTAACAAGCTTTCATATAAAGTTTATTGATATATGAGACACTTAAACTACAAGTTAAAGTACAGGAAGGGTGGAAGATACTCTTTCTTTCTACAAAAACAGTAGAATACAAAACCTTGACATTGTCAGAGTGTCGCTCTGCCTGTTGAGCTACAGACACTACTGCCCTCCTACACACTTCATACTGAGGAACACAAGTAGTAATAATGTTCATTCTGCAGACTCCTAGGACTCACACATGATTTCATATCAATTTGACGCCATAACTGGTTACAGCGGTTAAGGGCCATTACCATAGAAAACACACAATACAGTATAAGATACCTGACCTAGAGGATCACCATATATCTGATCCAATCAGATGCAGTGGTTATATCAGCAGACCTACAGGATCATCATATATCTGATCCAATCAGATGCAGTGGTTATATCAGCAGACCTACAGGATCACCATATATCTGATCCAATCAGATGCAGTGGTTATATCAGCAGACCTACAGGATCACCATATATCTGATCCAATCAGATGCAGCGGTTATATCAGCAGACCTACAGGATCACCATGTATCTGATCCAATCAGATGCAGCGGTTATATCAGCAGACCTACAGGATCACCATATATCTCATCCAATCAGATGCAGCGGTTATATCAGCAGACCTACAGGATCACCATACATCTGATCCAATCAGATGCAGCGGTTATATCAGCAGACCTACAGGATCACCATATATCTGATCCAATCAGATGCAGTGGTTATATCACCAGACCTACAGGATCACCATATATCTGATCCAATCAGATGCAGTGGTTATATCAGCAGACCTACAGGATCATCACATCTGAAAGCGCTCGTCTCCCTGATAGAGCTCTCTGTGATGAATCTTATTGTTGAAGAGCCTGTGGAGAGACATAAATAAATTTGCCCGAACTCAATTTAACATATACATAATAAGACTTCAATAACTCTCATTTCAAATGATATACCCCACACACTTGTGTGCGTATAGTCTAGACTTACCGCACAGTCTGAGTGGAAGTTGTGGCAGTGACTGTATCGTAGATCAGCTGAGCCCCCTCATCTGTGATGCTGTTGTTACTGAGGCTGGAAGAAGAATGAAGAGCATGAAGAGTCTTGACAGGAAATACTAACAACCATATTTCACAGACACACAAATGCACACACAAGCACATACAAACTTGCCTATACACAGACATGGTTTCACACAAATTACACACAAGCTAACACACGCACACACACACACACACACACACACACACACACACACACAAACAGACACTTACTCCAGGACTTGTGTTTTGTGCAGGTGTGGGAGCAGTGGTTCCAGGCAATGATCAGTTAGCTGGCAGTGGCTGAGGTCCAGTTCTGACAGCCCTTCAGAATATTCCAGAAACATCCCCAGAGATCCACAAGCCAGGGTGTCAAGCACAGTGTGACTGAGGTCCACCTCCCCACCCACAGCATGGGAGAGAGACACGGCTCTCCTCACACACTCTCTCTCAGAGCCCACACACACCAGAGTCAGGAGCTGCAACAACTGGGCCTTACTGCACCTGAGAGAGAGAGAGAGAGAGAGAGAGAGAGAGAGAGAGAGAGAGAGAAAGAAAGAGAGAGAGATTATACCACTGTAAATGGTGAGACAATTTTAAGTCTTTAACAATGATCATATTGTAATCACCATGTCACAGAAAGTCACTTAAAGTAAGGCTTTTAGTAACCATGTGTGCGTCTCCAATCATGTCATGTTTCCTGCCTTTTAGGGATTTAGCTGAACCCTTGAACACATCATCTAAGAACACAGACAGGAGTTCCACATCTCACCGCAGATGGACTTTTTCTAGAACAGAGAAAAGGTGTTCTAGACCCGCCTCCTCCAAGTCACAATCACGTAGAGTGAGCTCAGCATTGGTGCTGACACTCTGGATCACCATGGAGATGACCCTGCAGTCTTCAGGTCTCAGGTGCAGAGGTGGTCCCTCTGTATCTTCTGTCAGGTTCACAGCAGATGAGCAGGAGAGATCCAGTCTGTGCTGCAGAGCCTGAAGAAGAGATGCTGCTGCCCCCTGCTGGACGTCTGATGACTTGCAGCAGTGGAGGAACCTCAACAGCAGCTGCCTGTCAACACTGGAGTCAAAGATGCCAAACTCTGTGATGTCAGTAGACACTAAAGGAAGTAATGATTACACTTAACATGTATATACATGCACAAACACTTTGGTGGAAAAGGGGTATAAGAGTGTTTAGAGTGAAAGGTACTAACACTACATGCTCTAGTTGATCACAGCTAATGCACACAGCCAAATTCATTTTTTGAAAAATATCCACATGATAATTAAACTGATTTATCCATAATTGTAGCCACAATCTGATAAATCCTGAGACCTGAGCTGAGACACATGGCTGAGAAGCTGCAGGAGGCTCTCTAGCTCCCCCTCTGGTATGGAGGTCCACATCAGGTTGAGTCTGACTCCCTGGCCGTGCTGTAAGATGAAGTGCAGGGCAGCACAGTCAGCAGAATCCAGGCCTCTGGTGGTCAGGTTGATGTAGTTTTCTGTAGATCTCAGCAGGCTGCTCACATACTGAGGAGAACGAGTCTGGTAGATCTCTTTGATGGCAGACCTCACAAAGCCTGGAGTGAGCCTGAGGAGTCACAGTCATTGGCATTGAGTCATTTAACATTCACATTCATCAGAAGCCAAATGAAGGCAGACATTATTTCAGATCACATTCCATTCCATCACTTGTTAAACTCTTATATTAGACAGTTTATGTATTAATGCCACTCAACAGCATATTCTTTATAATCGTGTTCTTTTAAACATCTCGCTATAGGTGATGGCGGGCAGAACAACGATATAACCGCTCGCACATTGAATCAGGTTCAGTGATTGAGCGAACGTGAACCAATATATCTATCTCCTCTTCGATGAACCTTCTTTTTCTCTTTCTTGAATCTCCATGGTGGCAGTAACTTGCAGGCGATTTCTCCCGTCTTTTAACGGTGCGCTAAATAATGATTGCCCAGCGCGGATCTTTTTTGATAAATACCACGGAAAATGTGGAAAAACAGCTTGCGGTACTGTGTGCCTTGGGTAAGGCGCAGATTAAGCTGCGGTCGCAATTTTAGCAAATCAGGCCCTAAAGGGCTGAGTAAGCACAAAGTGCCCAGCGCGGATCTGGTTTGATAAATACCACGGAAAATGCTGAAAAACACTGTGCGGTATAGTGCGACCGCAGATTAAGCTGCGGTCGCAATGTTAGTAAATCAGGACCCTAGTGTTATATCTCTGCTGAGCTCAGCTCCGGGCCTGCCCTGCCCCCTCAGGCACTACTCAGACGAGTGCGTTGCAATGCATTGATCCAACGGATGAGAGAGGAGGAATCTGGCGCATGGGGTTAAAGCCATTATGACGTCGCCGAACACCTTTTGCCATGACAATTCAGTTCGACGACGACACCACGTTCAAAGCAACCTTGACGGATCAACGCATTCCAACGCAAACGTGTGAGTGGGCCGTCACTCTCCCAGGTGCACACTCATCAGCCTCATTCACAGTCCAAGCTGCACTGCATTCAGGTCCCCAATCACACAAGCACATACAGCTGATTCACTTCCTACATATCTCCTTCATTCCCCTCAGTCTGTGTCTGGTCTCGTCATTGTATGGACGAAGCTACTGCACAAGAAGACTAGCTCCGAACACAGCCAGCTACAAACACTCTGGGGCTTCCAGGGTTCCGTCTCCTGGACTACGTCAAGTCTCTTCTCATCGGCTGTCTTCCAACTACAGCCAGTTCTCTCTACGGGATCCCAATCCCGCCTGTTCCGTGTTCCCCTAGTTCCACGCCTGTTCCCTGACTCGCCAATTCCCTGTTGGCTCTGCACTCTCGTGCCCATGACCCCAGATCGCCTGAGACGCTGTTTTGTTACGCGCTCCTGATCGCAGGCTTCTGTGTTGGTGAAGTATAAATAATAATAATAATAATTCAATTTTCTATAGCGCTTTTCTAAATACTCAAAGACGCTTTACAAAGCAACCAAAAAGGACAAGACAAGGCAAGCACACAAGACATGACAACACAACACACAACACAACACAACACAACTGAAAAA
The DNA here is from genome assembly GCF_963457725.1 of Sprattus sprattus. Taxonomy (NCBI): domain Eukaryota; kingdom Metazoa; phylum Chordata; class Actinopteri; order Clupeiformes; family Clupeidae; genus Sprattus; species Sprattus sprattus. Next base: position 1,203,975 of record NC_137919.1, read on the forward strand.
TAAGAAAGACAACAGACCAAACCAAAACAAACAGACAACTACAAGTTAGAAAAAAGAAATACTGGACATGTGAGTAGGGGAGGGAAGGGAGCAGGGGAAATTATAAGGTGAAGGCGAGTTTGAAAAGGTGAGTTTTGAGGGAATGTTTGAAAAGTGTTATGTTGGGGGTATACCCTTAAGGTTTGTCAGCGTTAGTCGCTGTGGATTTAAGTTAACCATTCAGTTTTGGTTATATTAATTACGTTCAATGCCTTATAATTGAGGTACCCACTCAGTTTATGTTATATTTACGATTTTGGTAGTGTTATCTAAACAAAAAAGCTATGGATACCACTTAGGGGAAACTGGGACTGCTGATAGGCTGCACTATATTAGGCTAGGCTATATGTAACAGGACCTGCACCCTCTGGTGTGTGTGTGTGTGTGATTTTGAGAGAGAGACAGAGAGGGGAAATCCAACTAGAAGCCTAATGTATAGCCTAACATATTGCATGCAATTCGGTGCAAGGCTGTAGGTAACTGCTAACTCAGTCAGACGCTGCTATGTAGGTTTTACGACCTCAATTGCAAAACCCACGTTATTTCTGGTAGGTTTTCCCATACCTGTGGCCCATGGCTTGTGGATCGTTCACAGAAATTCCAAATTGAATTTATTTAACTGCATGTACTGAATTAATCAAGAACTTCACTGACCTCAATTGTGAGATGTAGGACAGACACTGCAGGAAACTCCTCACTTCACTCTCTTCATCTGACCAGCCTCTCAGCTCTACTGGTTTCTTCTGTGTTTGGAGTTTCAGGACTTCCAGGAAGATGGAGGCCTTTCTCTTTGAGAGGTCTATGGACCAGACTGCAGGTGCTGACTGGTAAGTTGAGTTTAATGCTTGAATGAGACTCCTGTCTGTCTTAGTCTCATAGTCCTTCACATATGAATAAAGATCAATGAGGAAATCACTCTGTCTAGAGCTGTCCTCATGATCCAAAGGGAATGTATTGTAGCTGCACACAGAGGATAAGAGCTCAGAGAAACTCTCTCCTGAAGCTGAATCACACTCAGCTGCTGCTACACTCAGATTCACCAGAAACTGGAATATGTCTTTGTTATCATCTTTGGAGTACCGCAGTTTGAACCTAAAAATAAATTGTAAAGGCAATTGGTTAATCAGTTCAAGGCAACAAGTCATGCACTAAAAAGGCTAAACCACTAAAATCACTCATTGCATAGTTCTAAGCGTTGACCAAAAACACACACACGCACAAACACACACACACACACACACACACACACACACACACACACACACACACACACACACACACACACACACACACACACACACACACACACACACACACACACACACACACACACACACACACACACACACACAATGTTTGTGCTATTAAGGGCCAGTTTCTGTAAGATTCCGGCAGTTTACCATAGGGGCTGATATATGACTCCTTTAGTTATCATTCAAACTTTTTTTCTAATGTTGACATATGCCTAACATGGCTAAAACTCACTGTTTTAATCTTTTCAAACTTTACTAACAAAATGCTGGGGCTTTAAAAGTTTCAGAGGGGAAGAAGGGGGACATAGGTTTTGGAGGTGTTAGCTAAACAAAAAGATATAGACACCACTTAGGGAAAACACTTGTATGCCAAAACCACAATCACAAATGTATTATACGACTGCTGATAGGCTGCACTATATTAGGCTAGGCTATATGTGATAGAACCTGCACCCTCTGGTGTGTGTGTGTGTGTGTGTGTGTGTGTGTGTGTGTGTGTGTGTGTGTGTGTGTGTGTGTGTGTGTGCGCGTGCGTGTGTGTGTGTGAGAGAGAGAGAAATACAGAGAGAGGGGGAATCCAACTAGAAGCCTAATGCATAGCCTATCCAGTGCAAGGCTGTAGGTTATTTCTAACTCAGTCAGAACGCTGCTATGTAGCTTTTTTGACCCCACCCACCCAAACCTGTAATATTTTCTTGTAGGTTTCCCATACCTGTGGCCCATGGCTTATGGGTCGACCCACACATCACTAACACACAGACAGACACATGCACAACACAAAAATTCCAAAACGACACATATTATATTTAATTTACTACTGCATGTACTGAATAAATCAATCACTTCACTGACCTCAGTTGTGAGATGTAGGGCAGACACTGAAGGAAACTCCTCACTTCACTCTCTTCACCTGACCGGACTGTCAGCAGTACTGGTCTCTTCTGTGTTTGGAGTTTCAGCACCTCTAGGAAGATGGAGGCCTTTCTCTTTGAGAGGTTTATGGACCAGACTGCAGGAGCTGACTGGTAAACTGAGTGTAATGCTGAAAGGAGACTCCTGTTTGTCTTAGTCTCATAGTCCTTCACATATGAATGAAGATCAATGAGGAAATCACTCTGTTTAGAGATGGCCTCACGACCCAAAGGGAATGTACTGTAGCTGCACACAGAGGATAAGAGCTTAGAGAAACTCTCTCCTGTAGCTGAATCACACTCAGCTGCTGCTACTATCAGATTCACCAGAAACTGGAATATGCCTTTGTTATAGTCTTTGCTCTCCCACAGAATGAACCTAAAAGGAAATTGTAAAGGCAAATTGGTTAATCAGTTCAAGGCAACAAGTCATGCACTAAAAAGGCTAAACCATTAAAAACATGAAACTCATTGAATAGCGGTAAGTATTGACCAAAAACTCAAACACACACAATGTTTGTGCTTTTAAAAGCCAGACAGTTTACCATAGGGGCTGATATATGACTCCTTTAATTTTCATCCAAACTTTTTTCTAATGTTGACATATGCCTAACATGGGTATAAGTCACTGTTTTAATCTTTTTAACCTTAACTAAAACAAAATGTTGGGGCTTTTAAAGTTTCGGTTTTGTGGGGTTATGTTGACTAAGAGCTATGGACTCCATATGGACTTATGGAGAACACTTGTATGCCAAAACCAAAATCGTAAATGTATTATACGACTGCTGATAGGCTGCACTATATTAGGCTAGGCTATATGTGACAGGACCTGCACCCTCTGGTGTGTGTATGTGTGTGTGTGTGTGTGTGTGTTTTAGAGAGAGCGATACAGAGAGAGGGGAAATCCAACTAGAAGTCTAATGTATAGCATAACATATTGCACTCAATTAGATGCAAGACTGTAGGTCATTTCTAACTCAGTCAGAATGCTGCTTTGTAGCTTATATGACCCCAACCAGCCAAACCAGTAATATTTTCTGGAAAAGTTTCCTGAACCCGTCCACCCTTATGGGCCGACCTGTACATCACAAACACACTCACACAAAGATACTCACACACACACACAAACTCCTTGCCATTTAACCAAAATGAAGACAAATTATATTTCAGTTATTTTACAGCATGTACTAAATGTATCAAACACTTCACTGACCTCAGTTGTGAGATGTAGGGCAGACACTGAAGGAAACTCACTTCACTCTCTTCATACAAACAGCCCCTCAGCTCTAATGGTCTCTTCCCAGTTTGGAGTTTCAGCACCTCTAGGAGGATGGAGGTCTTTATCTCTGAGAGATCAAAGGACCACACTGCAGGAGCTGACTGGTAAACTGAGTGTAATGCTGTAAGGAGACTCCTGTCTGTCTCAGTCTCATAGTCCTTCACATATGAATGAAGATCAATGAGGAATGCACCCTGATCACAGCTGTACTCAGGGCTGTAAGGGAATGCACTGTAGCTGCACACAGAGGATAAGAGCTCAGAGAAACTCTCTCCTGTAGCTGAATCAAACTCAGCAGCTGCTGCTACACTCAGATTCACCAGAAACTGGAATATGTCTTTGTACTCCTCTTTGTCCCACACACCAAACCTAAAAATAAATTGTTGAGGGAAATTGGTTAATCAGTTCAAGTCATACGTACACCACTTAGGGAAAATACTCGTAGGCTAAAACCACAATAGCAAATTGATAATACAACTGCTGATAGGCTGCACTATATAAGGCTAGGCTATATGTAACAGGACCTGTACTCTCTGTTGTTTGTGTTTGTTTAAGAGAGGGATACAGAGATCCAGGGAAATACAATGAGAAGCCTCATGTATAGCCTGACCTACTGCATGCAATTTTGGCTGTAGGCTATTTCTAATTTAGTCAAAACGCTGATATAAAATATATTCTGGTAGGTTTTCCCCAACCCGTCCACCCGTAGGACCCACGGCTTATGGGCCGACCCATGCATCACTAACACACTCACACAAATATACACACACACACACTCCTCGTCATTAAATCAAAATGATGAAAAGTTATATTTCAGTTATTTTCTGCATGTACTGAATGAATCAAGTACTTCACTAACCTCAGTTGTGAGATGTACGGCAGACACTGTAGGAAACTCCTCACTTCACTCTCTTCATCTGACAGGCCTCTCACCTCTACTATTCTCTTCTGTGTTTGGAGCTTCAGTACATCAAGAAGAAGGGAGGCCTTTCTCTGTGAGAGGTCTATGGACCAGACTGCAGGTGCTGCCTGGTAAATCTGCTGAAAGTTTGGAAGGAGACTCTTGGATGTCTTAGCCTCACATGCCTGGACATGGAGGAATAGATCCAGCAGGAAATCACTCCGAGTGGGATCTTCATCATTTTCATCATAGTCCATGAAAGGAAAAGAGTTGTAGCGGCAGACAGATGATAAGAGTGAAGAGAAACCCTCTCCTGATGCTGAATCACGTTCAGCTGCTGCTACACTGAGATTCACCAGGAACTGGAACACAGTGCTCGACCCTTCATAGATGAAATCCAAACCAAAACTAAAAAGAAGAGATACATGTAATCAGGTCAAGGCATACACAACAAAGACAGCGTGCAACACAATTGAGACTTGTTCATTCATACAGAAATGGACACATTGGGACCGCCACTGTTTTCATTTTGGTGTGCTGATGCAGACGGCTTTTAAGAATGAAATTGTAGGCCACCTTTACAAGGCTTTATGTCAGCGCGCTCTCAGTCTAAATAGTTGCAAATGTGTCCATTGTTATCATTATGAAATAAAACTAGACGTCACGCAAAGCGTTACAAAATATGACTGCCGAACTGTTCAGTAGGTTTTGGCACAGAATGAGTCATCGTTGTCAGCGTGTTTGTGTGTTTTTATGTGTTTTGTGTGTGTAAATTGGTTTGTGTTTCATTTTTATGTATTAAAGGAATTATTTGTGATAGATTTTGATGATTTGGTTATGTAATGTTTTGTGTACTACTTTTTTGTGGATTGTTTTGGTATATTTTTCTATGCAATGTAGTTTGTTAAAACAGGTCACATAAAGAGGTGTGGAAACAAAGTGAAGTTTCCAACCACCAACAGGTGGCGCTATAGGTGATATCAGTCAGGCATATGTACACGTTCGGGCCGGATCCAGCGTCCACCCTAAGACATTTTCTCTGGATCAAACAATGTACGCAAGAGTTATAAGAGACTTTGTGTTTTGTGGCAAGCACTAACAAGTTGGCAAAGGTTGAGGGACTGCCACGCCCACACCTTCCGACTAATGAGAAAATCCAATATAACTTTTAGTCGCCCATGGCTGAAGAGTAGCCGGACCACATTTCAAGGCCTTACCATTAAATCTGTTGGAGGAGTTCGATCAGATGCGAGGTGTGCAAACGCTGTCAAAACGCATCTTCCACTCAAAATGGGCGACTTCCTGTGGACCTGCCACCATGGCGTCAAGAGACTTTTTGGTGCGTCCATGCATGATGAACACGTGTACCGAATTCCGTCAAGCTTCGCCAAAATAACCCCAATGTGCAGGGGTTTTTGCCATGTTCTAGGGGGCGCTACAGAGCCATTTTGCTCCATCCATGGACAAAAACTCTACCGAAGATGGACGATTACAGGCTTGATGTCCCTGGCAAATTTGGTAATTTTTCGAGCACTTTGACATATATTCAATTAAAACAACTAATTTTTGCTTTTTATTTTTGACTAGGTGGCGCTATACATGTAATGACTGGTTATGGTATGGTTTGACATGGCCCCTTGACACAAACATACATGAACAATTTGGCCCTCCAAGGCCCTACGGTTCTCGGGATATTCGAAGAAAACTGTGTCGCGCCACATACAGGCCAGTTGGTGTATAATCATATAAATAAATGTATTTCATGCCCCCCCCGTGAACGGAATTCCATGAAACTTAACGTGCAGTCAGAGGGTGTCATAATGATCCCACACCTCCGATTTCGTGCAGTTCTGACCTTGTCAACTTACAATTAAAATGTTTTACAACACTCCATTTTTGCTTTTTCATTTGTAACTAGGTGGCGCTATACATGAAATAAGTGGTAGTGGAATGGTTGACGTGGCCTCTTAGGACCAATATACAAAACAAATGTGGTCCTCCTAGGCCCTACGGTTTTTGACTTCAGAAAACTGAATCGCCCCACCCTCTTTAAAAGGGGTCCAGTCCGACGGGGGTGCAACGGATCAAAACGAATACCAGTGGTTCCATACTAATCTAGTAAGGCTACATGCCCACCAAATTTCGTGCACCCCGGTGTTTCAGTGTCCCGGAAATCGTTGACAGAAAATCGGCAAACAGAAGAAAAAAAAACAGACTAAACCTATATGACCGCCGCAGCGTTGTCCACGTCGGTCATAATAACATTTCTTTATAGTGACAAACTCCCATCTATCAGCAGTTGAGAGAGACCTACACATTTCTGTACAAAGACTGTATTATTGTTAGCTACCTCAATGTCTCATGTACTGTATGTGATGGATGACATAGACCTCATTCATGCTTTGCAAAGAAACACTTGTCAGCCTGTGGATATTTGTTTTTTTAAGCTTCTGAACCACATCACATAAATCATACTACTGTGCACTAAAACATCTTTTTGAAACAGATCTCTAAAATGTTAAAGGGATAAAATACAATCAGTCACTCTGCAAATTACCATAGTTTTACATGTTGAAATTGAAATAATTAAGCACCCAACTGACCTCAGTTGTGAGATGTAGGGCAGACACTGAAGGAAACTCCTCACTTCACTCTCTTCAACTGACCAGCCTGTCAGCTCTACTGGTTTCTTCTGTGTTTGGAGTTTCAACACATCAAGGAAGATGGAGGCCTTTCTCTTTGAGAGGTCTATGGACCAGACTGCAGGAGCTGACTGATAAACAGGCAGTAGTGCTGAAATGAGACTCCTGCCAGTTTGTGACTCATAGTCTCTCACATGAGAGTACAGATCTAAGAGGAGATCAGATTCGTTGTAAACACTGGAGATTGTAAGCAGTGTCTTGACAGTGGTGAGTAAAGATTCACTCCCACAGAGAGCTGCTTGCAGACACAAATCCAGATGGAATGACTTCTTTCTCTGTTCCCACTCCTCAGAGGATATTCTCTCAGGCTGAGGAGTCAATCTGTTTCAGCACACAATACAGAAGAGGAAACAGCCACATTAGAGGCTTTCTTTTCTTCAGTCCTGACAATCTCATAAGAACATGTGAAATTAACATTTAATAGTAAATTAAGCTCTTACACATTATAGCTGCTAGTAGTAATAGTAGGTATTTATATATTTAAATATATACTGTGATTGACTGTTAAACGGTATATCTATTTTCTAAAACCACTTGTTATGAAAAAGAACCCTCTTCATGCTCTTGTACTTTAAGAAAAATAAATTAAGATATATATAGCGTGCCAAAATCTTCCTATTACAGTTTTGTTTTCATCACAGACATAAGCCCTACTTGTCAATGGGTCATTGGTACACAGATTTCCTATTCCCTTTGGCTTGGGTGATAATGGCATTTGTAACTAGTAATGAATGCTCCATATTTTCCTTCCCCTTGTTTGGTGCCACTCTTGCGGCAGCCTGGTGACATGTCAAATGGGCTACGTCATGAACAATCATGGCTACCTGTGGAACTGTGCAGTTGATATTCAGAGTATGGTCGGTATTGCCATTATGGAGAAGCTCACTGGCAGAGTTAGGCACTTAGAACTTAGCTTTTTGTGTTAGTTATCTTTATTCTCCTTACTATGGAATATAGTAGTGCTTTGAACTACCAGAACAAAACACAACTACCTTTCATCCTGCTGGGTAAATTACACTTTTAATCTCACTAAAAAGGTGGGATGCTTCTGTAAAAAAATGGAGGCTTCACAATACCTCCATCCTCCGTGGATGAAACACCCATGAATGCGCTGATCAAATTACTTGACAATAATCAATTTCACATTGAGCACGCAGGACAATGTTTTCTGGTTTTCCAAAATCTTCTTGCAAGTCCAAAGGATTTCTCCATAATGGCAATCCTGGCCATACTCTCAAAATCACCTACAAAGTTATCATCATCACAGTCAGGGTGCGATTTGTCCAAAAACCAGAGGGGGGGATGTTTTTTTTTTTATCATGAAAAAAAAACAAGCAATACATAGGCCTAATTCTCTTCATATACATGCATCATATATATGTCTATCATAATATGATAATCGCTGCTAGACGCTCAGTTCTTGTGCTCCCTCTCATTCACGTTGAAATACTGAAACCGAAACTGAAACTTTGAAACTGAAACGCAACTGTTTTGGACAGAACTCGCTAATTCAGTGAACAAATATTTTCATATTCATTGTACAGTAGCCTATAGGTGTATAGATACACGGAAATTAGCAAAGCCAGCGAATTCTGAGAATGCCGACAGTTCGGGTAAGGTTCGTTAGTGCCAGCGATGTAAGCAAGTGTTAGAAAACGCTGTCACAACCTGTCTGTTTTTTCATTGTTTTTTTAATAATTGAGGGTTATCCCCCCCATGTATGAAATTCATCCAGCTGAGGTGGGGATGTAAAAACCAGAGGGGGGGTAAATCCCCCCCATCCCCCCCGGCAAATCGCACCCTGATCACAGTTATAATGTCACTATTGATGAGCTATATATTGTAGTTTAAAATTAAGTTTCAGTTTAGATTAAAATGTGGTTTATTTAAGAATATATGTGGAAAGGGGTGGTGAAATTCTGGGAAATGGTTCCTAGGACAGATACCTTGCCTGGCACAACAAATAACCTGGATAACAACAAAAATGATTTGACTGGTTGCCACGGTAATACTTTTTGTGTATCCTACTTGAAAAAAACTGGGTAGTTTTAGATATGTTTATACTGGTGCATCTCAATTAATTAGAATATCATAAAAAAAATTATTTCAGTAATTCGATTAAAAAATATATATCTGTAGGAGCCAAATTTACCTTTATGTTGATTCATATATTATCTCCTTATTAGTATGTGCAAGTGTGTGTGTGTGTTTGTATGAGTGACACTATGGCCGTAGGTATTTGCCCCACCTAGAGGACACCTGAACACCTGAGAGGCTGAAGGTGGAGCCCAAGGGGGAAAGGCCTTAAAAGCCAGGAGCCACAGCATCTGGGGTGGCTGAGGAAGGCAACAGTTTTTTGACCGTGTGCCAGGACGTTAACGAAGGAGAACTGTGCTTTACGAAAGACCTTTTAGTTTAAAATCTTTATTTTATTTGCAACAACTTGTTATCCACCATTCTACAATAAACGGTCAAAGGGACCAACTGGACTCACCTCTACTTCTCATCTTTTCTACACGCGTCAGAACTAAATCCAACTCAGCCGCCAGTGGTAGTAAAATAGGAATTGCTGCTACAATATCCTATATTAAATAGATTCATTACACACATACTGATATATTTCAAGTGTTTATTTCTTTTAATTTCGATGTTTATAACTGACAGCAAATTCAGTATCTCAGAAAATAAGACCAATACAAAATGTTTTAAAATTTTAAACACAGAAATGTTGGACTACTGAAAAGTATGAACATGTACAACACGCAATATTTAGCTGGGGCTCCTTTTGCATGAATTACTGCAGCTATGCGGCGTGGCATGGATGTAATCAGTATGTGGCACTGCTGAGGTGTTATGGAAGCCCAGGTTGCTCTGATAGCGGCCTTCAGCTCTTCTGCGTTGTTGGGTCTAGTGTCTCGCTTCTTCCTCTTCATAGATTCTCTGTGGGGTTTAGGTCAGGCGAGTTTGCTGGCCAATCAAACAGCAACCTGGATACCATGGTCCTTAAACCAGGTACTGGTACCTTTGGCAGTGTGTGCAGGTACCAAGTCCTGCTGGAAAATGAAATCCGCATCTCCATAAAGCTGGTCAGCAGAGGGAAGCATGAAGTGCTCTAAGACGTCATGGTAGACGGCTGCGCTGACCCTGGACCTGAGGAAACCCAGTGGACCAACACCAGCAGATGACATGGCACCCCAAACCATCACTGACTGTGGAAACTTTACACTGGACCTCAAGCAACTTGGATTCTGTGCCTCTCCTCTCTTCCTCCAGACTCTGGGACCTTGATTTAAAAAAAAAAAAAATGTACTCTCATCTGAGAAGAGAACTGTGGTCCAATGAGCATCAGTCCAGTCCTTTTTGTCTTTAGCCAAGGTAAGACGCCTCTGACGTTGTCTGTAGTTCATGAGTGGCTTGACACAAGGAATGCGACAGATGAAGCCCATGTCCTGGATACGTCTGTGCGTGGTGGCTCTTGAAGCACTGACTCCAGCTGCAGTCCACTCCTTGTGAATCTCCCCCAAATTCTTCAATGACCTTCATTTTACAATCCTCTCAAAGCTGTGGTTATCCCTACTTGTGCATCTTTTTCTACCACGTTTTTCTTCCATTCAAATTTCCATTAATGTGCTTGGATACAGCACTCTGTGAACAGCCAGCTTCTTTAGCAATGACCTTTTGTGTCTTACCCTCCTTATGCAGGGTGTCAATGATTGTCTCCTGGACAACTGTCAGTCAGCAGTCTTCCCCATGATTGTGTAGCCTACTAAACCAAACTGAGGGACCATTTAAAAGGCTCAGGAAACCTTTGCAGGTGTTTTGAGTTAATTAGCTGATTAGAGTGTGACACCAGGTGTCTTCAATATTGAACTTTTTCACAATATTCTAATTTTCTGAGATACTGAATTTTGGGTTTTCATTAGCTGTCAGTTATAATCATCAAAATTAAAAGAAATAAACATTTGAAATATATCAGTCTCTGTGTAATGAATCTATATAATATATAATAATTTTAATCGATTTACGGAAATAAATCAACTTTTTGATGATTTATTGAGATGCACCTGTATACATTTTGAATTCTCCAAACTTAACATTGAAAGCATGTCTAAATTAGATTTTGATGTGAATGGTCAGTGTTTGTTTGAATCAGTTAAACTCCAGTTAAAGTGAGTTACACTGCTGAAAACATACAATTCTTAGTCTGGGTCAGGCCACATCAATGTGTCAACTAAGATTTTAAAAGGTAATTGTTTTTTTAAATAATGTCAACTAACATTATGCTACAGTCTACAGCTCGAAACCCAAAGGAAAGGAGCTGAAGCTTTAGACAGATGATAAGAGCACAGAGAATATCTCTTCTGTACATGAATCAGTTGTGGTTGCTGCTATAGTCTCGCTAGCAGTAGCCTTTTCTTGCTGACCAACAAAAAGGTTTTGGTAGTGTTATGTAAACAAAAATATATGGACACCACTTAGGGGAAACACTCATAGGCTTAAACCACAGTAGTACATTAATAACAATAATAAATAATAATATAATAAAGGCTACACTATATTAGACTAGGCTATACAGTATGTGACAGGACCTGCACCTTCTGTTGTGCGGCTGTGTGTTTGAGAGAGAGAGACAGAAAGACAGAGAGAGGGGAAATCCAACTAGAAGCTTAATGTATAGCATAACGTATTGCATGCGATTTGATTCAAGGCTGTAGGGTATTTATAACTCAGTCAGAACGCTTCTTTGTAGCTTTTATGACCTCCATCAAACAAACCTGCAATATTTACTGGTAGGTTTTCCCATACCCGTGGCCCATGGCTTATGGTTCAAACCCAAACATCACTAACACACACACACAGACACATGCCCGACGCACAAATTCCAAACGACACACATATTATATTTAATTTATTTTACTGCATGTATTGAATACATCGATTTACTGACCTCAGTTGTGAGATGTAGGGCAGACACTGAAGGAAACTCCTTACTTCACTCTCTTCATCTGACCAGCCTCTCAGCTCTACTGGTCTCTTCTGTGTTTGGAGTTTCAGCACCTCTAGGAAGATGGAGGCCTTTCTCTTTGAGAGATATATGGACCAGAATGCAGGTCCTGACTGGTAAACTGAGTGTAATGCTGGAAGGAGACTCCTGTCTGTCTTAGTCTCATAGTCCTTCACATATGAATAAAGATCAATGAGGAATGCACTCTGTACGGAGCGGTCCTCATACTTCACCTCAACTAAAGGGAATGTACTGTAGCTGCACACAGAGGATAAGAGCTCAGGGAAACTCTCTCCTGAAGCTGAATCACACTCAGCTGCTGCTACTCTCAGATTCAGCAGAAACTGGAATATGTCTTTGTTATCCTCTTTGGGGTGCCACAGGTAGAACCTTAAAGGAAATTGTAAAGGCAAATTGGTTAATCAGTTCAAGGCAACAAGTCGTGCACTAAAAAGGCCAATCCATTAAAAAAAACGCCTTGCATAGCGGTAAGTATTGACCAAAAACTCAAACACACGCAATGTTTGGGCTAATAAGAGCCAGACAGTTTACCATAGGGGCTGATGTATGACTCCTTTAGTTTTCATCCAAACTTTTTTCTAATGTTGACTTATGCCTTACATGGCTAAAACTCACTGTTTTAATCTTTTCAACCTTTACTAAAACAAAATGCTGGGGCTTTTAAAGTTTCGGCGGGGAAATGGGGGGACATAGGTTTTGGTGATGTTATGTAAACAAAAAGCTATGGACTCCACTTAAGGCAAACACTGGAGATTATACAATCGCAAATTAATGATACTTTTTTATTTTATTTTATTTATTTTATTAAAGGATCCCCATTAGCTTATGCCATAGCAGTTTGCTAATCTGCTGCACTATATTAGGCTAGGCTATATGTGACATGACCTGCACCCTCTGGTGTGTGTATGTGTGTGTGTGTGTGTGCGTGTGTGTGTGTGTGTGTGTGTGTGTGTGTGTGTGTGTGTGTGTGTTTGAGAGATACAGAGAGAGGGGAAATCCAACTAGAAGCCTAATCTATAACATAACCTATTGCACTCAATTAGATGCAAGCCTGTAGGTTATTTCTAACTCAGTCAGAATGCTGCTATGTAGCTTATATGACCCCAACCAGCCAAACCAGTAATATTTTCTGGAAAAGTTTCCTTAACTCGTCCATCCCCGTAGGACCTATGGGCCGACCCATACATCACAAACACACACACACAAACTCCTTAACATTAAACCAAAATAATGAAAAATTATATTTCAGTTATTTTACTACATGTATTGAATAAATCAAGTACTTCACTGACCTCAGTTGTGAGATGTAGGGCAGACACTGAAGGAAACTCCTCACTTCACTCTCTTCATCTGAACAGCCTCTCAGCTCTACTGGTCTTTTCTGTGTTTGGAGTTTCAGCACCTCTAGGAAGATGGAGGCCTTTCTCTTTGAGAGGTTTATGGACCAGACTGCAGGAGCTGACTGGTAAACTGAGTGTAATGCTGGAAGGAGACTCCTGTCTGTCTTAGTCTCATAGTCCTTCACATATGAATAAAGATCAATTAAGAAATGACTCTGTCTCAAGCTATTCTCTTTACCCAAAGGGAATGTACTGTAGCTGCACACAGAGGATAAGAGCTCAGAGAAACTCTCTCCTGTAGCTGAATCACACTCAGCTGCTGCTGCTACACTCAGATTCACCAGAAACTGGAATATGTTTTTGTTATCATCTTTGGGGTCCAACAGGATGAACCTAAAAATAAATTGTGAAGGCAAATTGGTTAATCAGTTCAAGGCAACAAGTCATGCACTTAAAAGGCTAAACCATTAAAAACACCCATAGCATAGCGGTAAGTATTTACCAAAAACTCAAGCACACACACAATGTTTGGGCTATTAGAAGCCAGACAGTTTACCAAAGGGGATGATATATGACTCCTTTAGTTTTCATCCAAACTTTTTTCTAATGTTGATTTACGCCTAACATGGCTTAATCTCACCGTTTTAATCTTTTCAACCTTTACTAAAACAAAATGCTAGGGCTTTTAAAGTGTCGGGGGCGGGGAAGTGGGAGGACAAAGGTTTTGGTGGTGTTATAAACAAAAAGCTATGGACTCCACTTATGGAAAACACTTGAGATTATACAATTGCAAATTAATGATACAACTGCTGATAGGCTGCACTATATTAGGCTAGGCTATATGTGACATGACCTGCACCCTCTGGTGTGTGTGTGTGTGTTTTAGAGAGAGCGATACAGAGAGAGGGGAAATCCAACTAGAAGCCTAATGTATAACATAACCTATTGCACTCAATTAGATGCAAGCCTGTAGGTTATTTCTAACTCAGTCAGAATGCTGCTATGTAGCTTATATGACCCCAACCAGCCAAACCAGTAATATGTTCTGGAAAAGTTTCCTGAACTCGTCCATCCCCGTAGGACCTATGGGCCGACCCATACATCACAAACACACACCGGACATACTCACACACACACAAACTCCTTGCCATTAAACCAAAATAATGAAACATTATATTTCAGTTATTTTTCTACATGTACTGAATTAATCAAGCACTTCACTGACCTCAGTTGTGAGATGTAGGGCAGACACTGAAGGAGACTCCTCACTTCACTCTCTTCATCTGACCAGCCTCTCAGCTCTACTGGTTTATTCTGCTTTTGGAGTTTCAGCACCTCTAGGAAGATGGAGGCCTTTCTCTTTGAGAGGTCTATGGACCAGACTGCAGGAGCTGACTGGTAAACTGAGTGTAATGCTGGAAGGAGACTCCTGTCTGTCTTAGTCTCATAGTCCTTCACATATGAATAAAGATCAATGAGGAAATCACTCCGTCTAGAGATGTCCTCTTTACCCAAAGGGAATGTCCTGTAGCTGCACACAGAGGATAAGAGCTCAGAGAAACTCTTTCCTGTAGCTGTATCACACTCAGTTGCTGCTGCTGCACTCAGATTCACCAGAACCTGGAAAACCTTTTCAGGCGTCTTACTCAGGAAATCTTGTGAGAATCTGAAAAAAGGAAATAGCTTATCAGTTCAGGGCAATGCACTAAAAAGGCTAACACATTAAAGACACAGTTTGCATAGTGGTGAGCATCGACGAAGCACACTCACACACAAATCTCTTAAGAGCGAGTTTTTGTTAGATTCAGGCAGTTTAGCATAGGGGCTGATACATGGCACTTTTAGTTCTCATCAATACCTTTTTCCAGTGCAGACACATGCGAATCATGGTTTACCAATTATAATCTTTTCAACTTTCCCTAAAAAATCCTGGGGCTTTTAAAGTGTCGGGGGCGAAGTGAAGCGTAATGTCGAAGAGAATGTCAAAATAGTTCCCCCATTTTTTGTTCATTGTTATCACTATAAAATAACATACCATTTATTTATCTTCAACTATAAATAGAGACCCACACATTTGTGTTCGAAGACTGTATTATTGTTAGCCACCTCAATGTCTCATATACTGAATGTGAAGTATGACCTCACTCTTACTTTGCAAAGAAAAAACGGTCAGCCTGTGGTTACCTCCAACTAACAACATTTTTTAAAACTTCTGAACCACATCACATAAGTCAAACTACTGTACAATAAAAACAGTGTTTTGAAATAGAGCTTCACAATTCTGACAGGATAAGAGAGATTCATCTTCTCTGCAAATAACAATGCCAGTCATCTTGGAACAAAAGGTCAACTCTACATACATAATCTGTCCAAAGAGATTTTCTCTATTTCATGACATTTTAACATCATCACACTAATACCTTGCCTGTGGACATTCACACACTTTATCATCAGGTGGTAGTCCTCTGCGTAAGGGTTACTATGTCCACAGTCTCACTGAAACACACACGGCCACTGTGCTCACAGCTCTTACTACACACACACACACCCACAGGCTTTACCTATACTACGGAGCGGTGGGACACATTGTTAAACCCTTTATTTAACCCTGTCACCCTGACTACCACCTCTGCAATATTTTCTGGTAGGCTTTCCTGAACCCGACCGCCCCGTAGGACCCATAGCTTATGGGCCGACCCGTGCATCTCAAACACACACACACAAACTTCTTGTCATTAAACCAAAATTATGATAAAATATATTTCACTTATTTATTGTATGTACTGAATGAACCAAGCACTTCACTGACCTCAGTTGTGAGATGTAGGGGAGACACTGAAGGAAACTCCTCACTTCACTCTCTTCATCTGACAGGCCTCTCAGTTCTACTGCTCTCTTCTTTGTTTGGAGTTTCAGCACCTCTAGGAGGATGGAGGCCTTTCTCTCTGAGAGGTCTATGGACCAGACTGCAGGAGCTGACTGGTAAACAGGCAGTAGTGCTGAAAGGAGACTCCTGCCAGTTTGTGTCTCATAGTCTCTCACATGAGAGTACAGATCTAAGAGGAGATCAGATTCGTTGTAAACACTGGAGAGTGTGAGCAGTGTCCTGACAGTGGTGAGTAAAGATTTACTCCCACAGAGAGCTGCTTGCAGACACAAATCCAGATGGAATGACTTCTCTCTCTGTTCCCACTCCTCAGAGGATATTCTCTCAGGCTGAGGTGGAGTCAATCTGTTTCAACACACAATTCAGAAAAGGGAACAGGCACATTAGAGGGTTTCTTTCCCCTCAACTCTGACAATCTCATAAGAACATGTCAAATGTTCACCTAATCATGTCGTATCAAATTAAGGACTTACGCTTTATCTATCTTTATTTTAGTCATTTGTAGATATGAATGCATACTGTGACTGATTGTGAAATGGTGTATATATATATATTTATATATATATGTTCTACAACTACTTGTTAATTAAAAGAGTCTCTCCATGCTCTTCTACCTTAAAAAATATGAAAATACTAATAAACATGCACATAAACATCTCACTGGTCACTCATAGGGAATGTATTCACTAAAGCAGGGGTCGGGAACCTTTTTTGCCTGGAAAGCCACTTTTACCATTTTTTTTTTTTTTTTATCTCAGAAGAGCCACAAAAAGACAGTTACAAGAAAAAGTTTGGATATTTAACTAACAGTTACTTTTATTCAACAGAGTTTTTTAATTGTATTTTCTACTTGTTTTAAAAGTTATTGTACTAGTAACTTGAAATGTAAATGGCAATGGGAAATTACATAAGTTAACAACGTTACAGCGTAACAACGACATGAAGTTAACAACGTTGACAACACAACACTCGAAATTGAACATTAGCCCTACCAGAGATGAATGCGACTTCTGGTGCTGCAGACTTGCTGATGGCCTTGTAGTCTGGCTCATATTCAGTGAGGTGAAGC
This sequence comes from Sprattus sprattus, assembly GCF_963457725.1. NCBI lineage: Eukaryota > Metazoa > Chordata > Actinopteri > Clupeiformes > Clupeidae > Sprattus > Sprattus sprattus. Next base: position 1,221,382 of record NC_137919.1, read on the forward strand.
TTCATGCAAGCATTGAGGCTTTCGTCTTTTAAACGCGAGCGCAGGTTCGTCTTTATATTTTTCATATGTGAGAAAGATTTCTCGCATGCATAAGTGGAACCGAACATGGGTAACACAGCAATACTAACATATTGCAATGTGCGATATGTAATGGGCAGTTCATTCCAAGTTTTTAGAAGCAGTTCGTCTTGAGATGGAAGCTTTCCCATGTCAGTCCACTTGTGTTCGCTCGCAAGCTGTGCTCGCTGACGTGCGATTCCTTCCAGCTGATCGTTCAGTGATTTGAACTTGCCCACCCAGATGCCAGACGAGGTCAGGTCGGCAACCTCTATTTCGAAATCGCCGATAGAAACACCAGGAATGCAATACGTTTTTTCCTTTCGATATTTTTCTCTAGCCTATCAACTTTAACAATGGAAGTTTTCTCGTTGACGGAAATGTAGGGAAATCTGTGATTTTGTTAGATATTGGCATGGCAACCAGCCGCAAATGTAACAATATTTTGCAGGCTATGGTTACGGAGTCAAGTGAGGTGGAAAGTTAAGTTAAATAACTCAGATAGACCTACGAATTTGCCACGAAGCCTTGTCATTTTAATATAACTAGTATTGACCGTTATTTAAGCCTTCTACTAGGCCTAGGCTGATCCCTTGATTACACGTTTTTTTTCTCCGTATTTTTCTCCAACCCATTTCGTCCGAGAGCCCCGGCCGTCAGCAAAAGAGCCAGTGGTGGCTCGCGAGCCATAGGTTCCCGACCCATGCACTAAAGTCTAGAAGTTTTCTAGAAGTACCTGACAGAGCTAAGGTGTGGAAGAAGACTGAGAATGAGCTTGTAGACAGCCTCACTCAGAGGTTGTCTAGCCGGGTCCAAGTGCAGGATCAGTCTGATCTTCTCTGGTCTCTGGCGTATCACTTCTCCTGCTCTCTTAAACATGGATGTCTCCCACACTGGGAGGTGCAACTCTGGTCCAAACGTATTCAGCAGATCAGCACAAAGCTTTGGGTTTTCAAAACCCAATGCTGCTGTCCAAATTGTTTGTAACATGCAAGAATCAACTCTGCAGAGATAAAAGTCCAAGTTAATCATACTCCCATAAACATGACCTATGTTTGGACAAAACAACAATTTCACTATAATTCCTTTCCAAATTCCCATTTAAAAAAGGTATCTTACACATAAACAGATATGTTGGTGTGTATGTGTGTGTGTGTGTGTGTGTGAGACACCATACAGTATTTTGTACAAGTACTCAGAGTTTCTTACCGTAAGTGCTGACGGCAGTCAAGAATGAGCTTCAATACTTGTTCAGATACATCACAATTCTTCAGGTCTAACACAATCTCCTTCTGTTTGGACTGTCTGATTACATAAGACACTGCACAGCACTGATGAGGGTCAAGGCATCCTTCCATCAAATCACAATGAAAGTTAATTCTCGTGAGAAAGACAGAACATGCTTGAGGTGACTGCAATTCAAACAGACACTGACAGAGAAAGAGAAAGTCTTCATCATCGTCTTCTGGGATGACCCCATCTTCCAGTTGGTGGTCTGCCCCGGTTTGGAGGAATGCACTGAAAAGTTTCTCATGAAATCCACTAGACATCAGTTTAATGTGCTCTTCTGGAAACAGACACTTCACTAATGAGACATTCTTCTCAGACAGGAGACCACACAGGAAAGGAATGACAGACCTCATGTGTTTTCCTTCTTCATGTCTGCAGTCCTGAAGAACTCCATCAATGTCCTTTGGATTATCAAGCAGCCACAGAGCAGTAAAGAATTCCTGCATTGTGTTGTGTAGGAAAGTGCCATACGTTTTTTCCAAAGTGGGACTCTCTTTCAAGACGAACTGGGTCAGAAAATTAAGCTCAATGTCGCTGTCTTCAAAGTCATGTAGGACTATGGACCTAAGTTTGATTGCATTGAAACCAAGTTTGCACAAATGCAGTATCTTCTCTCTTTTGGACTGAATAAAGTTGTCCAGTTGATGCAACCTTAAGCCTTGTTTACATCTCTTCATTACATGTCGGAAGATGTTGAGATAGATCTCAGTTGCTGTGCACAGGCTAGGAGCTTCAGCACTCGATAACAGCATACAGGCAGCAACCATGAGTGCATGAACAGGGACATGGCAAAGGCTACACAGCTCAGGATTCCTCATAATTAAGCTCACAGCTTCTAGTTTACTCCTGAGTACGTGGGACAAGTAAGCCTCAATTGATTCTTGGCTGAACCCCTGCACACACACTCTGCAGGTTTCCCACTCTGGAAGGTTCTCCTCATATTCAGGTCGGCAGGTTAACACCACTTTGGCATAAGGAAGAAGTTCTTTGCTCATGATCTTATGCAGGACAGAGTTCAAAGGCACATCTTTGATACCATCAAAAATGATGACAACATGTTCAGAGTTCTCCTCGATGTCCTGTAGCACCTCTTCTCTGTCTGACCTTGCTGGTTCAACATACGCATCAAATAGCAGAGATTCCAAACTTCTTGGTCTTGACATGTCAGGAAGTGTTGTCTCATCAAAGTAAAACAAATAGTTCAGTCTTCTCTTTTCCATGTTTGTCCATTGGTTAATCATTTCCAGAGCGGTCGCTGTCTTTCCGATACCTGGTTTCCCAACGAGCAGAATATTTTCCCCATTATAATTCAGGAGGTCTTCAGGAGATAACTGAGGTATATTCAGTGGAATGTATGCAGCCAGCTTTTTAGGTCGACATGTGCTGTACTTACTCTCTTGTTTTGCTTTTTTGTTTTTTAGTTCTTTAATTTGAGTCGACACTGGGCAACTCTGCTCATCTCTTTCAAGTACAAGTGGCTTATAAAAGAATGGTTCCACATCCCCATATCCTAAGTGAAAAGTGATTTGCTTTGTGTGAGTTTTCAGTATCGTTTGAGCTTTTGTTTTGAGTTGCCTCTGGTATTGCTGACAACATCTGGAGCCTGATGATAAAAGTAAAAAAACATTGACTTCACTTTGATCAACCTATAGATCTGCGTGACATAAACATTGTTTTATATTTTAACAATGTACTTGTAGTATATCCTAAAACAATATTTAATATAATTCTATACAAAGTTACAAAAATATGGAATTTGAATGTAACAGCATTTTTTCCTTTAAACAAACTGCACTGCACTGTGTTTTGCAGCAGGTTTCCGTTACTTTCTAGGCAACAAAATATACAAATCAAATCAGCTAACTCAAAGGCTCAGGTTGTCATGTGTGTGCCTCTCACCTGTGGGCTCTATGTCTGGATCGTGTATGAAGGGGAAACAGCTGATCCACTCATGCAAATCAGGTTCGACATCCTTTGGTAAAGTCCTTTTTCTTTCATCATACAGAACCTTCAGGAATAGGTAGCTTGCTTCTTCCCCCTTTTTGGTGACAAACTCTAAAATATTTCGGGTTTGATGTGAAGGATTCTTTTCGGAAGTGACCGCCCTGACATTTTCAGTATTGAACACCTTCAACTCTTCAAGCTTCTCAGCTATGAGTTCCTGATGTTTTAGGTGGTCAACCAGGAGTGACCAGGCATTCTTGATGTAGTCCACAGCTGATTTTGTTGAGCAGGCCATGTCAAAGGTGAATCTTACATGCCCACCTCATCTGCAGCATCATACACCTGAGAGACATCAAGAAATTACATCACACACCAGTCAGTTTCAGAAGTAGGCTATTCCCATTGCTTCTCAACTACCACTACTAAAACTCAGAGCATTAAAAACAATGACAATTTTATACTAAAGCATGAGGAGAAAAAATCTTGACCAATGTCATAAAATGTAATAGTCATTCATTTTAGTATTTAATATTGTATAATAAATATACCAAAATAATGGGGAAACTAGATGTACAACTATGCTACAGTTTTAGTATGTGTTTGGAAGAATGTGCAGGAGATGATAGCTCTTATGAAAATAGTAGTGCTGTCAGCTTATTAACCCATTTTAACGCTGTTAATTTTTTTTATCGCGCGATTAACCAATAAAAGATGTACAATATAAGATTAACATTATTTTTGGCCTCGCAAACTGTGGACGTACACGTTTGGAGCTTTCCTCCCTCAACAAGCTGAGTGGCCCCTCCTTGCCCTGTGACAGTTTTAGATTAAGCTAGCACGCTCTTGAGTGTGCATGCTCCCGAGTGATGAGCAGTGCATAGCAACGCTGGCGTAGAAAGGCAGTAGCCTGCTGATGAATGTATGTATGTTGGTTGTCTTTGTTATTGAGCATCCACATTCACGATAGGCCTAGGCCATCTACAAGTGGCTGCCTAGCTGATGGTGTGTGTGTGCGTGCATGCGTGTGTGTGGTATGTGTATGTTTCCTAGTGGAGCCCAGCTGAGACAGTGAGGGACCGCGCGCCTGCCAGCCATATGAAGGAGGAGGGTGGACTGCTTCTTTGCACCTTTTCTATGTATTAGCCATTATGTTAAATAAAGATAATTGTATTTTCTCTTAATCTGCATCCTTGTCTGTATGTTGGGGAGGGGTGCTTCACAGCCAAACGTAATTGATTAGCTTACTCTGAATAATGTGTACTGACGGATAAGGATAATAACCACTAAAACTGAACCTGTGACACAGCATTGGTTCGCTAAGTAATGAAATCCACCTAATATAAGCCACAGAAAAAAATGCTACAGTGAAACAATACAATCATCATTGGTATTACAAAGCAAATTAACTAACACAGCTCTGTTCACTAGCCTATCACATCTTGCATAGACCTGGTAATTACGTAACGCTTCAAAGTGCAGACAGTGGTTGCGACGGACATTCATGACTGACATTTTCTCTCCCGACTGTTCAGCCAAAGATTCCCAAGCGTTGCTGAGACAGACCCAGAGTTAAATCTGTGAAGATGAACTCTGTTCCCAAAACCACATTAACACATGACACAAAGTTTGAGAGCATTGCTTTACAAGTCAAATTCCTATTGAGGAAATGATAAGCTATTAGCCTACTACTAACTATATGTCATGCTACAGTTATGCTAGGGGAGAGAGGCAGGCTTCAGTAGGCTACCAAGCTCTTCTCAGACCAGTTCGAAAGGCCAAGCCATCAAATAACGGGCGGGTTCCTGAAAATGGCAGGGTTTGACGGGGATTCACTTTGTGCTAAAACTCCTGGAAACACCAATTTTCGCGTAGTACTTGGTCCGCTCACGGATTACCGTCATGTTTAGTTGAACTGGACGAGATAATAACATGAGCATGTTAGTTGGCATAGTCTTTTTAAAATATCAGCCGATAAACAAATTGTCATTGTCCGACAGTGGTCCAATTGCCTTTTTCTATCTGGGGAAAACGAACACGAAACATAGCCTACCTGTAACTTGGCGATGCAGAATTTCTTGATGTTTGTTTGTTTTAGAATTTAGATGTCCACGTCTTTCACAACTAGAGGACAATTTCAACTTCATCTGTAGCACCTCGTGAGCTATAATCTGTAGGTCCGACAGTGAAACCCAGAAGTTAACGTCTCTCCCCCCTCTCCGTCAACCTCTGTGTTGCCAGATTGTGACTACAGCGTCACAAGCACAAAACAATACATTTGCAAAACATACAAATTGTCATTTGTCAAATCTGTAGCGATTGTAGTCGGTCTATTTTACGTTGGTGGAAAGTTAAACAGTCTGTTACTAAACATCAATAGCTCCTTATTTTCACCAGACGAGCCAACGTCGCTTCGCTTGCCTAATGGAAACTTCTCTTAAAGAGATACGAACCATTTCAATGTAGTAGTTAGGCTATTTGCTGTGGTTTTCAATTATAAAAGCTACATCTATAATGTTTCAAAAGAGGCTATTCCTTCACAGTCATGAAAAGTATCTCACATTGAAGATGCATCATTTTGACATCTATCGCTCCTGACATTATTTCTGGTTCATAAAAGGGAGTATTCAAAAAGAATGCTGTGTTCAAAGTACACACATAACAGGTTGATTTGGCAAATAGCTGTTAAAACAGACAATGAAAGTTGTTAAAAATGAACCCCTTATTGAGTATTGAGTGAGTTGTGGTCACCTGGAGGTTGAGCCTGAGATGGGCCTCTGCCCCAGGACTAGGATGATGGAGTATTAAAGTCTAGAGTCACATCAGATTGAGAATGAGGGTCCCAGGAAAGTGTCATTCTAGCACCTGTCCACCATGTTGAGGAGATCTGACACACCTGAGATAGAGAAAAAAAAAATCAGGTATCAGCACCAATATTCCCTAAACAGCTAAGACACAGTACTAAAAAATATATAAAGACAGATTAATTATACAATTTTAAGTTACTTTTAACTTACCCAAGATGTATCCTTGTAGATGTACATGTTGAATGGGCAGGTTACCCAAAGATAAATGTCCTCGTTTATCAGGGTAGATATGATCTCTGTTTCCCTCACAGACTGGGCTATTGACTTTCATAGTCCTCCTGAGAATTACTAATGCAGATCTGTTTTACCATACTCCCCCTCTAGTAGTCTCTTCTGCTGGTGGTAACAGAACTCTCTTTTGTATTCTGTCTTTTACACCTCTGCTCCACCAGATTAATAATTACAAATGCAGATTAGCCATACTCCCCCTCTAGTCTTCTCTTCTGATGGTGGTAACAGAACTCTCTTTTTTTGTTCTGTCTTTTACACCTCTGCTCCACCAGAGGGCGCCCTCACAGCAGTATCTCCTGCTCCTTCCGTCTGCTGCAGGTCCATGCTACACCCGGGGGAATCCTCAGAGCAGAGGGTGTTGTGGTGATGTAATCATTACAAACTCCTTAAAGGTAGAGTCCTTGATTATAATCCACTACACCTTTGTTGAAATCAGTGAAGTTATTCTCAATTTCCTCTACCTCTACCTCTTCCTCTCCCAGTCGGTGCGATCAAAACAAAACTTTTGTGTTCCTGCACAGTCATGACTATGGACATGGAAAAAATGTAACTTCGACTGAGCCCTACACTATTCAAGTAGATCAACAACATGGGTTCATGCGTACAGAATAAGGTGGTGTATATGATTGGCTGTTGAACTGAAATATCAACAACCTTTTGGTGGAATCAAGGACTTTGCCTTTAATGATGACCCAGTGTGTTGTTTGCCACCATCGCCATCACCAGGTAATCACCAGAGCAAGAAAACAGAACAGAAGAGATCTAACGCTAATAATGTCACAGCATTATCCGTTTATTAATAAAAATTGAACTACTACTAATAATGAAACAACATTGTGAACACCAACACTACTGTTAGCTATTGAACAGGGGTCAAGTCAAGTTTACCTGGGGCCTTCTTTTAAGGGAGGGGTTGGTGTACCTCTTTGAAAGAAGAATCCGATGTAAAAAAAATAAAGAAATTAAATGTTTATATAAAAACATAATTAAAAAAACAGTGTTGTCTTTTTAATGACAGTGCATGCAACGCAATGTACAAAGTACCATGTACTGGACTTGCAGTGTCTGAGCAGAGTGCAGCATCCAGCCTCCACTAGGGGGCGCTCTCCCAGTTAGTGTCTGAGCAGAGTGCAGCATCCAGCCTCCACTAGGGGGCGCTCTCCCAGTTAGTGTCAGAGCAGATACACCTACCATTACAATTATAGATCACACATTTCTTTCCAAGTGGCCAAACTTGCGAAATCGGCATGGGTTCAAAAACGTATTTTTCCCACTCTATTTATTAATACATCCTTTATAATTTGTACACCATACTTTGCTTGTGCATTTGTTGTGATTAATTCATGTGTGCAAAGTGTTGAATCTGCATTTGTGGATCATCCAACACACACATTCATCCCAGCTTCCACTGATGTCATTTTGAGACATTATTGTTGCTCTTTCACCATCCACACACAAATAGGAGTTGATGCACATGTGCGTCCCTTCAAAAAAAGGCAATGGAGGAACCACTAGGTGGCAGTCTTCAGGCAGTAGTGTATTCTGTGGCCGAAGCAACAATAATTGCATTCTGTTGATGATGAGGGATCTGTGTGTGGAGGAAAAGGCCACAAAGCTGAAATGGACCCTGACAGAAGACAACTAAACGGATATTTATCTTGTGTTTGTAAAGCTTTTATCATTGATGGGCGATGTGGCTGGCAACATGCAAACTCCCCATGAATAACCTAAAGTTAATTTAATAACGTGGCAAAATTATTTAGCTAATTTCATAATGTGAGCAAGAGTCTAAGCACTAATAGTATGACTCTAATTCCAATACTTCTTTCTCTCTCTCCTTTTCTCTGTCTCGGATGACAATCCTGGCTACAACCCTGTGCATTTCATCATTACCCATGGATAGAGTATGAGGTTTCATCATGGCTAGAGTATGAGGTTTCATCATTACCCATGGATAGAGTATGAGGTTTCATCATTACCCATGGCTAGAGTATGAGGTTTCATCATTACCCATGGATAGAGTATGAGGTTTCATCATTACCCATGGCTAGAGTATGAGGTTTCATCATTACCCATGGCTAGAGTATGAGGTTTCATCATTACCCATGGATAGAGTATGAGGTTTCATCATTACCCATGGATAGAGTATGAGGTTTCATCATTACCCATGGATAGAGTATGAGGTTTCATCATGGCTAGAGTATGAGGTTTCATCATTACCCATGGATAGAGTATGAGGTTTCATCATGGATAGAGTATGAGGTGTCATCATTACCCATGGATAGAGTATGAGGTGTCATCATTACCCATGGATAGAGTATGAGGTTTCATCATGGCTAGAGTATGAGGTGTCATCATTACCCATGGCTAGAGTATGATGTTTTGGGTCTCACTGCTTATCTATTAAGAATTACAGTCGTGTTACTGATATTTCCTTCTTCTTATATCTCTGCATTATCCTAGTGATGTGTGTGTGTGTGTGTGTGTATGTGAATGTGTGCCCTGCCTGTGTATGGCTGCATTGACCCTCTTCAGTTTTGATTCTCTACTTATCAAAATGCTTTAAGATCATTGATATTTTAGATGCATATCTTTTAAGTCTACATACTATTATGTTAACTTCACTCGCTAAAAGCATGAGGGAAGGAAACATTTTCAGTGTGGAACTTGACCAGTCAACCTGCTCAACATAAACATCATAACATTTTTTTGTGCCAGTTTTACAGTACAAACACTAACTCTCTACCTATCTATCTTAACACTATCTAACAATAAACAGTAATTTGTGCTCATTAAAATATTGTGATAAGGTCACAATCAACTGATACAAACGGTGCTCTATACAAGTACCTATTTCCTATGTGTATATTGGGACAAACGGGACACATTAAGTAAATTAAGAAAGGGACTATCAAAACCATTACGTCACCATATCGTATGTGGTCTTCGACTGAAATCCACTTTTAAAACCTTGTTATATACCAACACAATAAAGACACAGAGTTGTCTTTTTAATTGATTTTATTGAGTCCTTTCTAATATGTTTTTTTTTTCAGTCCACAGTTTCATATTAGTCACTACTATGTTAGGTCATCTTCCCCTCACTGCAATAGCAGCCGTCTACATGAGGGCTCAATCCTAAGGCTTCTTCTCTGCTCACCCTGTCCTCACCCTGGCCCTCACTGCAATAGCAGCCTCTTCTCTGCTCACCCTGTCCTCACCCTGGCCCTCACTGCAATAGCAGCCGTCTAAATGAGGGCTCAATCCTAAGGCCTCTTCTCTGCTCACCCTGCCCTCACCCTGGCCAGCACATCCACGGAGCGTCTGCAGCTATCCCAGCATCCTTTGCAGCTCCATAAGCATGTCAGAGTGGTTCTAAACGTTGTCTTTCGTTAAGACGTGATTGAGCAAGGGAGTGATCGAATTAATTGATCACTAGCCTGGTCCCATTGAGCTACAGTGTGTCGAGCTAAAACAACCTTGAATATTTCAATACTTCAGTTGTCAGTCGAGCTGTGGTCTCCCTGCTCCCTGCATTAAGTACTTCCACTTGACCAAGAAAAGAATGAATAGGTATCAGACCATTTCTGATCTGTATGGAAGATAATTGTAAGATAATCTTGCAAAGGGGTGTATTTTGAACACTGTCTTTCTTAGTTCCTATTGTCGATATACAAAATCCCTTTATGGATACAAACCCCTGATCAGGACATCTATTAGGCTGACTATAGAACAGATCAGGCGCAGATTCTGTCCACTCTTGGGTGCTCTCCGTTACTGAGATAATACTTCTTTCCCATCCGGTCAGACCTATGAGTAGTATTTTAAGTTCCGTCTGTAGGAGCAGAGGTGAGTAGCCCCGATCTGTCGGGATCCTCCCCTATTCAACGAATGAGTGGCGCCTGCTTTCAGAAAGAGCCTGTGCCTGAACGTGAGGGGCAGTCTGGACCAGAGGGCCAAGGATGAGACTCTCCAGATGAGGGCCGACGAGCTCAGGAGAGTGAAGAGAGATCCCAGCAGTAGTTTGGCCTCTCATATAACACACAACATGTCTAGAGCTATCTGTACAACATTCAACAGACACATTTTTTCTTTTCTTTCCCCCCCCTCAATACCAAAAAAATCCAATAATAATAATAATCATCATCATCATCAGAAGAAGAGCTTGATCCCATCTCATCGGCATTGAATCAGTATTGCAAAAATAAAATACAAAACAAAATAAATCTAAAAAAAAAAGGCCTTAATACCACAGATTACATCACCTTCCAGTGGTGCCAGAGAAGGAGAGGAGAGGGGGATGGAGGAGAGGAGAGGGGGATGGAGGAGAGGAGAGGGGGATGAAAGAGTAGGTGAGAGAGAGAGAGAGAGAGAGAGAGAAGAGAGAGTCAGAATGTAAGATGACGAGGGATGGATGGCAAACAAATCCATATCCTCATACATTTGCCTCAGTGTGTTTTAGTGTGTGTGTGTGTGTGTGTGTGTGTGTTTGTATGTGCCTGTGTGTGTGTGTGTGTGTGTGTGTGTGTGTGTGTGTGTGTGTGTGTGTGTGTGTGTGTGTGTGTGTGTGCCTGCATGCAGATCTATGAGTAAACATGCCATCAGTGGACTCTGGAGCTTTCACGGCTTTCACGGTCAACCCCAGCCAATGAAGTAAGAACAATGAGATGAGGTGACAACAAAAGAGAGGAATGAGATCTTTAGCAGAGGAGGAAAGGGTGGAGGAGGAGGAGACATGAGGAGGAGAAAGAGGAGGAGAAAGAGGAGGAGGAAGAGGAGGAGACATGAGGAGGAGGAAGAGGAGGAGACATGAGGAGGAGAAAGAGGAGGAGAAAGGGGAGGAGGAAGAGGAGGAGAAAGAGGAGGAGAAAGAGGAGGAGGAAGAGGAGGAGAAAGAGGAGGAGGAAGAGGAGGAGAAAGAGGAGGAGAAAGAGGAGGAGGAAGAGGAGGAGACATGAGGAGGAGAAAGAGGAGGAGGAAGAGGAGAAGACATGAGGAGGAGGAAGGGGAGGAGGAAGGGGAGGAGGAAGAGGAGGAGGAAGAGGAGGAAGAGGAGGAGGAAGGGGATGAGGAAGAGGAGGAGGAAGAGGAGGAGACATGAGGAGGAGGAAGAGGAGGAGGAAGAGGAGGAGAAAGGGGAGGAGAAAGAGGAGGAGACATGAGGACTAAGTGCTTTTGGTGAGCGTACAAAACGGAAGTGCTCCAGACAGAAGGCACGGTGGCGTTGACTACAGTCTTTTCTTTTTGTTTTGTTTCGTTTTTTTAGTTTTTTTAAGGAACACCACATCAGGACCTATCAACTCAATAAGGTGCTCTACAACATCAACAACAACAACAGCAACAACAACAACATCAACAGCAACATCAACAACAACAACACCAATGACAAAAAAAGAACTCAATCAAGAACACAACAATGAAACATGTACAAAAGTAAGGCAAGCAGCCAACAATCACTGGTCCCTCTCGCCATCAATCATTGGCACACAAGGCGGGGTCAGGTTTGCAGCTCATCCAATCAGAAGATCTGGTTGTGGGAATGCGATTATGACATGGAATGGACTGGGCATTAATTAAAGAGCAGCACAGCCATGTTAAATACAACATGCCTAAAGTCTTAAATTATCATATACATAATCCGTAAACTGTGTATTATAACTGACGTATTAGGCCTTACAACAGGTGCCATAGTAGCTATCTTGTATTCTCATTCAATGGCCTAAGATAACTGAAGGAATGTTTGAATCTATGTTAATCTGAATCTTAGTTCAGGACCCAATCTGGCCTGATAACCCTTTAATACTTCATGATTAGTGGCACTGAGGACATGTATTCATTATTTAATTCCCACTAGCACTTTTGGTGCTAAAATATCTGACTGGATGCCTGCCTAAGTGATTGGATAGTCAATTGGTTAATAAGGTGACTGATTGATATATAGATAGATTGATTGATTGAACGATTGATTAGGGAGGTCAAGGGATTCTGCTGCTTGACCTCTACGCTTGAAAACAAAGTGTCTCATTTTCCCGTACAAATGAAGTTTGGTCAAAGAAAAAACAAGAGAAGAATAAAAAACTACTTTGGAAAACAAAAACAAAACCTTGCACAGTGCTCTTTTTGATTTTACAATCCAGTCTTCTGTCATAACCATGATACATAATTATTGTTATTACTAAAATCCATATGCTTTTCCCCACCACAATAAGATACTCTTCTTCAAAATAAAAATAACATGAAAAGTTTTTTTTTCTTGTTTTTATATTTCAATGTCCTTATAAAAGCTACACATTTCTACTGGGATGTCTATGAATTTGTTAGTGTGTTTCCCCCCCTCCCCATCTATAATTAAGCTTCTGTTTTGTTCTTTTTTGCTTCAAAATAAAAAAATAACACAAAAAATCTACTGATCTAAAAGATGGCCTACTCAAGAGAACAGTTTGTTTCTGTTGTAAAGTCCTCCGCCGAGTATCCAACCCATCTTCCCTTCCTTAAGAGTCAAAAGTGAAAAACAAGAACAAGCCTTGGTTGTTTCTGGAGACTTGACTACTGAGAGAGCGGGGCAGAGAGAGAGAGGGTTTCATTCCTGGATTTGGAGTTGCTCTGTCATGCCACACCATCCAACAACCCCCCCCCCCCCCCCCCCCCCCCCCACAGTCCCCAAATGACCCATGATCCTTAGCTTGCTGTTCTATCAGGGTGTTGTGTGGCCTCCGCAGGTGACGTCATTGCAGATTCTCTTCATTCCAGAGTCTTTGCTCTTGGTGGCTTTTTAAATACTGTCTCTCTGAACCATCGCGTTTCATTGGTATTTGCCACCATGAAGTCCTCTGCGTGAACACACTCACAGACGGAGGACCTAACTGGCCTTAGTGTCCTCGTTTGAACACACTCACAGACGAAGGACCTAACTGGCCTCAGCGTCCTCATTTGAACACATGTAGGAGCCCTAACTTGCTATACTCTATAGTCTATAAGCCATGGTGCACGGACAGATATAGAACTCGGATATTATCTTTTGTGATTTATACTGCGTTTTCTCTGATGTGTGCAGAAGTTTCATCCAGGCACTGAATGAGAGAGAGAGAAAGAGAGGGAGAGAGAGAAAGAGTGAGAACGAGGTGAGAGAGAGAATATAAGACTGAGAGAAAGGAACAGTTCAAGACTTTCTAGTTGTGTTGTGAGACACCCGTCTTATCTAAGTGGCAGTGTGTGTTTGTGTGTGTGTGTCTGTGTGTGAGATATGCACAAGGTATGTTTGAGTGAGCAAGGCTGTGTGTATGTATTTGTGTGTCAGAGAGATACAGACAGAGAGAGAGAGAGAGAGAGAGAGAGAGAGAGAGAGAGAGAGAGAGAGATACAGACAGAGAGAGAGAGAGAGAGAGAGAGAGAGAGAGATACAGACAGAGAGAGAGAGAGTATGTGAGATAGTGGTTGCATCATTCCTGCATGTCTTACTTGTCAGGAGAGATGAGGTCAAATCTACTTGACTGCATGGAGTATTAACCCTTTGTTGTGGACTTCCACCGTTACTGAGAGGCTAATACAATAATTGCTTAGAGAGAGAGAGAGAGAGAGAGAGGGAGAGGGAGAGAGAGAGAGAGAGAGAGAGAGAGAGAGAGATAGAGGCAAACACAATAATTGCTTAGTCACAGGGGAGGAGAGTTGACAGAAGAGTCCACTCCTCAGAGGAGAAAGTACCATCCATAGATTATATACTTCGATAAATCTCTGTTTTTGCATTTGTTTTTCCTTCCGTAGGCCACTCTCTCTCGTCTCCTTGGCTTTCCAGAGGGCATTCACAGGTCCCAGTCCGAGCCAAACGAAGGGGGGAATGTGGAAGAGGCAGTTCATATTCAGATACATGTACAATATACAGACAGTGTCACCAAGACAGCCCCATCCGAGTCTGAGACTACAAGCTTACTGCACACTCGAGTGTGCCTCTTGAGTTTAGTATGTACACGAGTGAGACTGTGAGTACACTCCTCAGTGTGTGTGCGTGTGTGTGTGTGTGTGTGTATGTGTGAGGGAGTAGAATACTTGGACATGTCAAATGAGTGCACTTGCGAGGTCAAAAGGCCATTAAGAACGATGCGGTTCTGGTTTTAAGGTTTGGATCTGGGTTTGGTCCGAGTCCGGTTCTGGGACTAAAGATGACTGTAATAGTGCGTCACCTTGGAAACATCACTATTCTGTGGTTGTGTCATCTTGGAATCAACACTATCTTGTGGGTTTGTCATCTTGGAAACATCACTATTCTGTGGCCGTGTCACCTTGGAAACATATCACTATTCTGTAGTTGTGTCTTCATGGAAACATCACTATTCCGTGGCTGTGTCACCTTGGAAACATCACTAAATGATTGTGGGGTGGGGAGGATTTGGAGGCTAAAGATTATGAGAAAGAGACAGAGAGAGAGAAAGAGAGAAAGAGTAAAAAAAAAACAGACGGCATGAAGTCAACGTTTACTCTGCCCTCTGTTTCCAGTTCTGGTGTGACTGTGCCGGAGACCCTGGAGCTTGCTCCCATGTAGCACACACACACACGTGGAACCCACAGCAGTCCCACTCCCTGGCCATCAATCCCCCTCCATGCCCTCCTCCATGCCCTCCTCCATGCCCTCCTCCATGCCGGGCGAAGCCTCGCCCCTGGGCCCTGGTGACGGCCCAGAGAACGCCATGCGGAGAGCCTCCAGTCTCTCCATCCTCTCGCTCTTCTCATCCCTCTCCTTTCTCACATTCTCCTCTTCCTCCTCCTCCTCCTCTTCCTCCTCTTCATCCATCCCACCCGCATCCTCCTCCACCTCTTCCTCCTCCTCCTCTGTGTCACGAAGGGCCAAGCCAGCCGGAGGCTCGTACATGTCCCTCACCAGGTCTCCGTCGTCTTCTGCATCGTGCTGAAGAAGCCCGTCCTCCGGATCTTCCTCTTCCTCCTCTTCCTCCCCCAGGCTCAAGCCATTCTCGCTCGGGTGGCCCCTGGCACCGAGGTGCGGCTGGTCTCCGCGAAACGCAGACGCAGGGGGCGCCCCCTCCTGGCCATTGATGTACCTCCAGAGGGCCAGCGGGTCTGGTTCAGGGGGGTGTCGCCCCCTGGTGGCGGTGGGAGGGGGTGCAGGCGGGGTGGCTGGAGCAGCATCAGGCAGAGAGAGCGGGGAGCTGCGCTTGCGTCTGGACTTGCTGGTGTGGTTGACCTGCAGGTGCATGGCCATCAGCTCGGCAGAGGAGGTGCGGAACGGGCAGAACAGACACTGGGTGAGCATCACGGCACCATCACCACCTCCTCCTCCTCCTACTCCTCCCTCTCCCCTCCTTCCTCTCTCTGCTCCCGATCCATCCCTCCTCCTCCTCCGGCTCTCACCTCCCTCCATCTCCAACGCTCCTCCGATCAGCTCCGACGGGTTCCGGCGGGACAGGTCGAGCGGCTCGAAGCCCCCTTCCAGCGTGGGGCGTGGGGAGGGGGACGGGGAAGGGGATGGGCCCCCCCCTCCTCCTCCGTGCCCGTTGGAAGACACCATGCGGCTGGTTGTGAGGGGCTTGCGGCGCGACACCTTGGGCTGCTTGGCCGGGGGTGCCCCACGCAATTCGACCCCCCAGCCGGCCTCCGCCATCCCGCCCTGGTAGAGCGCCCCCACCACCCCCGACAGGAAGTGGTACTGGCTCTCCAGGTCCCCCTCCCTCAGAGCAGCAGCCGCCGCCACCGCCGCTGCCGTGGACCCCTTTCGACCCCTCCCTTCCTGGCTCCCGCGCGCCCACGCCTGGCTGTGCCTGGAGGTGGCTGGAGGCTGGGTCTCCGCGGCCCCGCTGCTGGTCCTCCCCCCGAACGCGGCCAGCTGCTGGGAGAGGGACTGGGGGGGCAAGCGCTGCCGGGGGGGCTGGAGGTTGGAGCTCTCGGTGCGGGGCGGGGAGGGCAGGCCGGGGGGGGAGGAGGAGGCCAGGGCGTGGCGCTGCTCGCGGTGGTGCCGCTGCAGGTGGTACTTGAGCGAGCCGGACTGGGTGCCGGCGTAGTCGCAGTGGGGGCACTTGTAGGGACGCTCGCCTGGAGGAGAGGAGACACGCACAGAGATGTAACGCATACACACGCATGCATGTGCACACACACACACACACACACACACACACACACACACATGTATACACTTACACTCACATGCACCCATGCATACACATACACACACTCACACACACACAGATAACATAGACACAGACAGAGACAGAGACAGTACAAACAAATGACAGAAATAAACAGAAGCGGTACACGCACACACATGCACATATGCACACACACACATTCACACTTACACACACACACACATACACACACACACAGACATTATCTCCATACAGACAAAGAGGGTCAGTACATCATTCAATGATAGCAAAACCAAACGGAACAGAATTGGATACAGAGAATACCACTCGGATTTACAGAGTGAACCAGACAGTAAAAACATTGGAAACTCAAATACATAAAACTATCTAAACAATCTAAAAAGCTGAAAATCAAACCATCTACAAATCTAAACCAGTTAATCAGTAAATCTTCAGTAATTACCCTAATACGTTTCCTATCACCCAACTCAA